>NC_030421.2:3865000-4017500 GCF_001660625.3 Ictalurus punctatus | reverse complement strand
TCATTATTGCACACTTGTTTTATTGACTTTTTCTTTTATTTATTATTGTTACTCTTTCTGATGTTGTACATATCTTTAATTAATATTCAGTGTGTTTTTGTAGATCTAGAGTTCGGCTTTTAATGTTAGTGTTATTCTTTATATATATTCTTTATATTGCTGTAGCACAGCAATGTCCTTCACGGGATCAATAAAGTCTGTCTATCTATCTATCTATCTATCTATCTATCTATCTATCTATCTATCTATAAAAAGGGCAGAGGAGATGAAGAATAATGTCTAGAATAGAGAACGTCTATAAAAAGCTGCATATAGTTTAAAAACGTAAGGAATATATACAATATAAATATCAAGTTATATTATACCCAAATAAATATCAGAAAAATAGCAGCAGGGCAAAAGTTTTAAAAGCGCATGGTGCAGTGTTTCCGATGGTCCTACTGGTATTCCAGTGTCAGAGTGACCAGTATCAGGCAGTGGTGGAGGGAGGAGGTTTAGGTGTAGGTAAGGTGGTGGGCGTACTTGTAGAGGGAACAGTGTGTTCATGATCTTCACAGCCCGAGGGAAGAAGCTATTTAAATCCTGGTGCTCCTGGTGTGGATGTTCCTGATGGCAGAAGGGGAAACAGACTGTGGGAGGGCTTGGAAGGGTTTTTAATGATGCTGAAGGCTCTGTGGGTGCAGTGCAGTCACCAGAAAAACGTGGCGGAAGCAGCGATGATATTTCCTGCTATCGTCACTATCCTGCTCAGTTTCTGTTCAGGAGCAATGCTGTTTCCGAACCCGGCAGTGATGCTGTCAATGTTGCTGATGGTTCAGGTCAGTCGTCTGCCAGGTACACCCCAAGGAACTTAATGTTGCTTACCCTCCCCACAGCAGTGCCATCGATGATCGGGGGGGGTTGGTGTGTGCTGGCCCTCCTGAAGTCAATTACCATCGCCTTGGTCTTGTCAGCATTGAGGGAATGGTTGTGATTCTTACAGCCAGGTGCTCCACCTCCATCCTGTATGCTGATTCATCACCTTTATAGATAGATAGATAGATAGATAGATCATTTATTGATCCTCAAAGAGGACATTTGTTTCCACCGTGGGTGTGTAGAAAAAAACAAAAGCATAACAATATCATACATATAGCGCATCATAAACAATCACAGGCACAGAGGGGAGAAGGGGACAAGAACAACAACATCAGGATCATCATACAACAAATGCATCTGGCATCAGAATGGCTGAGTACCTATGTGTTTAACGCTCGTATAGCCATAGGGACAAATCTCCTACCATAGCTGGCCTTTCTGCACTTTATGGAGAGACGTTCTACTGTAATGTCACCAGCAAACGTCATATGATTATTGCTGAACTTCTCTCTCTCTTATTGGGTGAACTTCTCTCTCTCTCTCCTCTCCTCTGTTTTGCTACACATGCTACTCCTGAGATCCATCTGCTCTCGAGACCTGTATGAGCCATCCTGACGCCCTACTTCCGTTTGGAGTTTTCGATAGCTGAAAATCGCTTGCTGCTGCTGAGGATGGCCCTGAGATTACTGTGAATGGTACCACATAGAAACCATAAAGATGGCTGTGAATGTTCTTCCTTGGTTAGCCATAGGACGTCAAGTTAGACGTCAAGTGCTAAGAACAATTTGCACTCAAGTCTCCATCATTGAACAGTTAATAACTTTTAGTTCACTACAATAGACTTTATGTTAAAGCTATAATGAATTCAGAAATTACCCTGACGCTCATACTCACTCATAAGTTGCTCATAATCTCATAAGTTCCTGTTTACACAATTTCCTTTGGAGTCTTTTTCCACACAAGGTTCCTTTCTCATGTCGTCTGAGGAAGTTTTTCCTCACCACCATCACCCCTGGCTTGCTCATTAGGGATAAATTTATAAACGTAAAATTTATATCTGGAATTTACTGTATAGATTTCCGTGAAGGATCACAGGGCAGGCTGGCTGGGTTTGACTTCTTGGGCATAGGTAAAATGGTCACACCCTTGAGGTAGGTGGGCACTACTGCTTGCTTGAGACCTTTACACAAGCACAGTGAATCCTTGTTATCTGTGATGTGGCTGCCCATGCAACCTCCTAGCCTCTCTGATAGCCCAGGACAGGCTGTTCTGGGCCAGCCTATCCGCTGCAGTGTCTCCGAATGCGAAAGCAGCATTCCGGATACTTAACAGCAAGTGGACTTCCCCAGTCAGCCAGGGTTTATGGTTGGCACACATCTCAATGGTTTTATCAATAGCCACGTCCTCTATGCACTATGCACAGACTCTGTGTTCTCCTCCATGTGGCTACTTCGTGGAAGATTTACCACTTTGGGGATTCAAATCAGTCCTGCAGTGTTGGGATTGTTTCCTGTGGCCACACTCCTACTTCTCTGAGGACCGGTTTCTCTTCTTTCCTCAGGGTTCTGTAGTCATGTATTACCACAGTTAGGCGGTCAGACTTGCCAGTGTGGGAGAGGAGTGTTGAACTCTGTAAGAATTCTTTATATTTGTATGCACTAAGAACACTGAGTTGTGCTGAGGTGGGCCATCTGTTGCTGATGGTGTTGTAGAGGTCACTCATAGCCGGACATAGACTGACACAATAACAATAGCAGTCAATACCCGTGGTCAGCATTTCACAGTCATGAAGTCTACAAGCAGTGAGCAGAATTAAAATCGTACCGGTGTCTTGGCACCACAATTTGTTAACATAAACAGTCAGGCTGCCTCCTTGAATCTTACCGCGGCTACGCTGTCTGCTCTGTGGAGTGTTAGCCTATCCAGCTCAAACATTTTGTCTGTAATGTTTTCATTCAGCCACGTCTCAGTAAACACAAAGACACAGCAATCCCTCAAGCTGTGCTGCGATGCTCATGAAAGTCTGATCTCATCCAATTTATTGTCCAGTAAATAAACATTAGCAAGCATGGTAGTTGTAAATGCCATCTTGTCCAGGCTTGCCCCGCTTCCGCATCACGTCAAATTGCTTTCAATGTTTCCTTTTTGCTGTATTTCCAGGCAAGTCTGTGGTCTCCTTGGGGCCTGATGGGCTTAGCAAACCAAGCTCGCTAAGCAGACTTAGCTCTCCCAGCCAGCAACTCTCATAGCAATAGTAATTGTTTCTTATGTCCAGAAGAAACTGCCAGTCATACATATATTTCCCCTGCTTTCAGGTGTTTACTCCACATAACAAACACATGGACAAATAAAATAAAGACCCTGTGTTTTGGGTTCTGGGGAGGCTGCCGAAAACACCAGTCATGCAACCTTCTTGGATACGATCTTCCCTTAAATCCCAGAGGATATAACAGTCTTTATCTCTTATTATAATTTTTTCTTTTTTTTTTAAAGCGGAATATGTCAAATCTATAGCACAATTCAAATTAATGCAATGTATAGGAACATCAGCATTATAGATCTGAACATATGATACATATTATAGGTCACAAATTCCTGTCTTAGCCAAGTAATAGGTTACTGCCTTTATTTGATCTTCACCCATTTGTTTTGGTCATGTGAAATTCATCTTACATATAACCCAGCTTCACAGACAGGCTCGTACCTGATGAACATGACTGACGTGCTCGTTAATAGAAGGAGAATAAACTATGACCCATTCATTCAGCATGCCCCTGAGGACCTCATTAACAAATGCTTGAAAGACAGAAGGAGCAGTGACCAGGTCATAAGGCATAACCGTAGGGAGAGTCAAATGGACCTGTTATGTTTATAAATGCAGTCGTAGGTTTACAGTCGCAATCCAAATTATTCACCCCCCATTGCAAAATGTACAGACTTTCAGCAGTTTGCAATGAACAAATCAAACAAAAGCAACTGAAATAGTTCAACGCAACGAATGCTTCGAAAGCGGTTTCCCCAAATCCAACTGAAAATGCAACTTGTAATGATTTAGCTCTGCATGCATCATGGTGAGATCCAGCAACAATCACACTGACCCGATGGTAGACTATATTCACACCCATGACAGATCCATATGATTATTAAGTTATGGCTTACGATCCGGTCAATGCTCCTCATTAGTAAACGAGGTCCTTATGGACTTTCATCAGGTGCTTGTCTGCTGTGACGATGGAGTGATACACATTTCACATGACCACTAAATGTTTTTGTTGGTACTATATGTTCTATAGTGACGTTTTTTGTGTGTTTGTAAAACGCCACTTTGTTCACACCTGGAAATAACTCCTCCAGCCCATTAAAGACCAATCTCACCTGAATATTGAAGATTGAGTCTCAATTACTCACTGCACGTCATTTACTCACACTCATAGGTCCTGAGCCATGTTTTGACGACTCTTTTGATCTCTGATTGTCTTTTTTTTCCTGTTCGCTGTGCTGTGATTGGTTATTTCCCTGTTTAATAACATCGCTATTTAGATTGAGAGTTGGCTTCATCCGTCTGCTTTTTAAATCTGTTCCAGACTGCGGTGTTACAGTTAATTAATTATAGTCATAATTATAGGGCTATTTGTGATGGATTATCCTCTCTAGTTGCCTCTCTGGCTCCCACATAGAGCAGGTACAATAACAGGATTGAATAAATCCCCTTTGCTTCACTTGACTGCAGAGAGCCAGAAACGAGTGTGTTCTGGATCCGAACGTGTCCGAGGCGGTCGGCTCTCGCAGGCAGGTGCAGGTGGGGGGGCTTTGACATTTATGCTATTGAGCTGAATACACTATTTGCAAGCCACATTCTGTAATCATATTCTTGCCCTTTTCCATCAGCCTTTCACCGGCATCCAACCGAGAACGGGATTTTAAAAGTGTCCCAGAATAACAGCATAAAAAGGTTGAGAAAAAAAAAGTAGCAGGACACATGACAAGCTATAACTGCTTAATACAGGATGAATTCAAATTTACTGATGCAAGCTAGTCTAATCAGACCCATTTATACTCAAACTTGTCCTTTTACAATAAAGGTCATGAACATTAAAACTACATAAAAATAACTGAAAACACTTCCATCAAATGCTCAGATGTATTTTCTTCAAAGTGATTTTTTCCCCCTCTTTTACACTTCCGGCCCTGTCAACACAATAACTCAGAAAATGTAAATGTGAGACCCAGAGCTCCTGCTGAGTGAAGTCACCAAAGGACATGTGGCACTGAGGTGGAGAACAAAACAAGAAACACATACACAGAGTCATCGAGATTCTCAGAAGAGACTGACAGCTAGCTCGGGTATGAGTCTCTAGTGACAATGACATCTGAAAGGAAGTCAGATCGTTAGCGCTGTTGGCATTGGCATAACCTAATTTGGTTGTTTTCTCAAATAAGAAGAAAGAAAACGGGAACTGTGGCAAGCGCATTACATTTACAATATGAAATCATATACGTATAATCCACCACATAACTCAGAATTTGCTTCTCACCATCAACAATTGGGAAGAATCATCTAATGACCAATTAGATTGAGAATTAACTTCCAGTAAGACTATAACACATGCTGCATAATTTCTGCTTTCCAAGCCATGACCAAATTTCAATGATGGCTGCAACGACTTAGGGGTTTAAATAAGGGGCAGGACGTCCTCAGAGTTCACAGCCAATAACAACTGACCTTAGTCATATGCATCAGAGGCTGGTGAATGATAATAAATTCCTACAAGGCAGCTGCTATTGAATACATGCAGATTGATAAATAGAAGATTAAATCGATATGCATCAGAATCTCATATGATACATGATAGACACGGTCTAGTTCTGTTATCTGAATCGTTGTAGGCCAGCAGAGGCTTTACGTTAAGGAGGCACATGGAGCAAAAACATGAAGGAAAAAAAAAAGAAGAAAGCCACTGGGCCTTTTCTTTCATTTGTTTATCGGTATTTTCTTTATCTAGATAAGTGTTCGATATTTGTTATTAAGCAGCTATAAGACACAACTGAAGGCTCAGAAAAATGGCAGTGGGGCATTAGGGCAGTAGTGTGGCAGTAGGGGGTCAAGTATGTCAAGTGTCACCTGCGGACGGAGAGGAGGCAGGTCGAACTGGTAGGTAACGCATGATGATTCTCACCTGTGTCTTATTACCTCCAGCCTATTAATGTGTGTTTTGTTCTTTTAGTGATGCTGTGGGTCAGAGAGAGAGAGAGAGAGAGTGATGGAGTCAACACAAACCCAACACACTCCCTTCAAACTTGAACTTGAACAAGAACATAGCAAGCCTTGAGCGGATTAGAGCTTCGGTTTTGGTTGAGTTTGTGTAATATACAGTATGTGAACGGTGCTGAAAAGCGCTCGTGGGTGAAGGAAAGAAAAGGAAAATAAAAAAAGCACAAAGCTCCCTCAAAAGTTGCTTGTCTACCAAGTCCTTCTTCCCACACACACACACACACACACACACACACACACACACACACACCGGAGTTCGTCCGTCGGTTTCGACGAAGACCGAAGTTTGCATTTCTGCCTCCATTATGGAGAATACAAACTGGAATTCGACTTGCTCGTGAATTGGATTAAAGTGAGGAAGACTTGCGCAGCAAGTCACTCTCACTTCCCGGTGACCGCCATGATCCAGTGACAAGACTGCGCCAAGACGACTGAAGATGGCCCCCAGGCGCAGTGATTCACACACCCATTCATACACTACCATGAGCCTACCATGCATGTCTTTGGACTGGGGGAGGAACCTGGAGTACACGGAGGAGGCGAACATGCTAACCGCTAAGCCACCGTACACACACACACGTACACACGTGTACACACGCACACACGCACGCGTGCATGCACTTGTTCTAATCCAGAATTTCTCCCATCCATTCTTTTCTTAATATCAAGCCTTCCGAATTTAAACACACCTCATCTAGCTCATCGGTTATTTATTAAACACATCCTGAGTTAGGTTTGATGTGCTGGGAGGTAGGAGTCCTTGAAACTGTGCAGATCACTGTGTCTGCAGGACTGGAGTTTAGAAGAACTGCCCTGATCCTTCCTCCATCATTTGTCGTGACCAAGTATTGACAGGGAATTAAAGATTCATGTGCTCACTGGCCTCACCTAGAGCATAAACCTTTCCCATAATTCAGAGCTGATTGCTTACAGCCGAGAGAGAGAGAGAGGGGGAGAGAGAGAGAGAAATACTGATTATACATTAAACCTGGAGTTTAGATGTTCTGCCCTTGTAAAAAAAAGCATCACTTCTACCTATAGAAACATGAGGATAACTAAAGTCTGTTTTTAAACAGTCCCAGTTAGAGAATTTCACACATTTTCTGGTTATTGATACTCTACTTACAAGTTATTTGTCTTTGCAAACTTACAATCCTGTCACCCATAGACTGCCCTCCAAAACTGCACTCTCCTTCTTCCAATGTTTACAGCAAGAAGGCAGTTAAACCCGATTTAACACCAGGTACCTGAGTCCTATCTGTGCAAAACATGCCACTCACTTTGAAAGCAGGGTCTAAGTAAGTGCTAAACTAGCTTCTGGGATAGTCATAGATTCACATCCCTGGGTCAGACCAGGCAATGTTGTGATTCCAGCAGCAGAGGCAATAACTTTTGGGCAACATTGACTGGACTTTCAACACGGTAAGTGGTGGAGTAGGGCTTTGTGGAATTGTTTCAGCGTGGGGTCCCAACAGAATCCTCAGAGAGCATCTCTTCTGGAATGGTATTTAGTTGAGGCTCTTGTATAGCTGGTACCACAAGTTGCATAAACATTACACTTCGGTAATATAGGTAAGATATACCATCTCTCAAGACAGGAGCTGCTGTAATCGGCTACCACTAGCACGGCACCATCTTGTTTAGCTTGTGACCTTTGACCTGGGATTGAATTTTGGTGGCATCTGACCTTGCAGCCATGTTGAAACTGGTTAAGCGGAAGACTATCACCCCTTCCATGGTCAAGGTTCCATAGGTGCATGTTCCCAATCAATGAAAACCACCCACTCAGAAGCCTCCATGATCAGGAGCTCATTATAGACACTTTGGTTGGCTCACAGAAAGGCGTGATAACCATGACTGAAAGTAGAGGAAGAACCAACATAAAAACCCCTGCAGACCCCAAGATGTTCCATCATCTCCAGGCCAGACAAGAAAGAGGACATGCTTTGCACACTCACATTCACATTGATATCTTTAGAAACCTTTAGAGTGAAATATTCTGTATGTATAAATCTGATTTTCCAAACATACTCTGAGCCAAGTTTAGCATTAAAATAAGACATCCAGTGGAGAATTTCCATTAGCGGAGTCCCTCATTTATTCCAGCGCCATATTTGAAGCAGGACTAAATGTGTTCACGCTGGGCTGAGATCACTATCACATTGACTCCTGGGACGATTTCTGGATGTGAATGGAGCTCTGATTTGTAGCCGAACGTCCGCAGGATCCAATCAGCCTCCATAGAGTGGAGCAGAGACGGAACCATTACACTGCAGGGGGAGATACACATCAACTCATCCCACTCCCTCTACCACTGACCACTGGAGCTCACTGAAGAGACGAGCAAGCCATGGGAAGATGCATTGAGTCTGTATGCAAAAAAGATTACAATAAATAAATGGTAAATGGCACACTTGTATCCAAAGCACTTTACACTGTGTCTCACTCACCGATTCACACACACACTCACACACCTATGGTAGCAGAGCTGCCATGCAAGGCGCTAACTTGCCTTCGGGAGCAACTTAGGGTTCAGTGTCTCGCCCAAGGACACTTCGGTATGTGGAGTCACGTGGGCCGGGAATCGAACTTCCAACCCTACGATTAGCGGACAACCCGCTCCACCACCTGATCCACAGCCGCCCCTATAAATGATAGCATAGTGAGTGTGTGTTCTGGTCTCACTGTCACTGGGGGTGTTTAACTGGCAATTCACATTTTCTTTTGACACGTGTGAAAACCTAACCAGGTTACATCTTCATGTAGCCCCACAGGTCAAGCTCCATACTGGCAAACACTCACCTTTAACACAGAAAAAAATTCGAACTTTTGTTAACATTATCATCTTACATTTTAGTCAGTTTGTGAATACCAAGAAAACTCGTGAGCCGTTATTGTTGTTTTTTGTTTTGTTTTTGTTTTTTTAGTTGTCCCGTTTGGTGGAACTCTTATAGGTCACATGTAGAAACCTACAACAAAGTTTCCATGTCATAAAGAATTGCAAACAAGAACTTTTAGGATACTAAAAAGAACCATTTGAAAAATGCTAAAAGAAAACCTTTTCTAGTAGTGTAAATGTTTTGATTGATGTAAGTTATGCTAGGTTACCAAGGTGAATAAACAAAACATAAATAAGTGAAAAAATCCTGTGACATTTTTACAGAGGGTACAGTTTAAAAAACCCAAACAGGGTTTCTCAAGGGTTCACTGAAAGGTTAAATGTTATATCGTTCCAAAGAGGTTCTGTATGGAACCTTTTCAGAACAGGGAAACCCTCAATTGTAGGGTTCTACATAGAACTGTCAAGTGCATACAGTAAACACTGCAGCTGAAGGTACTGTATGAGAAATATGCGAGAATAGTTTTTATATGACTTTTTAGCCAACCGCATATTGTGTAAGACTGCACTGGGAAAAGTCTTTATTTTCTTTTGCTTTAATGGAACGTTCACTTTCGTTTCACTTTGTATTAACTGTGAGGTATGCGTAATGAAATCAGTGGCAGAGTGAATTCCACCGTGCCCAGCGCTGTGCGAAAGAGTGCTTTCAGAGCCGCGGGTTGCACGTCGCTACCAATTCCCACTCAGCTAGTTTAGAATGAGATTAGTGGCGCGTACAACGAGGCCCATCCAGACTCCTTTTAGGACGCTGCTGAGTGTAGAGCTTAACATGGTCAAAAAAACCTTCAAGACATTGCTTTTTCGAGTTTTTGCACATTCATGGCATGGATTTATTTATCGTCATAGATTACAGTGTAGCCTTAAAAGCACTGAAGCAGGAAATGTCATTTGTAGCCCGTGGGTGGTTGTGTAGTTTGCTGAAAAGTGCAGTTGGATGCATTCTTTGCTGTTGTTTTTCGGCAGTTAACTGCACTAATAAAACGCTATAAAATAGCAATGTCGTGAATCTTGAACAAACGTGAAGTTTGTTCTTTGGAGAACTATGGAGACGCCGACAAATTTCTAGCTGACAGATCAAAATGAATGGTTGTGCAACCTCAGTAGGCATCAGATGCTCTGTGGGCGAGATACTGCTGAGTCAGCTCTATATTTAAGTCCTCTATAGGGATATGAGAGCCCATGCCTCTCTTCTTATGAGGCCACTTCTCTCTCTTAATGATGGGTAAAGCACCCAACTAAGAACAACAGCAGCTCCAGCCTCCAAGGCATCACAAAGCTCTTTATAGCTATAAAATATGCTTGGGATTTCTGGGAAATGTAACCTCCTATTCAGTGGGTGCTTCCATTACTTAGTTTCTCCTCTTCAATTGACAGACTGTAATAGATACGCAGTGTTTTCTTTCACCCAGGTGGTGTATACATTCTGAACTGACCTGCTGTAGTTCACCCAGAGATCAACCTGCAGCAGCAGAGGTGAAACAAAGGACCAAAAAAAAAAAAATCACTGAAGTTCAAGCTGCAGAAAACAGAGCTTTAGGGTTTCTGCAAAAGTTGACACACTGTGCTCCACTTTATTTTGAATACACACTTTGCGAACACAGCCACCAGCGACAGCACCGCATAATCCATCACACTGAACTGAGTGCAACCATATCGGAATATGGAGAAGTATTTCTGCATCTTGAGAATAAAAGATAGAGGCACAGAGCGGACACTGAAAACATTCATCTCCCCTGGAGATTGAGGGTTTGTTTTTTTACCCATTACCTGACCATGAATTGGAGTTCTTTATGGTTTCGTGTTATGAGTATTTGTGACAGTGCCTCATCTCTGTTTTGTGTTATCCCTGGGTACTGCTGCCATGGTTTGTACGTCTTTGTTTATGGATACGTTTCTGTGCTATATTAAGAGAGAGATGATGTTTGCTCTTGGTTAAACTTGACTGTCAGGGTGCACAAGAGCAAAACTCAAACTCATGCACGTTGTGTAGGTGTTTTGAACTCTCCAACCTTTACTACCTCCCTTGAAGCCTCGGCTCCTTCTGTCCGTTTCACATTAGTAACGTTTTGGTCAACTCAGTTTTCTTCCTTGGAAGATGCAGAGTCCTCGCTTTCTGTCATCCATCCATCTTCTGTACTGCTTATCCTACAGGGTTGTGGGGAACCTGGAGCCTACCCCAAGGAGCATGGGGCACTAGGCGGGGTACACCCTGGACAGGGTGCCAGTCCATGTCAGGGCACAATCACATACACACTCACACATCCATTCATACACTACAGACACTTTGGACTTCTGTGGAAACCAAGAGTACCCAGAGGAAACCCCTCCAGCACAGGGAGAACATGCAAGCTCCGCACACACAGGGCCATCGAACCCCCAACCCTGGAGATGTGAGGTGAACGTGCTAACCACTAAGTCACCGTGTGCCGTGGTTTCTGTCATGGTAAATGGAAAATGTTTTGAGTTCAGTGATGTGAAATAAAATCAAGCAGTGTGTGTTTGACTTACGTATATACTATATTAACATATTTTAGGATAACCACCCCATCTTTTCCCCTAGTCTAAGGAATCATTGGACATTCCACCAATGAACAAATGTTTGAAAATAAGTTTGAAGTCATGGCTTCTTTTCATCTCCAAATCTCCTAACATCAGAAAATTCAGAAGTCGCATCCAGCACCCTAGTTATGTCCAGTCGTAATAACCCTGCAGAACTTGCAGTTACGGTTTCCAGCATGGAAGTCGAGCTTCCCTAATCAGACCTGTTCGGTCTCTTACCCACGCTGGTGTTGCTGACGATGGCTAGTGATGGTTGTCCTTCTCCCTTGATGGTGGATGATCAACCAGCCCACACTGTATGGTCTCTCTTCTATTCTGGGAACCGAGTTAGGCGGTTGTTTTATTTGGTCTAGTGTGAGAGCTATGGCCCAGAGGAGTGATCTTGGTGCAATCCTGAACATCTGCTGTGATCATGCTGATGCTTAGCCCATGTGATCTTCTAAGCTCCGGCATTGGAGAGCTTTGGCTTCAAAAACTGTTCAGTGGATTTTGATAACTCAGACCATAGTTAACTGATTGGTAGTTGCAGGTGCAGCATACATATATACCACATATTATTATTATTATTATTATTATTATTATTATTATTATTATTATTATTATTATTATTCCCAACTTTGCACTGTATCCCAGTTATTGGTTTGAATTACACCATGGTACTGTTGCTTTGAGGTTTTTTTTCTCTCTCAATGTGTGACTTCATATCAGTGTGTCAATGTAAGAAAGCTAGAACCTTAAAGAACCACTGACAAACCCTCTTTTTTTCTTAAAACTGTAGCCTCGATGAATGATCACATTTATTTTAATAAATGTCATTTTATTTTTGGTCATTTTAGCCGGAGAGCAGGATGGTGGGAACCAAAGCTTCACATGCCCAAGGCCAATTATTTAAATTTTTGTATGTGAATGGAATCTAATTTGTAAAAAAAAAATATTTATCATTTTTGGTAGCAAAGTGGGCAAATGGGAGCAAACTATTGCTTCTTTTGGTCATGCATCAGGGAAGGAATTCTGGACTCCAGTTCCCAGCAGCCACTGCACCATACTCAGTCACATGACCACCTGCACCTGAATTCACTTCCTGGTTAATGAGCACGCTTATATATAGCCACTGTTTGCGCTACTTCCTTATCTCATGTTGTCTTGCCATGTTTCTGTCTCTGCTGCCGTGGTTTTGGTTTGTGTTTAGTCCTTGCTAGTCCTTAGAGTTTTTTGTTTGTTACTTCATTAAATCTTTAAAATTTTGCATCACTTCGTTTTGTGACAGAATGTGAGACCGACACATGAATGCAGTGGAATTTTTCAGAGTCCAGGAGTCCCTGTACAAGTGGGAGCCTTTATACCGGGCTCCAACTTTCACAAGGTCGCAAAGAAGGTGCTGAAACAGATTCCATTCCCTCATAGTTACTCGCACCCCCCCCCTCCCCCCCACCCCCGGTCTCACAGAGGCTTATTATTAGATAACTTAGCTTAACTTACATCAACCAAAACACTTACAAAGGGCCTCATTTATCAGTGTTTTAGTAATGCTGTGTGGAAATGTTTGCATGAGCCAAATTGACCTAAACACTTCCTGCAATATTTACAAAAGAGTTAGAAACACTGATTTTCTTTGTACTGCATGTTGATCACCCATAAAGTGCAAAGTTCGTGACACGGCTCATTTGCATGTCCTGACGCCCACAAAACTCCTTAAAAGGACAAATGCACAGTCAGCTGGGAACACGAAATGAGCAATGGGGGTAAACGAAGTTATTTTTACTCACTTATATGCCAACAAATTAATTAATAATAATAATAATAATAATAATAATAATAATAATGATGATGATAAGCACTAAATCTGTTAGCTGAGGTGTTTATTTACAGCTTACAGCTCTGTGCAGACACAGACCGGCCCGTCCTCCATTTATACACACCCATTTCTTTTGTTGTAATCAAATGATTCGTTTTATTTGTCTTATTTTATGGGTGTGTGTCGGATCGCTTTCAGTAATTTTAATACAAATTATTTAGGCGTAAATCTGTCCATATCCAGGCTTGATAAATAAGGACCGATCTTAGTAAAGAGGGAATAACTTCATATTATTTGGATGTTCAGTAGTCAGGTTTCCACATACTTTTGGCCATATAGTGTATATTTAATGGCTCTTAGCTTCCTAAGAAGGTTGTTGTTTGGAATTCTGACAGGGAAACACTTTGTCGTGTGTCTGCTTGTTGAGACATCGGGAATGATTTCTCAAGATCTGAAAGCTGAGCTGAAAACTTAAACCTGATCAAAGTCAGACAAATATTTGAGATATGATGTCTGAATCTGATCCATGTGAAGACCTACTTCCATTTAACAAACTGAATATGATGCAGCTCACTTCTCACTCAATTTGGTAATGTAGAAGCTATCAAGTTGTTTAATTTGAAACCCTATCTTCCCAGCCTGTGTGTGTGTGTGTGATCTGATTTTCCTCTAAACTCAGCAACATCGCAGCATCACATTATATCGGTTTGTTCCGTCCTCTGCAGCGTAACGCCGAGCAGCGTCGCGTTCCTGCTCGTTCCTCTTTATGTGTGACCCTAAAGCTGTTTAGAAGTCGAGAGGGGATTCAATTAGCTCTGATGGCTGGCTAATAGTGTTTAATGAGCTGTGTTTTGGCGTGATGATGTCTTCCCGGGCTCATCTGTGCGGCGAGGTGATGTGACACCGCCCGTCTGCGGGAGCCGGAGTGTGTGGGTGAGCGAGTGAATGTTCCTGTCATGTTTAATCGAGGCGGATTTGCTCTCGGAGCAGATCTCTGAGCTGCACACGCTTTATCAGCACCGAGGCTCTGGCAGAAAAAATCACTTTAAATGTGTGTGTAAGAAGCTCAAGGCACCGAGTTTCTCTTGATGTGAAGGTCAAACTTCACTGGAGCAGAAAATACCAACCCCAAAATCTTCTGCTGGTTTCAACAGGACATTTAAGAAGCTTAAACATGGACACACCCACACTGACATGAGCTGATCTGTTTTTATTTTATATATATATATATATATATATATATATATGTATATGTATATGTATATGTATATGTATATGTGTATGTGTGTGTTTTTTTTCTACCTGGAGGTAGCAACATAATCAAAATCAATCCTAGCAGGTACAGAGGAAAAAAAAGATAAAATTAAAGAGACATAGAAATGAAAATTCCGCTTCATTTTCAACACTATAAACATGGCCACTGATTTTTCAGCACATTGGTGATGGAGCACATTTTCTGATGTAAACCAGCATGGATTTATTCCACAGCTGGATTTATTCAGACCTCAGAGATACGACATGGTGGGGAGTTAATATAACGTCCTCACTCCTTCCTCTGCTCAGCTTTTTACCAGTTCACTACACAGCACCAGTCGCAGGATTTGGTGTCCCACATGGGCGCGTTAGCTTGCAGACCTGCGCTGAGAGATTAGCAAGTGGCTAGATATGACCGAACTGCTGCTTATAATACTGTAGAATTTCTGTTCCTGCGTGAACGTTCAGTTTTTAATGAGTGTATTTGTGTCAAAGTGAACCCGATTAAACAAATGAGACAAAAATATTGTATTTGGTCGTTTATTTATTGAGGAAAATGATCTGATATTACATATCTGAGAGTGGCAAAAGTATGTGAACGTGTAGGATTAGCAGTTAAGGTGAAATTAGAGTCGGATGTTTTTAATCAATAGGGTGATGATGATGATGATGATGTGTAAGTGAGTGTTCTGTTTTATTTAAAGAACCGGGATCTATCCGAGTCTGATCTTCAGAACACGTTTGTGGAAGTGTATCATATCACAAACAAAGGACCTCAGAAAGAGTTGTTGAAGCTCATCAGGCTGGAAAAGGTCACTAAAGAGTTTGGACTCCACCCATCCACATTCAAACAGATCTGATTAATGTTAGAACTTTTAACTTGCTTTCAGATCTTTTTGGGGGCTGGAGCCTGTTGTTGGATTTTGGTCCTTTCTTCAGTGTGTGTGGTCCACGTTCAGAGAATAAATGAATTCACCTGCGAGAACTTTCCATTTAAAAGAAGCTATTTTATTGTAAGTCCATCAATGGTTTAATATAATACTCTTCCAGACGCTCTCTCTAAAGAAAAGTGTCTTCAAAAGGGAACCTGTAATGAGTTTCTCACAGACTTAAAAACTCATTTTACAGTCTGTTTCATTTCCATCACTGCACAGTTCATTTAGAGGTTTTTACTAATTATCAGTAGATGTGAGGTTTACCAAGTCAGCCTGACCCATGCTGTATATTTTAATATCATTACAATGTAATTATCATGTTTAATTAAAATGGGAGAATTTGATCTGAGCATGTAAAAATTTCTTGCTTGGAGGAAAATTTTTTATTTTGGATGTAATAAGTCAAATGACTATATTTATGTGTATATATACGCTAATAAATATAGCATTTTAAGAAGAATAAGAAGTACGATCTGCATTTCCTCTTGCATGTATCCCCGTATTATAGACCTGATTATTTGTTCTATTATTTTGTGTTAATATTTTAAACGGCAGGTTCTTGATGTTTCTCCTGCAGCTTCTTCTCTCTGATGATAAATCCGGCAGCAGCTTGAGATGGAAATGTGTTTATACAACACTTTTAATTGCTAAACATACATCTTGTTGATCTCGCCACCCGCGGTTCCTCTTAAATATTTCATGCATTGTGATAATAAATGATGTAAACAGACGCTGATGTGATTTTAAGTAGGCAGACCTTTTGAAGCTCCTTGTCTTACTGGGCGGCATTTTAACTGCAGACATGCAGAGGAAAGTCTGAGAGAAGATGAGCTGAATTGTTTCTTGAACAGATTAGACAATGGACCATTAACTCGTCACCTCATCTCATCTCACTGGGTACTGTCTTACCATACCCCAACTCCCTGGGTACCACCACACCCACAGTCCCAGGTAGTGCCTCACCACAGCCCCTCTCTGGGTACCTTTTTTGACACACCTCATCTCTCTGGGTACCTTCTCACCACACCCCATCTGCCTGGGTACCTTCTCACCACACCCCATCTGCCTGGGTATCTTCTCACCACACCCCATCTGCCTGGGTACCTTCTCACCACACCCCATCTCTCTGGGTACCTTCTCACTACACCCCATCTGCCTGGGTACCTTCTCACCCCACCCCATCTGGCTGGGTACCTTCTCACCACACCCCATCTCCCTGGGTACCTTCTCACCACACCCCATCTGCCTGGGTACCTTCTCACCACACCCCATCTCTCTGGGTACCTTCTCACCACACCCCATCTGCCTGGGTACCTTCTCACCACATCCCATCTCTCTGGGTACCTTCTCACCACACTCCATCTCGTTGGGTACCTTCTCACCACACCCCATCTGCCTGCGTACCTTCTCAATACTCTGTGTGTGTTTCTGTTTTAGCCATGACACATCTCACCTTGACTCTGGTGGTAATGATACACACTGCTGTGGATATTTTTTTTCATCCATAATTCCACCTAATGGTGCTGAGAGTCTCCATTACCAACCTGGCAGATGACATCACTACCGTTACTGTGGCAACGGAGCCCTGACCAAACACATTGGCTACGCTGAATTGCGCATTCCCAGCCTGATTGGATGCGCTCCAGTTCTAACAGTAAACACTGCAGAGTTTATCAGTGGAAAATTAGTGTTGCTCTAGGAGGAAAAGGAAGAGAGAAAACCAGATCTGAATATGGGAAGGAGCTGGAATGAAGAAGACAGGAAAGAGACAGGAAAGTGTGGGGAAGGAAGGAATGGGGGAAAGATGAGGAGCTGAGATTTACATGTAGTACTCAATACTACTGCTGCTACTGTTACTTGGAATTAATATTTATTTTTATGCCTCACAATTCAAGTATCCAAAGTTTGATCCTGGAGTCTGGAGTTGGTTTCCTTCCACATTGCAAGATTTGTGCTTGTGTGAAGAAGAATGACTCGGAGAAGGGGATTATGGGTAAACGTAGCTTGTGTAGGCCAAAAACCTCAAATATGCCATGTGAATCTGCAGAGCTGTGTATAAAATGCTGGTTGGTTGAGGAGGTAACGCTAGGGTTGAGAGAAAACACTCAAATTAGAAATGGTGTGCAAACAAGATGGAACAAATAAAATGTGCAATGATATAAGCATTTCTCCAGTAAATGACTTGTTGGAAAGAGATAAGCACAACTTCAAGCAAACATCCAAGCAATCCATCCATCCATCCATCTTCTACCGCTTATCCTTTTCAGGGTCACGGGGAACCTGGAGCCTATCCCAGGGAGCATGGGGCACAACGCGGGGTACACCCTGGACAGGGTGCCAATCCATCACAGGACACAATCACATACACACTCACACACCCATTCAGACACTAAGGACACTTTGGACACGCCAATCAGACTACCATGCATGTCCTTGGACTGGGGGAGGAAACCGGAGTACCCGGAGGAAACCCCCGCAGCACGGGGAGAACATGCAAACTCCACACACACAGGGCCCCGGCGGGACTACATCCAAGTAATGTGAAACAAATTTCAGCAACATTTTGCGATGAATGATCCTGAGGTACAGTGTAAACATCTCAATTCTTTGCCACAATTAGACTTTTGCCATTTCTCTGCATTGTCTATACTACAGTACAAACTACAGACAGTTTTATTCATTATTCTACAAACTACAGACAGTTTATTCATCACTGTGCAAACTACAGATACTTGTTGTCCAGGAGACATGGAAGTGAAGGGCCAAACCATAGTTTCAGTATTAAAATGTAGTGCATGGTAGCCTGGTTCACCAGGCCAAGGGGCCAGGTGTTTGTTTATCTCCTCTGTCTAATGTTTTTCTTTCTTTCTTTTTTTAACCTGCGATACTGAAGCAAAACAACCTCCTGTTATTAATACTGACCTTCATTGAAATGATGAGGTGATCAATTGGGGATTTTACACAGTTGTAGCTGTTCTATTGGTATAAACTCTACTAAAAATGAGTTGAGGGATCTCTTTACTCTCCACATCTGCTCCACACTCACTGCTGTTGACCCAGATAGAGGTGCATTGTGGGAAAATCCCACCTGCTCTTTCCTTTGCTCACACTGATGGCTGCGTCTTTGTGTATGACCTTGATGTGTTTGAGATTCTGCAAAAGCGGATAATCATAAATTGGATCTTTTTATCCCCTCTGTGCGCAGTTCAGTTCTGTGTTTTGGCTTATTTTGATGTGAGGGTATCTAGTGAAACACTGGCTACTTATAAAGTGTTTGATACATCAAAAATAATCCACTTGAGTCACTGCATCAGTTTTACTTGTATAGCGTGTTTAACAGTGGACGTTGTCCCAAATCAGATTTACAGAAATATATAAATTCTGGACATAAAAGAAACTTAATGTATGAATTTATCTCTAATGAGCAGCCAGAGGTGACGGTGGCGAGGAAAAACTCCGAGACAATATGAGGAAGAAACCTTGAGAGGAACCAGACTCAGAAAGATTGTTGACAGTTGATGACAGTTGAATATTTATTTATTTATTCATTCCTTCTGGAATTCTAATTTTGTGGTGAACCTAAAATGTACTCTTTTTTTAAAAATTTTTTTTCCCAGGGGAATACAAACTTTTGCGCTCAAGTGTAACAGAGAGCCAGGCCTAAACTGAACCCTTTGACATTACTCCAAGAATAATGGTGGTTAAATAAATAAATAAGTTGACCAGGTTTATCTTTCTTCTCAAATATGTTTTAAATTAACAGTTTTAAAGGGAATTATTCTTATGCATAACATGAAAAAGAAGTCATTTGAGGGGCCATCTGCATGAGAAACGATAGGTATGCCTACTCACGAAGCAGCTAAAATCCATTTGGGTCTGGAATATTAGTCCAGCTGCATTATTTAAATTTATTTTAAAGTCCATATTTAAAATATATATATATTTATATTGAGTAATAAATTGTGGGACATGGTGGCTCAACACAAAAATGTTATTAGAGGACATTAAAAAGGTGCACCTTTAGCCTCAGCATGAATTCCAGATTCTATGACTATGCAAATTAGACACACCTCACTTCCCTGGTAAACTGAGACCTTCATTTGCATAACGGAGATATGATAGGCTGAAAATATCACCATAAAATATCACAATTTATCACTGCTAATCCAGTCAAGTGTCTCATGTGGATTTAGAGATTGTGTGGCTCAGAGTTTGCTGTAGGATGTTCTGCGGGGGATCTAGGTCACACCTTCATATGATCTGGTCTCTGCATGAGTGCCGAGAGAGTTGTGTTCACTTTCTTTTGAAAATCAGCATCTTGAAATCTGAAGCCATGGGTGTCGCTGCATTCCACGCAGAAGAAGACTGGGATGCGCCCTTCAGGAGAGGGATGAGAGCTTGTCCCTGGTGGACGAGTTTATAGTAAATAGCTTGGGGTTTTATTTACGAGTCATGGATAAAGAACGGAGCAGTGGTCTGTGGTAGTGAAGCATGAGCTCGGGTTATGGATGAAGCTCACAAGCTGTGTGCAGAGACCAATAGAATAAGGTTGTGAGTACAGGCATCTCCTCTGTTTTGCTGTTCCTGGTCAAGCTGTATCAGCATGTTCAACTGGACAGAGACCCAAGGATCCAGTACAGAGTTCAGATCTCACAGTTGGTGTCGGAACATCTGGACACCTCCCAGGAGGAACTCAAATCACTGGGTGGAGATTTGAGAGAAGTCATGAGGCCTTCTCCACCTCACCATAAACGCTTAACCTTTTTATCCTGGTTGTGATATTATCACTCTTTTTCCTTTCAACCGTTTAAAGGCAGCTGAACTCTATTAGAGTTCTAAATAGACTTTTACATTTATTAATGATTTGCTCTTCTTGATTCTGTTTTAATCTCTTTACTTTCTTCTTAAGCGAATTTAAATATCTGGCAACACAAATTCGGTTCGTTTTCTTTGAACTCTAAAAAGCAATTTACAAATAACTGACAAACTAAATGATGAAAAAGCGATCGTGTAACTGCAGGTTAGAGCAACGTCAGTGAGGGAAATCATATTTCTCTGTGTGAGAGGACCGAGTAAATCAGTTTTCGGTCTGGTTTTCTCAGATTAAACGTTCTCCCTCCGTCTGCTTTAAACCTCAATTAAAATGTGACGCTGTGTTACAGGAGTGTGTGTTTAACACGCCGAGCACGGACGCAGAGTCCTTTTAGCCTGCAATTTGTTATAAAAGCTCCATTCTTCCTCCTCTCTAGAAGCTTCTGTCCATCACTGCGGGTGTTTATTTTTCCCTCAATAAAAGTCTAATCACTGGTCTGATCCCGCAGGTCATTCTGACACGGTGTTTACAGAGCTGCACGTCACCATCTCAGTAATCAGTACTTTCTCAGCCTGTGTGTGCTGCTATTACGTTAAAACACTGAGTGATGTACGGGGTGGTGTGATGAGAGCTAGTACCACATCCCCCATTGCTTTAACTGTCTAATGATTAAAATGTTGTTTATATATAACATAACACATCATACTTGTTATCCATTTATAGTTACATGTAATGACATGGTGAAGTGTTTGGTGAAACAAGTATTTTCATGTTACTGTACATCATAACAGCTATAAACAGTCGTTCCGTCACCAGCCCTCTCTTTCTTCTCTCTACTGAAGTTAATACAACGAAAACAACGCAGCTTGTCAAGTTACAGCTTTACCTCTGACTGTTACAAAGTGCCGACACTGGAGACTCCTTCCACAAATTGTCTCCTTAAAGAAAATTTCAACATATGAACAATTACACACATTTAAAAAAAAAAAAAAAAAAAAATCTGTTTACGTGGAGCGCCCAGCTGTACACGTCCCTGTGAACGAGCCGTTACTATAGAAACGATAACGAGCGCATTGATATAAACCTGTGCTACTTTCAGAGCTGCTGTTATAGAAAACTAATCAACACCTTCTGACCAATCAGGAGCCAGAACTAAGGGAGTAATGCTATGCTGTCTGATTCGTAAACAATATTGGTTGTTCATGTGGGCGAACATTAGAAATAAGGCATTGTGCACCATGTTAGAACGGGCTTTAGGATTAAACCTATTTTTATACAGTTCCTAAAAACAAACAATTAGTTCTGAGAAATCTGTTTAAGGTTCTGTTTTTCCGTCATGAAATGAAACGCCTGGCTGATGAATAGTAAGAGTAGACAGACTCTGCATGCTAATTAATTACGTTTAACCTCTGATTTGTTGGTTTGTTGATTGTGACGGTGCTTTTGCTCATCCATTCTTCCTCTCTGGGGTGAAATCACCAGGCTTTCTCACCACACACAACGTTAATCATTCAGAAGATTTATTTATGTATTCCTTTCTCTTCTCTGAGAATGCTCTCAATCACTGGTTGACCGGATATGCATCACATCCTGCAGAAACAGGATCTCAGGAATGTTCTTGCTGCATAAAGTGTTTGATTTTTGTTTTGTTTTGTTAACCACAGCCAGGTATTATATAAAGAGGGCCGAAAGATTTAGCACTTACCGACTATATACCGCTGAGAAAAACATACAGTAAGCAGTTCAGATACATGCAGTAGACAGGAACACTTCTTATATTAATTAGCTTACCTGCAGATGATTTCATGTTTTATAGATACACTCGAGTCAGCAGTTTATGGGCTCCAGCTAGCATATAGGTCACGCTGTAGGTGCTAAATTATTACTGATTGCCCAGTAAACACGGGGGCAAAAAATTCAGAATACCAATAAATCTTAAAAAGATTGTTCTAGCCGTCTTTGCTCAATTAAAGCAAAATTAGATCATCCAAAATGCGTAGCCTTTAATCACCTTTTATCTAAAGGAACGTAAAAGGGATCAGGGATTTGATATAGTTTATTTAACAGAAATTTGGATTAGAACAAATGAGTAAGCTAGCAATATAACAATGCTACTAACGAGCAATAAAGCATTGAATCGTCTCACCTCACAGCACCTGAGAGAATTTTTTGGTCTATCGTGATCCGATCAAATAGCGCAGTTATTAGTATCTCGCATAATGAAGACGTCAGCACGGGGCAGAGATGTTCCTACAAATCCCCCCAGCTAAGGAACAACCTTCCAATTAGTGTTCGGGATTCAGACACGGTCTCAGTCTTTAAGTCTAGGCGTTCTCACTCAAAGGAAAAGGATTTGTCTTTAAGACCTGCTGCTGTAATAATAAACACTATCCTTTTACTCATCCCAGGGCTCTTGTTCCCAGTCTACTGAACATCCTGTAACACACGAACAGAGGTAAAAGTATGGGTAAACCCATAGGCAGAGCACAGACACTCAGAGGCGATTTGAAAGGAATCAGTGCAGTTTTATTTACAATATGTACACAAATCAAGCTAGAGATGGGCAGAGTGAAGGAGAGGAGTGAAGGATGTGTTGACGGGGGTCTGGTGATCCCTCTTCCCAGCTGAGAATGGTTGTGAAGAGAGCGCTGTGTGGCGTCGCGGTGGGGTTCCTCAACTGGGAAAATCACATCCGCAGGGGAGCAGTGACGTCGTCGTCCTTATCGGCGGAGTCTTCTGGAAAGATTCACGAAAGAAACAGTTGGAATTTTTTAAGAGGAGTTCACTGTGACGCTCCCGGTGGGCCCGTACTGCTTCCTCCTGGATGGTAGAGAGCCGCCACTGCAATCAGTGATCACCACCCGTGTGCGATTTGGACCGCCCCAACTTTCAGCCACGTGCTGATACTGTCCAAAACACTAGGGGTGCTGAAATGGAACTGTCCCTTCAGGACCTTCTCGGCAGTCGAACGAGGAGCGTGTTTCTTCTTCTGGGCGCGTACCTTTCGACACACTCGATAAAGTATAATCACTCGAGTATTTTCTACCCCTCACTCAGTACTGTGTCTTTACTCTTCTACACCTGTACACTGGAACGATTTATAATCCCACTATCCATCACCCAGAAGGGGACGAGTTCCATTTAGAGACTGGTTTCTCTCAAGGTTTCTTCCTCATGTCATCTCAGGGAGGGTTTTCCCTCACCTCTGTTTCCTCTGACTTGTTCATTAGGATCTAAATCTACAGCCGGATTTCTGTCAAGCTGCTTCATACGAGGTCCACTGTTAAAAGCTCTATACAGAAACAAATTGAATTGCACTGTAGTGATGAAAGCCTTTAAGAAGTCTTTTTCACGGTCTCTGTGCAGGTGAGAGAGAAAGGAAGCGATTGGGAAATGTGCAAATGAACGCTGGTGTTTTAATTAACTCCGAGTTAAAATGGCGTGAAATTAAAAGTGATTATTGCTAAAGTAAATACGGCTAAATTAGGATACGAGGCCCAGCAGTTCGATATTTCAAATCCATTAAATATTTGAGAGTGGGGGCGGAGGATGAAATGGGGGCGGAGAGTGAAATGGGGGTTTATTCTACTATACAGACTTTTATTTTGTACATTGTCAGTGTGCTTCGGTGGCTCTGAAGAAAAAAATTCACTGAAAATGATGTACTGTATAAAGTGGGATTTGTTCTGCTGTCTAATTCAGAATTTATCTTGAATTTGTTATTGTTTATATATTTCAGGAAAAAGGGCATTGTGGATAGGTAAAGTTTCGTTAGCTTTTTTAAAATTGAGCAAACAAACAAACAAATAAATAAATAAAATTGTCACCCTGTCCAGGGTGTACCCCGCCTTGTACGTGACACTCCCTGGGATAGGCTCCAGGTTTCCCTGTGACCCTGAAGGAAGGATAAGCGGTGTAGAAGATGGATGGATAAATAAATGACCGCCATAATCATGATTTTTCTATATATATATATATATATATATATACCTTATACTGTCTATTATGTTTGCAGGTTTATAATTTTTCACCCATTTTTTCAAGATATTGTTAGAAACGATGGTTTTGTTCAAAAACGCACCATGTTTGCACTATAATTTGTATTTCTGAAATCAGAGTGGCGAATATAGAATAATGCACTGGTTCATTATATAGTGAATAGGGCGTGTGGTTTGGGACACGCCCACAGTGGACTGATGGTGTTTATGTGAACTATATAGTTATTAGGGCTCTTTGGTTTGGGACACGCCCACAGTGGACTGATGCACTTTTCCAGGTGTAACAGCGGCTCAGCAGTAGAGACGTGTGCTGGAGAGGAAACGGGAAGAAACTGACGAATGATCCGTCAGATAAAAGGAGAGCAGCATCACCTCATTACCTTCAGCTTTACTCTCACGCTCTGCTTCACTGAATAGAAATAAAGGTTTCCGGAAAAGTCAGGGCTGTACAGAGCCCAAAAGTTCTGAGTGCTCTGACATGAAGTTCACTACTGATGTTTTATTTCCTCTGCTCTTTAAAAATAAATTCTCCAATCCTACTTGTTAAATGAGACCCCGTTGTCTCCCATAGACTCGCATCGATTTTCTCTGATAAAATGAAGCGTACTTGTTTTTATTTACTGTAAAGCTGAAGTGCTTTCTGTGAAGCAGTCTGTGGTCTGCTTTCTCTCTCTGTGTCCCATCTGGATCACAACGCACCAATCAGCATTCATCACAGTGTTCACCTGAGAGAGGCGTCGTGTTGGTACATGTTCCCATGGCAACACCACGACCTTGAGAACACACGGAGAGATTGGAAATGGCATGAACAGTGTAGAACCAATTACAGTGTATGGCTCTGGTCTGGGACACGTGGGAATCATATGGCCGATAGAGTGAACAGGGTGTGTGGTTTGGGACATCCCCATGGTGTTTGGCGTTAAGCGTGCGGTGAGGATTTAATAGTGAACTGGTACACATCAGTATTCAGACTTCAGCATTATTCAGAAGTTACGTGAGAGTTACACACACAGAGGCGGAGCTTGTCTAAAACAGAGGTGAGTGTTTGTATCTAAAGCTGGTGGTCTAGACGCTAGTGAAAACCCCTGAATTGGAAGCTTTTACTCTAGAAACATCTGGCAACCTCACTTAGAGGTGTGATCTGTTGCTTTTCCTAATCTGAATCAGACTGCAGAGCCCAGAAAATCGATTTAAGCAGCTGTGTAACCCCACTCTGAATACGAGGAACTTTCCTCATGTCATTTTTGACTTAAGTGGCTTACACGCCACTTTGAAAAATGGTTTGAGACACGCCCACAGAGGTGAACACCCGAATAAGGTGTTTATGTGATCTGCATGCTAATGAACAGTCACAGGTTGATGATGTCACAGAGTGTTAACTTTTTCGTCTGTTCGTTTTCATTCTCCCTAAAACATACACGGTGATGATTAGTCGAGCCGAGGCTGAGCCGCACCTCCGTCCCGTCTCGGGCGAGGACAGAAATCGATTATTGTTTAAGCAGACGTCCGTCCCGATGTCCAGCGATCGATACGGAGACGTATTACAGAGCAGACGCTATTAACTGTACAGAACAACACATCCGTTTTTCATTAAAGGACAAAGTAAAG
The DNA here is from genome assembly GCF_001660625.3 of Ictalurus punctatus. Classification (NCBI taxonomy): domain Eukaryota; kingdom Metazoa; phylum Chordata; class Actinopteri; order Siluriformes; family Ictaluridae; genus Ictalurus; species Ictalurus punctatus. The sequence continues at coordinate 3,991,509 of NC_030421.2, read as the reverse complement.
GAGCGACGCTGCTAAGGGCTGTGACTGATGCAGCACCCGAGGCCTCGTTCAAAACCCCCACACCAACACGTTCCTTCAGCAGTGACCAAAATATCCTTTAGGTCTTTCTTTGGCTCCCAAAAAAATCCTGTATAAATGCGATTAAACTGCTTAAATAATAAATGTATGTTAATTTATAACTGTGTATTTTAGGTGTAGTGGTGATACAGGCAACCTTCCTATAACAGGACATCCACAAGTGTTTTATTCCTGTTATACCACAGAGATTTCCAAACACTGTTTTTTTTACCTTTTTAAATTAAAGAACAACACATCATACTTTTTTTGTTTTGTCATCTGTTTATACTTGCATTTCCACCTTTAAAAAAAACCCCACAAAACCTTATAATCTAGATAAAATAACAAAAACAACAACAACATCTTATGTCACTGATAAACCGTGAAGCTATGCACGAGTGGATTTGCAGTTTTTTTCCCCCAAGCGACACAATTTTCATCAAGTTATTCTGCCAAATTTTTCCTAAATTATTAAGCAATTACGCGTTATCGCTGGTGTTGTAGGTGACATCAGCGAATTCATGCGCTGTCGTGGAAGGGGAGGCGGAAGCGGCGGCGAATGCAGTTTGAAGTTTTAATTACTTTGAAGACTTTTTAAGCAAATAAAATCCAAAACAGTGTTCAACAATGTAATCCAAAAACAGGAAAAGGTCAGGCGATCAGCGAACAACAACAACAACCGGGCAAAATCCAGAATCGTGAATGAATCGTGTTATCATTTGAGAGCCACAACAAGCTGAGAGCTTAGAGAGCCGAGAGCCTTCAGAAAACATGACGTCCACGATTTACAGTAGGACCAGGGACACACTAGACGGTCTCTTTTTATCTTGGCTGATTTTAAAACCGGAGGAGAGCACAGACAGAAGGACAGTTTCAACCGATTTCACATTAATATAACGTGAGAATAATTATAAGAGGGCCTACAGCAGAACCTTGAGGTACGCCATGCTGTACTATATATATATATATATATATATATATATATATATATATTTTTTTTTAAACAATCCCTTGTCTCCATTTATTCTACCAAACTGTAAGTGGATAAATGTCTTGAAGTAAATACACCCCTGTGCTTTTCAGTTCTAATTGAAAGTTTAAAGGTTTAAAGTCTCAGTGCATTACGGAAACGAACAATTATCGATTATTCAACAGCAAGAGAGTCCGAGTCGGAAATCTTCACATGAAGCTAAAATCTCTCAGAACATATATTCCAGAATATAAGATTTCAGAGCTGATGGAGCTGAGGTATGTCTCTCTGCTAGCAAACAGAAACCTCCAAAGAATTCGTTCCACATTGTTCTCACAGCGAAGGTCGAGTGTGTCCCGGTCTTCGTGCTGCAAGTGGACACTTTAGAGCGGTTAGGGGAAGTGAACAAGGACACACTGAGAGCTCTAATGTCTTAACTGTGTTATCAGTGCTCGAGTGTTTATTCATCCATATTGTGCTGCTTTATCATTCTGCTCCACACACACACACACGCACGCACACACACACACACACGGTAATATTTTTACTTTGTGCTTGGCTAAGACACGAGCGTTGGTCAGAATGAACAACGTTTCTGCTCACGTTTCCTTTTTCTCCTCCACTGCATCTGCATTTGTTCTGCTCACTACCTGAGTCAGGTACATGTGGTATTACAGGATGACAAGGTGACCCCCCCCACACACACACACACACACTGAGCCTCTGCGTGTGCAGCTCTGAGATTTACACACACAGTTTAATGAGAAGGATGAAATTAGAGAGAGTTATAGCGAGTGATATGCGAGGAAGAGAGTGCATAGGCCGTTATTCTAATCTTATGTCACACACACACACACACACACACACGTTCATTAATTTTACTCATTGACGTAGCGCACTAGATATATGATGCATACTCCAGAATTAAGTGCCTCTTTTACACTCACATTTATTTTCATTTTTTTCCTTGCAGAAGAGAGAGGCATCCATTTTAAATCTGTTTCCTGTCAGCTTTTCCTCCTCGGGTCATCTCAGGAGGTTTTTCCTCGTCACTCCCGCTCTGGTTTGTTCATTAGGGATCTAAATCTACCTCCAGATTTGTGTGAAGCGGCTTCTACCGAAGCGCTCTGATGAACACATCCGTCTGATCAGCGACGTCATGGACGAGCTGAGATCATGCGTCTCCAACGCCGACACGAACATCCATCCAGCATTCATCCGAAACATCATGAGGTCCTGACTGGTGCAGATTGTGAACTCCTTCAGACCTCAGGCTCCCTCACCGTGGACCGGATATGAATTTGTTTATCGGTAAACCTTTTTTTAATGTGTAATTCGTGTTGTTTACGTCTCTGGTGTTCACAGGTGTGTGTCTGATGATAAGATTCTATAAACTGCATTAGTTTTGTTGCATCGTGGGATTATTAGAGTCTGAACAGAAGTGACTGTCTGCTTTCCCACACTGTGTCTGAGGATTTAGTGCTCGAAATAAACATGTTCTTCTCTGTATAATGAAAACCTGTTGTGTGTGTGTGTGTGTGTGTGTGTGTGTGTGTGTGTGTGTGTTTTAAGCATTTGACTTTGTCTAGATCATTGTATTGTACTCTGTAACTTTTGTTCTGTTTGATTTATCTCCAGAAAGCCTGGCGCACTGGTTTAGAGCTCCTCCTCGCTAAGTGCAGCACCTCACACACGTCTACAGTGTGCGTGCGTGTGTGTGTGTGTGTTTACTTGCTGGGTGTGTATCCATATTAATATAAACCCCTCTACCAGTGTGAGCTGTCAATCAAACACACAGGCAGGCGTTTGATTAGATTTGAAATGCAAAGCAGAATGTGTGTGTGTGTGTGTGAGAGAGAGAGAGAGAGAGAGAGGGGGTAACTTTTCCAGGTCGACTGCGTTTTATTAGATTTGATTAACACACATCTGTGTGAGTGTGCCTTTGCGCTGTAGGGGAAAATTTCCCTCCAAGTTCTCCTCCTCTGCCAATTGCAACACAGCTTTTAATCCAATTAATTACCTCGCCTAAACTAACTCAGATGCAAGTGTGTGTGTGTGTGTGTGTGTGTGTGTGTGTTCTTTTGTTTTGGAAAAACCAGGCAGCATTTTTAGCCATATTTCAGGGTCTTCCAGAGTTTTTTAAAAAAGTGTTCAAAAATCAAGTCTCCCTAAGAATCCCGAACGCTGTTCCAGCACGACGACGCTCCTGTGCACAAAGCGAGCTCCATGAAGACGTGGTGTGAAGGCGGGAAGAAGGTCGAAGAACTCGAGTGTCCACAACCCTGACCTCAACCACACTGACAGTCTTGTAGCTGAATGAACACTAATCCCCACAGCCTCATTAATAACATGAATTTACTTAAAAGAAATGAAATCAGATATATTTGATTTGAAATTGTTATATAAATGTGAAGAAAAAACCCCACAAGCTGCTGTAGAATCTTGACTTTCCAACCTGACCACGAATCAAACAATGCTTTTATTTTTATTTAAAGGATTTTTCTGGTATGTTTGCATAATAATAACGTTGTAATTATGTTCTATTTAGGAAATGTTTCTCAACAATAGTATTTCCCCTAGCTTTCTGTACTAAGCCCTGCTCCTACAGCTTCTCAGGAAGCAGTTTAATGGATTAATGTGTAGAGATGAATGAAAGCTTTACACAGCACTCGTGTGTAAGAACAGTGATTACGAGAGAAGTGTGTGACGTGTGAGTGAATACGTGACGGTCGTGACGTCTCCGTCACTCTGCTCCTGAAATTACAGTTATTTCCTGGAGTGCTGTATAAATGCTCTCAGAAACCAGATGAGTGTAGCGAGAGAAGATAAAGATGTTTTTGTTTTTTCATTTCGATTTTATCCCACGGCGCTGCTGAGTCCTGGATCCTGATTGGTCGTCAGGTGGTGATTAGTTGTCTAGAACAGCAGCTCTGACAGTAGCGCAGGTTTATATTAACACGCTGTTTCCATAGTAACGGCTCGTTCGCAGGGACGTGTACGGCGGACGATTTTAAAAAGTGCGTAATTGTCGATCTGTAAGGAGACGTTTATGTAACATTTGTGGAAGGAGTCTCCAGTGTCAGCGCTGTGTAACAGTCGGAGGTCAAGGTCACGGCTTGTGCGTGTTGTAAGTGAGTGAATATCAGCCGATTTACTACATGGAAAATATTTCATTACCAACACTCCAGTGTGGAAACGGAAATAAAGTAAAGAGAGTTTGTATTTTTGGGCTGTTCAGTAGTACTCTGTGTGACATCCCGCACACATTCTATCCATTTTCTGTCTCCAATACTAGCTAGGACTGGTAAGAGCGTTGTCATGGTTACAGTGTGTACAGAGATTTTATTTAATATAAGAAAAATAGAAAAAAGCACTCTGGCATTTTGCAGGAGTTTACTCTAGATGTTTTCCTGTGATTGTTCTTCAGATGTAGCCTCTTAAGCTTAGTGCGTGTGCGTGTGTGTGTGTGTGTGAGAGAGAGAGAGAGAGAGAGAGAGAGAGAGAGAGAGAGAGAGTGTTGAGAAGAAAGAGCTCAGGGAAAGGTTAATCTGCTTAGACAGGAGGGGGTGATGTTGGCATCATGTCTCTGTTTCATCCCTCTTTCTCTCACTCAAAGTTAACACACGCACACACACACACACACACACACACACACACACACACGCACACACACACACACAGTTATTTTAAGCCAAACTTTGATGGAGAATCTGCAGGAGAGATGGAGAAGTGGAGAGATGGGTAGCAGAGGGAGGAGTGGAGAGATGGAGAAGTGCAGAGATGGGTAGCAGAGGGAGGAGTGGAGAGATGGGTAGCAGAGGGAGGAGTGGAGAGATGGAGAAGTGCAGAGATGGGTAGCAGAGGGAGGAGTGGAGAGATGGGTAGCAGAGGGAGGAGTGGAGAGATGGAGAAGTGGAGAGATGGGTAGCAGAGGGAGGAGTGGAGAGATGGAGAAGTGGAGAGATGGGTAGCAGAGGGAGGAGTGGAGAGATGGAGAAGTGGAGAGATGGGTAGCAGAGGGAGGAGTGGAGAGATGGAGAAGTGGAGAGATGGGTAGCAGAGGGAGGAGTGGAGAGATGGATAATGGAGGGAGGGATAAATGAACGAGTGAATAAATCCCCAGGTCTAGTTAAAGCGAGAGTAAACGAGTGAAAAGGCTCTAATCAGTGAACAGATGATTTGGTGTCTCTTCACTCGAGTGTGTTAAATATTAATTATCCATTCAGCTGGGTTTTAAAGGGCAACTAAACCACACACACGCACGCACATACATGCACGTGCACACACACACACACACACACACACACACACACACACACACACACACACACATATACACATACACAGACACACACATTCACACTCACTCACACACACAGAAAGTTAAGCTTTATTACTGTGTGTACTGTAAAGCAGGGAGTGTGATAGTGATTTATAATAAATAAAGTTCAGTAAACACGAAGATCAACAATCAGAATTATTCTTTAAATTAATAATGTGATGAAATGATGAGTTTCTCTGACCACATATGTTACGTTACCTAGTGAGGAGACAAGCGCGGGCAGAGCGGCAGCAGGAAGACGAGGATCACAACTGAGTGCGAAGTCCGAAACAACAGACAGGCGATGTCCAGGCGATGTGGCGAAACAATCCAAAGGGGGTTATCCAGGGAATTGTAATCCAAAACAAGAAGGAAATCCGACACGTAGACTAAGCTTGGTATAACGACAGCGTTTAGGGTACTGAGCGTTCACTTCGCAACGTGCTGTCGTTAACAAGGCCTTATATAACCTTGGGTGAAACACAGGTGTTCGCACTCAGTACTCCGGCGAACTCGAGCGCAGGTGTGGCTGGGAAGTGTAGTTATCATTGGCTCTGTAGCCGCGAGTTCACCGTGGCGTAACAGAGCCCCCCCAAAGGGCTCAAACCGGGAGCCGAATTCCTCTGAGGTCTTCCTCTCCTTTGGGGTCCCGGTCTATCTGGGTGAGCAGCATGGAAGTCTTTGCGCAAGTTTGCATCCAGAATGTCCCGGGATGGGATCCAACACTGCTCTTCTGGGCCGTATCCCTCCCAGTCCACCAGATACTCGAGTCCGCCTCTCACAGGAGGGGGGCATGATGTAATCTTCGTGGTTTGCCCGACTTTCAGGAGAGTGGATTCGGGACAGAGCATCGGCCTCTGTGTTCTTTGTATCTGGCCTGTATGACAGAGTGAACTGGAACCTGGAGAAGAACAGAGACCAGTGTTCTTGGCGGGGCGTGAGCCGTTTGGCGGTCCTCAGGTACTCTAGATTTTTATGGTCTGTATAGATCATGAACGGGTGGACAGCACCCTCCAACCAGTGTCTCCACTCCTCTAGAGCCAATTTAACAGCTAGGAGTTCACAGTTCCCCACATCATAATTTAGTTCAGCGGGCGACAGCTTTTGTGAGAAAGAATGGCCCCCACTCCCGTCTCAGACGCGTCAACCTCCACAACGAACGGTCTAGGGGGATCCGGGTGTCGGAGGATGGGGGCCGTAGTGAATTCCCCCTTAAGCTTATCCAGAGACTCCTGGGCATTGGGGGTCCAAAGGAGTCGCCGAGGTTTACCAAGCAGGAGGGATGTCAGGGGTTGTGCTATTTTACTAAAATCTCAGATGAATCGCCGATAAAAGTTCGTGAAGCCAAGGAAACGTTGCAATTCCTTGATGGTTCGGAGAATGGGCCACTCCACCACCCCTTGAATTTTGCGTTTGTCCATGGCGACCCCTTTCGGACTAATGACATACCCCAGGAAAGAGATGGTGCGCTGGTGGGACTCGCACTTCTCAGCTTTTACATACAGCTGATACTGCAGCAGGCGGTGCAACACTTGTCAGACATGCTTGGTATGTTCTTCAAAGGATGTCGAATATACTAGGATATCATCGATGTAGGCGATAATGCACCGCCCCAGCATGTCCCTCAGGACGTCATTGATTAGGTTCTGGAATACTGAGGGGGCGTTAACGAGCCCATACGGCATGACCAATTACTCGTAGTGCCCGGAGGTGGTGCTAAAGGCCGTCTTCCACTCGTCTCCCTCCCTGATACGGATCAGGTTGTATGCGCTGCGTAAGTCTAGTTTCGTGAAAAAGGTCACGGACCTTAGCTGTTCAAGGGCTGCGGGTACTAGAGGCAGGGGATAACGGTACTTCACTCTCACCTGGTTGAGACCCCGATAATCGATGCATGGTTAAAGGCCCCCTCCTTTCTTTTCTAAGAAAAAAAAAACAGCGAAAGCAGGAGATGTGGATGGCCGAATATACCCCTGTTGGAGAGCCTCCTGAATGTATTCCTCCATGGCCCGATGTTCAGCTTGGGAGAGCGGGTATACTCAGCCCCGTGGTGGGCTAGCTCCGGGGAGGAGGTCTATGGCGCAGTCGTAGGGTCTGTGTGGTGGTAAGCCGCTTGCCCTTTCCTTTCTAAACACCTCATTGAGGTCATGATACTCTGGCGGGACTGTGACAGGGACATGAGACTGAGACATCACCACTGTTGTGGTGGCCACGGGAACCGTAAGGCCAGTCAGGCAATGTCGTAGACAGTAGGTGGACCACTTGGTAACCTGTTTTTACCTGGATACCTGAGGGTTGTGACGTTCGAGCCAAGGTAGGCCGAGAATGATGGGGTGCCTGGTGGAAACTGTAACGTACAGGATGATGGTCTCATGGTGAAGGGCACTGACTTGCAGGTTGATCGGCGCTGTGCAGCGTGATATGACCCCGCCTTCTATTGGGGACCCATCGATGGATTGAACCTCACGAGGTTGGAGCAGGTATGGGGAGAGGAGGTATGGGGAGGCCGAGAGTCTGTGCCATCCTCTCATCTACGAAGTTCTTGGCTGCTCCTGAGTCGATGAGCGTTGCAAATACAACAGACTGGCCTGAATACCCAATCACCACAGGTAAGACAAAGACATGAGAATTACATAACTGGATTGGACACAGCTGGTGACGACAAGGTTGACTGGCTGTACTCCCCTCAGTCAGCCGTGGCCTCCTATGAGGACACTGGCGAATGGCGTGGGTGTTCTCGCCACAATGGAAGCACCACGACTCTCTACGTCGCCTCTCTCTCTCCTCCTCGTAGATCCGGGCACGGCTGAGCTGCATGGGTTCCGCTGGAGGAGCTGGCTCTGGTGGAAGGGGGCTCCACAGCGCAGGACGGTTCGTACGGTCCAGCCGTACTGCCAGGTCGATGAGGTCATCGAGGGTTAACTGTTCGCCCCAGCACGCCAACTCTCGAACCAGCTCGGGATTGAGCCCCCGATGGAACGCGGACTTCAATGCCGGCTCATTCTACCTGCTCCTTGCACCGATGGTGCGGAACTCCAGAGTGTAGTCTACTATGTCACGAGAGCCCTGCGTGATCGCAAGGAGTTCCTGACCAGTCTCCCAGCCGTCAGGGGAATGATCGAAGGCACGTCGGAATCGGGAGAGGAGATCCGCTAACGAGGGTCTTACCCCGCTTCCTCGCTCCCACTCCGCCGTAGCCCACTCCAGGGTGCGTCCGGTGAGTAACTCCATGAAGTGTGTAAGCTTGTGTGCTTCCGGCATCTCCGGGTGGCTCTCGAAAAACACTGTGTGCACTGAAGCATGAAGCCCTTGCATCGTTCCGGCTCTCCAGCATAGCGCTCCGGTGTAGGTAATGGAGGATAGTGCACAACCAGCGTAGCTGGAGTGGGCGCCGCTGGCGCTGATGGGGCATACGCAAGGGGAAACAATGGAGGAGGGATGTCAGCAGTGGGGGGAAACACGGTTTGCCCCCTGGAAGCGCTTAGGCGATCCAATCTTTCGGTCAAGTGTGATATCTGTGCCTGCTGCACATTTATCGCTCGGTTTTGTTCGTAAAAAGAGCGCAGCCATTCCGGGGTACCCACTGCCTCCATAGTGTGGCGAAGTAATCTGTTATGTTACCTAGTGAGGAGACAAGCGCGGGCAGAGCAGCAGCAGGAAGACAAGGATCACAACTGAGTGCGAAGTCCGAAACAACACACAAACTCCAGGCGATGTGGCGAAACAATCCAAAGGGGGTTATCCAGGGAATCGTAATCCGAAAGCATGTTTTATTCCTCTTATACCAGAGCAATCTGCCAAAAGTTTTCAATTATTTTATTTATTAAAGATAAACTCTTTATCCATTTATAGTAACATGGACACACACACACACACACACACACACACACACACACACACACACACACACACACAGTCTCCACCTCTGGAGGAGAAGTGCATTTGATTAGTTAAACATTAAAATGAATTTTGGCTGTGGTTGCTGCTCCCGCTCGGGCCCCGTACTCACTGCACTTTAAAAGTGTTTAATCTCGACCTAAATTGTGGATAAATCATTGCGTCAGATCTCTTAAAGATCCTGTGGAACGTTCCGGAGAGTGGACGTTATTTACATCCCGCCTGGGGAAAGACTTCCAGCCTCGATAAATAAACACTTCTATTTACACACTGCAGCCTTATTCATTATTCAGTGTTAGTGTGTACACACAACTATAATCTCACTAACGTGCGTGTGTGTGTGTGTGTGTGTGTGTGTGTGTGTGTGTATTCTACAGTGTTACCCTCTGCCCTGAAGTGTTTTATTCCTTTTGTACTACAGTAATATATAATCAACATCATACTTCTCTTTTACGTTCCAGCAGTTATAAACAGTCGTTCCTTCACCTGTCACTAGATTATGAAGTGTGGCTTCTGCTCAGTTGGAATAAAATCCCGTACCCACAATAGAGCGTTCCGGATAAAACTGGACACGTTTTACACGTTACTCTGACACTGTTACTATAGAAACGATAACGTATGATTCATGCAAATTGCTACAAATCTTGTGTGACGGAATGCTTCCAAAATTAGGGCAAATAGCAAATAATGAATTTTAAATGTAATTAAACGGACAGAATATGCTAATAAATAATAATTAAAACTACGCTAGGAGAATGAGTTATATTTAATGTCAGTGTGAGCGGCTGCTGATTCGACTAAATCACACATTAAACGAAGGTCGCACACTCTATCAGCTGCCGTCCAATGATGATTACAAGCGTTTAATCAAATTGTCCACATTTGACTCACGTTCAAGTAATTAGAATACAATATGTTCCTGAACAGATGCTCCATCAAAATCCGACTCATGGCAGGCGTGTGGTATGAAATCCACATCGCAGCTCACACACCGAGGCTGAAACACACTCATCACATGGTTCACTCGTACGTGGTTCGTCAGGAGAGAACGGATTACAGTGAACGGACGCGTTATTAAAGAATCAGGTCACGCTGAAATACTTTGGTGTAAGAGAATTTACATGAAAGCACATGTTAACACTTTCTACAAAGACCATTTTCATCCATCATTAAGGAATTTACATTTATAGCACATTGCTCATTATTACAAACAGTTACAAGTACAGTTATAATAATGACTGGATATAGGATTCACAGAAAATGTTACCGAAGACATCTGCAGTAATACACGTGGAAATATCAGACAGGAGAGGTCAAAGGTCAGAGAGGAAATGTAGTTTCACATCCACTTTTTGCTTACGCAGCTGTGTAACCCGACTCTGAATACGAGGAACTTTCCACAATAAATAGTGATGTAACTTTTGGACTAATATCCAATATCGGGTTTTTCTTTTTTTTTTTTTTTTTTTTTTTTAATATTGGCTTGTTCAAAAGGCAGAGTACCATTCAGACCATTACTGTCAGAGGAAAAATATCCCTGGTGTATAGAGTCCAGTACACAGCCTACATCCATTTCCTGCTGTTGCTGTTTATGGCCTCCTTTAGCAGGTACTTCACACTGTTTTCCCCACACACACTCATCTCTCAGCCTGCTATTACCACAAAATTGCCTCTGCCATATTTAGCCCTTTTGAAGTATTTACCCATTTGAAATCACCTCAGAGACTCCTCTCGGTTCCAGAACTTTTGTGGATCTTCTCTGTATTTCTTTGTGAATTCCAACATGGATTTCTGATTCTTACTGCTGATGAGAGGTCTGAATCTTGTGGTACGGCCTCTATATTTCTTGTCTCGGAGTCTTCTCTGGACGGTGGATTGTGAGACCTTCACCTCTGTGCTGTGGAGGTTGTTGGTGATGTCACTGACTGTCGTTTTCCTTCACAGCTCTCACAATATTCCTGCCATCAGCTGCTGTTGTTTTCCTTAGCCAACACGTTCGGTGTCTGTTCCTCAGTATACGAGTGGTTTCTTTCTTTTTCAGACCTCTGATAGATTTTCACTCTTTTCTCAGCTCCAAAATGGCTTGCTTTTCTCCCATAGACAGCTCTCTGGTCTTCATGTTGGTTTAGAGTAGACATTCAGAGCTATTAATTCTTTAAACATTGAATCTAACAGGACACCCCTATCAGTCACATGTTCAAATAGTTTTGATCACTGGAAAAAATAGAAGGGCTCGAAGCGAAGGTTCGAAGTTGTTTAACACGTTTAGATTTAAGTATCAGGAAACGAAAGCTGAAATTCCGATCTGTCGTCTCATCTTCACCTTTTGATCTCGAACACAAATGTCTTCATTTTTTTGTGAAGCGGAAACAAAAGAATTGGCCTTGATGTTCCAATACTTTCAGAGGGGACCGTGTATATCACCCTTCTCATAATAAGGTTCGGGGTGCAGTTTCAGTTCCAATATTGAGTGCGTTATAAAGTATACTTATCAAAGTGCTATGTAGAACTAAGAAGGTGAAATATGAAGATAAAGTCATTCTTCTCTCTCGTCTTCTGTTTGCTGAAGCAGTTATAAATCACTAACTGGTGCTGTTTCACACTCGGGACGTTAACTAAAACCGTCCTGTTCGAGTGGACATATGGACACGTAATGGAGAAGTGATCTGAAACCTCTGAGGAAATCTTCTGCTGGAGTTTTATCTCACATCTCAGAGTTCAGCTGAGAGACGGAGAGCAGCTCCGCACTTCATTTCCTCTGATAAGGCGGATTTCCTCCCTGCTGTGTGGGACATTAATAGAACAAATCACATTCCTTACGTCAAGTACTACACCTGCAATCTCCAAACGTTCTCTAATTTGATAGGAAGTTTGCGATTGATAGATGATAATCAGCTGATTGATCCTTTCTGTGTAGTTTGTGTTACTGACAGCTGATCGTGACAGGAAGTGCTGAGTTTCTCAGGAAGTTTCCACTTCAAAGTGAGCGATTAAAGACATCTGCCTATATGGTCTATCTTTTTTTTTTATCTTTGAGGGTTAGCTAGTGTGCTAACACCATCTGGGTCATCCTAATGTTGTTGACAGGTTACCGAGCAAAATTTATTTATGTGGATGAGAAAAATGAAATACACAAAACACACAGAGAACACAGACAAGTAAAATAAAACCCACACCAGAACTGAGCAGAAGTGAACATTTTGTTCTTGGAGCCATATTTTAGTGCTAGCTGGTGTGTTAACTTATTTACAAGGATTGCTAACATTGCTTAATCGCTATCGGTAGCAGCTGCAGCCGAATATTATAAAGAATATCTTCGCGGTGCGTCGTGAACCTGCGCTCCAGCTCTGATGAGACTGTAAGTCATTTCCCTCACAGCATCTTTATAGTAGTCAGTTCTCGCTCTTTACTTCTCTCCAGGGAAATACGATTCCTAGTGAGGGTTTATGATTAAAATGTGAAGTGGAATAATTAGAGGACTTGTGAAGGAGGGATGAAGGAGGAATAAGCTTTGTGTTTGGGATTAAAGATGATGGATGGGATTTGATGGGAACGCCACATAGCAAAATACAATGAAACTTCAGAATCAGTTCAAGTTAAAAAAAAAAGTACGCAACATACGTGTCATTAATAATTACAGCTGGAGCTGTAACACGTGAATGTGTCACGTGAATACTGGAGAATGACTAGCGACTACGATTTCCATCAGCCACTGCTCCTCACCTGATCATGTCACATGACTGTCTGCACCTGGTTCATGTTTGGGGTTAACGATCACTTGTGTATATAAGTCACGTTTTGTAGCACACGTGTTGTCTTGCGTTCGTTTTCTGGTGCTGTTTTTATGTTGTCGAGTTTCTTAGTCCATTTTATTTCTCTCGTGTCATAGTTCATGTTTTATGTATTTAGTTATTTTTGTTAGTACTTGTGTTTTGTTGAACTGAATTCATATCTGCACTTGCATCCGTGTTTGACTCCAAAACCTGTCGGTCTGTTTAAAATACATATTCATTAGTTTCATTTTATTATTTTTTTACAAAATAATTCATCTCTACATAAGCCGAAGTGTCTGTGCATCATGTCCCGTACTGCTAATGCTAGCAGGATTTTAGAAATGAACTCTTGTATGTATAAACATGACTCCTGAGCACACTTCGCTCTCTGCTAAAGTCACTGTTATAGTAAGAAAAAACAAACAATTGCTTTATTTATTTTGTGTGAATAAACAGTAAACTATAATATGAAGTACAATTTGAAGATAAGGCTAAACATTTTGGCTCAGTCATAGTTTGTTTCCGGAAAGTTCTGGTTGGAAAGCTGAAAATTTCAGTATTCTAATGATATGCAATTTTTTTCTGAGTATAAAATGTTTATAAAAGTTCTTGAGTTAGTAATCTGTGTAACATAGTTGTGTTTATTTGGTTTCTAAGAATTAAGGCAAGACACAGCAAGCAAAAAGGGCATTTTTGTGCATACTGGACGATAGGAATATCTCCTGTATTTCCCTCCTCTTATCACATCTCTGTTCATAGTATAATATAATATAATATAATTCACACAGAAATATCACATACAGTTTATATATAGTCAGTTGTGTAGTAGGGATTTGTGGGAAATGATAAATGAGTTACTGTTGCAAAAAAAAGTGTTATTTCTAATCAGTAAATATGAAATTCTGCTATCAATATCTTTAATAAAATTAGTTTTTTCCCCCAACATTCTGAACCAAATGACTCAACTTGTGCAGTACTTAAATAATCATCACTTTCCACGTTCGTTCCTAGTTATATTCTGAAGATTATTACAGAAGTATTTGTTCACACAATGTTTATTGCCTGATTTATACACCGGTTTGTATTTAAAAAAAAACAAACAAACAAAAAAAAAAACATGGCGATTATCAAATTTTAATCCATGTGCATAGTATTTTGAGATTTTATTAAAAAAAAAAAACAACGTTTAACTCTGATATGTTTTTAAAATGAAATAAAGATTTTAAATATAACTGTCTTCAAAATCTAGATGTTTCGTTTTTAAAGATATGTAAATACGTGCATATTTAATGTGATCTTATTTGCTTATCTAGTTTCATGAGAAAATCTTCTCAATAACAATTTCCACCTATTCTCCGGCAGTGTCTCACCTTAAATTAGTCAAATGTTTTTATCCATGTTTTGATTGGAGCTGAAGTGGATAGTAAATTGACGGGACTGTGTATTCTTTTCGGATTTCAGACTAATCGAAAATTCCTCAGGCTTTTAAGCGAATTACTTTCTGTTTGCGGAAGCTGTATTACAAAGCTACTCATTCCTGATAAAAGACCTCATTTGTGACTTCCTGCTTAAGGAGGAAAAGGAACAAACACACTGAACTACAGAGAGAAGTACAGAGAGGATTTACCTGAATCTCAAACCGTGCAGTATACATTTATAATTACCCTCGTGCTACTATTATTGTCTCAAAAACACTAACAACCTCATAATATATACAAATACAAAATGGCCGCCCTAAACGTTTTGCTCCATAGTTATGAAAAAATTTCACGTGATTGTGTGAGTAACAAGTAAAAAACCCACAACGATGCCTTTCACCATGTTATACCAGTTACTCTTACATAGAATAGTAGCATATTTACAGAGCATGCTAAATGCTAAAGTGGCAGAATCTGCTTCGTGCCTGGATTCCTGGAGAAATCTTAGCTTTAAAGTGCACGGCTGAATTTTTACTGAATTAAGTTCATTGGTTTGAGAGATTGAGGACCAGCTGACTCAGATGAACTTTGACACGGGATTAAAACAAAGCTAAAGTTTTATAATCTCATCCTAAAACTGAGGTCTCTTTAAGAAACGTGTGGAATTTGCTTCCTCGGTGTGGAGACACAGTTCTGGATTGGAGTTTAATTCCACATCACTTGTGAAGCAGCAATAGATGAATGTGAAGTGCTGGTGTGGAGAGTGGAGAGAGAAAGGAAGTGAATGAAAGGTCCAGCAGAAAATCCCTGCATAAAGAGAAGAGATAAGAAGAAGTCTGATTAAACCACCCAGTTGATAATCTCTCGCCGAATCCTCCGCTTTAACTCGGCTTTCTCACACGACGCTGACGAAACACGCTTTATCATCACCGCTCTTTTATGTGTTAATGACACCATGGAGTTGGTGAAGGGCAAATGAGAATTTAGGTCTTCACCCGTCTTTATCTTTATCTACCCTATTTTAGATTTGGTTGTATTTAGGCATGATTGTACCATTATAATGTCAAAAATATCACAAAAGATAATGATAAGGATCCAAGTGCAAATTTAAAGAGCAAAAGGCAGACAGTAATTAAAAAAGGAGCAAATCAGGACGACGACGAGTACGACTGTGCAGATGAAGGCTAACTAATGCAAGACGTGTGCTTTGGCTTATGAGATTTAACTTCAAACACAAGACTGATGAAATAGTAACAGGTACACTCGGTGTGGAGTTTGCATGTTCTCCTGAACGAACTCCAACACGTTCATGAGACAGATGATTTACATTTGGCCCCGCCCACAAAAGGCAAAGCTCACAGAGCGCTGAAAAGGACAAAATGATGACTAAACAGTGACTCCGAAGCAGGCGAATATGCTAAATCTCCCACGTCTTCCTTCTTTTATAAGGTGTCGAAATTGAGGACAGTCGTATTTGTCCTAATCTATGGATTTGTTTTGAAATCACTTTCTGTCAAGTTATTTCTACAGTATGATGTGACTGAGTTTCATTAAATTGGTGCATTATTGAAATAGGTAAGTTTTATTTCAACTTGACAGCATAATCAGCATATAAAATCACAGTAAACCATCAAAATCAACCAATTATATGATTCGGAGATGTTCAGTAGATACTGTAGATGTTCGTAGACCGACCAAACCATGCATGAAATTCTCCAATGGAATTTGTTCCTGGTGGTCTCTGGATGCTGCAAGAGATACCAGTAAGCTAAAGAAATGTTTCTCCAGTTTGAATGCTAACCGTATTGTACCTTAATATAATTAATATGTCTCCAGACAGGTTATTAACTCTCCACACCTTCACGTGAAAAGCATTCAGTCACCATCTTCCCACCTGAGGCTGTTTATCCAGGTAGCAAAAATTTGCAAAAGCAACTATTAATGTAATGCGTAATGTCTTTTGTTCTGTCTGGGTCAAAAGAGTCATTTGGACACTTACAGTTTTAAAGTGGAGTATAAACATTTTAATTCATACAGGTTTAGTTTACTTCTCATGTAATGATGATTTGCTGGTCATTTCTTATCTGCTAAAAGAGGTATCTTTGGGAATGTCAATGTCTTTGGGAATCGGACAAAATTCAAAATTTCTGATCTATGAAAGCTCGACATGACGGGGGCTATGGCAGGAGAAGGAGCACTTTGACCACAGCACAGAGAGAGAGAGGGGGGGGGGGGGGGGGGGGGGTAAATGAAAAGAAGTAATTTCAGAAGCTGACTAAATGGTGTTTTGATGTAGTATAATTGGCAGCTGAAGCTTTTTGCACATGTGGTGTGTACACACAGATAATCTCAGCACCCTTCATGTTCAGAACAAAGAAACTGCAGTGTTTTCCTTTTTTTTTTTTTTCAGTCCACATGGTCTTTTTCTACAGTTTAATCTTTCATGTGCAGGTACATGGATTTAGTAGTAGTCCATTTGTTAATTTTCATATTTGATTTATTCTAATCATGGATTGAATCACCGTCATCATTAAATTCATATTAAAGCTAACTTTTTTGCCAAATTATTACAGATGGCATGTATTATATGTATAGTATCTCACAAAAGTGAGTGCACCGCTCACATTTTTGTAAATATTTGATGATATCTTTTCATGTGACGACACTGAAGAAATGACACTGTGCTACAATGTAAAGTAGTGAGTGTACAGCTTGTGTAACAGTGTAAATTTGCCGTCCCCTCAAAATAACTCAACACACAGATATTAATGTCTAAACCGCTGGCAACAAAAGTGAGTACACCCCTAAGTGAAAATGTCCAAATTGGGCCCAATTAGCCATTATCCTTCCACGGTGTCATGTGACTTGTTAGTGTTACGAGGCCTCAGGTGTGAATGGGGAGCAGGTGTGTTAAATTTGGTGTCATCGCTCTCACACTCCCTCATACTGGTCACTGGAAGTTCAACATGGCACCTCATGGCAAAGAACTGTCTGAGGATCTGAAAAAAAGAGTTGTTGCTCTACATAAAGATGGCGTAGGCTATAAGAAGATTGCCAAGAGCCTGACACTGAGCTGTAGCACGGTGGCCGAGACCATACAGCGGTTTAACAGGACAGGTTCCACTCTGTGTGTGTGTTTTCTATACCGCTTATCCTACTGGGTCACGGGAAGCCTGGAGCCTACACATCCATTCATATAATACACTACAGACACTATGAAAATGCCAATCACTCTACCATGCATGCAAGTAAAATGCCAATGGGAATACATTTCAAATATATTTTTCTCATATGAATTCATATGGGTGCCAATAATTGTTGCACTCATGCAAACATGGAGTCTATCTCATATAAGACATTTATTTGAGTAATTCCAGCTGCTCCACTGATCATAACAAACCCACCATCACCAAAATTGAAACAGGAAGTAATGTGACAAGTTAATCCTTGAGCTCAAGACCTGCCTGGATTAGGGTTCCCGAGACCCTCCCCTGGAGCCAGGCCTGGGGTGGTGTCCACAGCCTAAATTTATGGTTATATATTTACAATAAATGTGTATGCTGCATGCTGCAGAATTTTTCGAAAGACAAAACACACGTCTCTTCCTGAATGACTGTGACAGGAATAAAAACACGGTGAGGAGGAACGGAAATGCTGCCATAAATCACAATGACTGTGCAGAGTCACACTAACAGTCACCCAGCGGAAGATTAATCCATCTCCAGCGCTTGATAAAGGTTAATTTGGTAAAAGTATGCATCCGTTTGAAAGCAATTACCACTGGATTGGCAGAACCGGCGTTGCCATGGGGACCTGTGGAGCTGGGACAGCGGTGATGTGTCTCTGCATGATATCTCCATTTTATTCATTACAAATAAAAAGACACAAAAATACCCCAAGGCTTCACTGACCGAGACTTCTTCTGATGCCATCAGCTTCTGGGAGAGCAGATTTATGGAGATTTCAGATGAGCAGAACAAACATGTTATGAAAATGTAATTCACACACTTAAAGTTGATTCAAATTGTATGAGGAATTACTCTTATGTGATTTCTTTTCTTTTATTTTTTTTTTGAAAATCAGAAAATTAATATTATGTACATGTTTTTTTTTTAAGGGTATGTCCATGGGTTTTACCAAAATCACCTTTCGGAGACTCCAAAGGGCCCTTGGTAACCATGTACACATACCTAGAATAAAAAGGCTACTACTCTTGATTTTTCTCATAATTTTGGACACAGATGAAATGTGACACTAAGAGCTAACATTTCACATATCCAGCAATCTACAAAATGTATATTTATATATGTCTATTCATAATTGAAACCTTTGCGTGCTCTTACATGCTTTCACACCATTGGTTATGCAGCTTTACGCCAGGACTTTTAAATTGAAGTGTTGATTTTATAGGCTATACAAAGCATCAATCATCGACGCAATCGGTCTCAATCAGCTCGAGCTTTTCACAAAGGAATGGGGGAAATGGGACACTTCCCTTCAGCATAGACTAATCGGCTATTGAAGGTTATGGACATGACATGGAAGCTCCTATTAGTTAAAATGAGGTGTTAATCAAAAGGGCAGAGTTCAGTGGCCATTTTGAAATCTACCGATAGGAATATTCACACAGGAACTGAAGTTATAACGGAGAATACGTGAAAAATTAGGCATATCTCCCAGTAATTTGAAATGATGCAGGAACAGTCCGTGGGCATGTACTGATGTAAAATGTGTTTTGGACTAAATATTTTTACATAATTGGACTGTTTGGACCTTTGGCAGTGTAATGTTATGGATCAGTGGACTACTATGAGGCTTCATAGGTGAGTTGCCTCAGTTTTGTAATTGTTTGTTTGTATGTTGGTGGTTGTATGTTGATCGAGACATTGATTGTAGCTGCTGTTTTGGTTGTATTTTGAAACATGGTTTATATCGAATGACAAGAATCTTAGCTTTCCAAAGGTATTTCGCATGAGTACCTATGTACACACAGAAGCTGTGTACATAACATAGTTTTGCTCATAACATGGCAAGAACCTTGGAGGAAACAAACACAAGTCATTTACTCTGTCTAGATGCTTTTATATCTCACATCATGAAGCAGAACGTTTTCTTTGTGTTGGTATTAAAGTCCCAGGAGGAGCAGAAGAGCTCCTGTGTTGACATGGACACACACACACACACACACTGGGTTCAGAACACTGTGTGTGTGTGTGTGGGTGTGTGTGTGTGTGTGTGTGTGTGTGTGTTTTCATTGACCCCATGACCTGAAGAAGACATAATTGGTCTCCAGCTTCTTCCTGTTTATTGTCATGCTGTGTTCAACAAGCACAACTAATTAGCACTCGAATTTAGCCTTTTATTTTGATACTTAAATACACGCACACACACACACACAGTGCAGTGTGACAAGCCATTAACACCCTAAGGAGTTCTTCAGATTGTTCCTCTGGGGAGTTCTACGAAGCTAAAACTTTATCAGATTGTTCAAGTAAGAAGTCAGCATGTTCTACAAAGGTTTATTTATAATGGGACACGAGACAGTAATATAATGATCCCAGTTAGATATAAAGTCACTAATAAAAAGCTTGTTTTAGGATGTTTACATAATCCATGAGCAATCAGTCTATATAAGAGTCATCATCAAACATTTTTACACCCAGGTTCTTTCTACTCACAACTGAGGGATCATAATGTCTAAAAGTCTTTAAATAAAAAAAGGTGGCAGGGCATCAGCATCCTCTGTGTAAACAGGAAACAGAGTGTTGTCATTAACATGAGCAGGAGGTGGTGCATCATAAGCATTATGTCAATGACAACATAAGCAGGAATTTAACTGTAAATTTAAAAATCATCATAATTTTATCTGTAAATTGTTTGCAGGAGCATTTACATTAAAAATGTGTTTTCATGAAAATCATGTTAGTTTGGAAAAATGATAGTATCCTACGACTTTGTGTAGATTTACATCTAAGTAGACTCAAAGCTTCAAATTGTATAATTGTTGATGAGTTATTGTGATTTTATATACACTGTCAAAGTTTATTATCTTTCCAACAGAACCCAGTGTGTACAAATAGAGAGCTTAAAGTCATCTGTGTTACCAGTTGTCCATGGAGTTCCTCAAGGTTCAGTCTTAGGTCAAATTTTATTCTCTCTATATATAAACTTCAATTACTTTTAAATGCAGATAAACCAAATTAATTCGTTTTACAAATACAAAAGTTTGTTCATCAAACCTTAGTGATGTATTGTAACTTTCCAAGGCAATAAAATCGAACTTGTTATAGTTTGTAAGTACCTGGGAAGTGTCCTTGACAACCAGTTGACATTCAAGTCACATATTGATTATACAGTTTTTAAACTTAAATTGAACTTTGTCTATATTCTAAGGTTGAACTCCTACCTTTGAACTTACGACAGCGCTCACACCGGTACTGTTTTATTTACAAATCAATGTCTTGTTACCTGCCAACCATCATGTCTGTAAAAAAAAATGAACTTTACAATCTTCATTTAAAGGACATTATTCAACTTGTCGTTCCTCGTGTTAGGTCTGAGCTGGCAAAACAACAACGTGGAACAACTTACAGGAACACTTTAAACTTGCTTAAAAAGTGATCAAGCCCACCATGATTAACCGTGGAACAAACAATCGGATGCAGTTATAAAGATTTAGATCGTTTATTAGATCTGTGCTGTTCTGTGTGCACTCTTGCATCAGGATGAAAACTCGATAACAGAAAGTTCCATTTAAACTGAAAAAAAAGAAACTTCAAACAGATTTCAGCTTTGAAGTTTATTCTGTTCCATTACGGCAAAAAAGACGAGGATTATACGTATAAAAGGAGACGACTTTATTCAGACTGACTCCACTCCAATTTCACAGCACTTGTAGCTTTCAAAAGGTTTCATAAGATGTCACATGAATATCTTACACACACACACACACACTGGGTTTGGCTTAGCACTGGCTTACTGCTTCCTGTTTCAAAGAGGAGAGTTGTGTGAGAGTTTGATTATTTTGTGAGAGGAAAATGCTGGAATATATTGAAAATGGACTGTTAAAAGGGTCATTCATTTTTCAGAAGATTCAGATGGATGTAATCGCTTCATATTTTTTATTTAAGATTTCTCAAAAACATGAACTGTTTAAGGGGTCAAAGCACAATTCACAGACTGGATCTCCACTGATAAATACATTGTGATGGTAGAAAGGCTTAATGCGGCCATGCAAGTCCCTGTGAATGAGCTGTTACTATAGAAACAATTACGTATTAGAACGAGGACATTAATGTAAAACTGTGATTTGCATCTACACTACTGTCAGAGCTGCTGTTATAGAAAATTAATCCACACCTTCTGGCCAGTCACAATCCAGAATTCAATAGTTCTGTAGACTAACTGCAGATCTTCTGTCCACAATATATATATATATATAATGGTTGCATCACAGTGAAGAAATCTCCTCACATCAAATAAAAACACTTGCGCTCTACCATTGCATCTATAATTAGCCATAAAATAACTAAATTAATGAAGTGAGATGAAAACAAGAACTGGTGGACAATGGTGGACTGGAGGCCTTATACAAAATAGATCAAATAAACTGAATCTGTTGTTGAACGATAGGATGGATAGACTGAACAATATGTCAGATTGCAGAGGCTGGAGGAAATTTGGAAGGAGTAAATGGAAATGTCAAATCTGTGAGAGGAAAATAAATATATAAAAAAAGACAGATTAGTGGAGCAGGACGGAGGAAAACATATAAACCTGGGACTTCTATGGGCATCTGATTACAAAGAGAATGAAATATTCATTGTGTCTTCTACTTATACATTACAGCACAGTGAAAGTCTTTTCTTCCCATACCCCAGCATGTCAGGAAGTTGGGGTCAGAGTGCAGGGTCAGCCATGATACAGCGCCCCCTGGAGCAGAGAGGGTTAAGGGCCATGCTCAAGGGTCCAACAGTGGCAGCTTGGCAGCACCGGGGCTTGAACCCCCGACCTTCTGATCAGTAATGCAGCGCCTTAACCTCCAAGCCACCACTACCCTACAAGGTAAATCAAAGAATGAAATAAAAGATCACCTTGTAGTAGAACAGGCTCTGAGTTTTGAAGGGCTGGTAAAAGGTATGTAACTGAACAGAAGCAGTGAGGAGTATCCACATGGCCATGAGGCAGTAAGGTTGTTTTTGACGTTGGTGTACCAGATCAATGTGTGGGACACGTCTGTAGCGTTTCCTGCAGAGAATTGAAAGGAGCTATTAAGAAATCCATTCATGGGTATTTTTAACCTGTAAGAAAGCATTTCAGCAGGAGCAGGAAGGATAGACTGAGAGCATGCATGCTGCTGTTGTGTGAAAGTGTTGCATGTGCAACGAGGGACTGTTCTTACAGGAAATACTAAATAGTACAAAAAGCATCAAGCTGAGTCAGATTAGGTGACTCCATCTCTTGCTGGTACATGAAAAAAAAAAAAGAGAAAAACACTCTATGATCCTGTTGCAGGCTAATTATTTTGGATCTGCGACCGTGCCTGGGTGATAAATCACTTGTGTAGTGTGAGTGGACAGCTGCGGAGGTGCTCTGATATTTTCAAGTAGGTTTGATGTTCTCGATGCTGAATCATGTAGTGTGAACAGCAAGAACAACACTAATAGCTAATGCCAATCTGATTTCGTTTCAAATTTCATTCACTTTCTGTAATGCACAGCAGATCCCTGAATCCAGTTCATCATCCGTCTATTCGTGTGGGAGAAGGAGGGCAAAACAAACACAATATCACTTGAGAAATTATTTCGTATGTCCAAACCAAATGGTCATTAATGTGAGCACAACATATTCAAATATTTTTGAATTTTGATAAAGTGCAGTATCATATATCACACAGCACTACTGAATTCAAAATGATTATTTTCCTTCTAAATCCGTGCCTCTTATTGTACCTTTTATCCATTTGTAGTTATATTCAATGCTGTGGTTAATTACGTCAAGTGAGCAGCTATAAACAGTTGCCTCTCTTTCCTCTCTCTTGAAGTTAATAAGACAAAAAAAAAAAAAAAAACAGCTTGTCATGTTACTGATTAGCTGAAGATTGATGTGGACCGTTCCGCTGTACAAGTCCCTGTGAATGAACTGTTACTATACGAACGATAAAGGATTAGAACGAGCACATAAGTAACCTGATGGGCTGGAGTGCTGCTAAAACAGGTTCTGAGCTTGTGACTCACACAGAGAAGTAAAGCAGCTCCTCGGAGACCATGTCTGCGTGGCAGCGTAATCGGCCAGACTGTGCAATCTGAGTCTCGCACAGAATCATGATTTTAGTGAGTGGGCGTCATTTTGTAGAAGCAGGTCTGATACTCATTCCCTTCCTGGTGGAGCTGTTGATGTTGATGTGGGGTTGGTAGTGTAGTTACAGAAGATAAAATTGGTGGAAATAAATACTCAAGAATGTACAGAGGTGAATGAGTAGCTGCATTTTCCACCTCTTTGCATTATTCGTAGCGTTCCTCACCTGGTGCAGCTGTGCTGATGTATCTTCATCATGCTTTTTTTTTTTTCTTACTGCTACAAATAACCTGGAAAATATGTAGAACATTGAAAAAAATAATAAATTGTTGACGTTTTCTATAAGGAGACATTTAACATTTATGGAAGGAGTCTCCAGTGTCAAAGTCTCCAGATGTGCTGTATACCCAGTGCTCTTAGTTCTCATGTCCTTGCGTTATCCGATGAGTAAAGAGTTTTCGCATTCTTGACATTGCGAAAGCCGGCGTGATGAGAAAACCAGCAGCAGCAACAACAACAACAACCATGGAGATGTTTTTCCTCCTTGAATAGCCGTGAAACATGATTTGTGAAAATGTGGGAATGAATAATGCATAGGTCTGGCTGTTGGAGAAATTCAAGGCTTTGTGTGTTTGGAGATACACCAGCAGTTTGTGTTCTGTATTTATAAGAAACCCCAGGCATGTCGATAAAACCCCATGAGCCTTGATACTGTCCGGATACAACATCTCAGACTGTGAGGGGACAAAAAAATAAGCCTAACCGACTCCCATTTTAAAATATGAATCGATTTTGGTAATAAAACAGGCAGCTGGGCCACATGTTCATTACAGAATGGGAACGGTTTTTTAATCGGAGTTAATTAACCTGAGTTTCCTTTACAATGTATTACAGTAATTGTAATTAACCACAGCAGGCTGAGCAGAACCATCACCATAATCCACTTCTCATCACTACAGATAAGAACCGCAGTCATGTTTCTGGGCTAATCATCTTCCTGTCTTAATGACACGCTACTAATTAAACAAATTAAAACTGTTTTCGGTTCAAATGTGACAAATCGCCATGATGCATTTGACAATGTCCATGTGACAACACGGCACAGCAGATTAAAACACAATCAGTGCATAATGAATTCCACCCTGTAAGCACAGAGTAATTCCATTACTGCACACGGGCGTGTGTCCATAATAAATATATTTGCGATATTTAAGACATTAGCCATGATTATCTTTTAAGAAGATGCCGCCTACACAAGAAGCATTTTAAGCAGTATTTATGCTCCATTCTGCGATGTATTGTAGCATTGTAGACCCACCTCTCGTTAATCACTTAACTGAGAACTAAATCGGGGGGGGAAAGGCAGTGAGAAGAAAAACCCCTCACTAACGTGTTGAACTAACACCTCTCTAATAGCTTGATGCTATTCTTAGACCCTGATCTATTTTTACTAACACTAAGTATATGTTATTAATTTGGTCATGGTGTATCCCGAGCTATCCCAGAAACACTGGGCACAAGGTGGGAATACGTCCTGGATGGGACACCAGTCCATCGTAGGTATAAATGGCTAAATGCTGTAAATGCGCCAAATGAGGAATTTATTTATCATAGCTATTTTTCTGTCAAATGTTCTGTCATGTTTATGAGGGACGGCGTGGATCAGTGGTTGCAGCTCTAAGCCAAAGATTCCATAAATAAAAAGTGTCTGATGCGGTTTTGTAAAGTGTAGGTGTGCAGTGTTTTTGACTCATACAGGGTTAAGTTTTTGACTAGCCCAGGTGAGTATTCAGAGGCGGCAGCAGGGTCTCGACTGACTGCCTCAGGACAGAAACTGTGTCTGTAGATTAACGCTGTTTATCCGGATTGTTATTGGTCATCAGGTGTTGATTAGTTCTCTATAACAGCGGCTCTCACAGTAGTGCAGCTTTATATTAAAAAGTTAATTCATTATTTTAATACGTTATCGTTTCTATAGTAACGGCTCGTTCACTGGGATTTGTACAGCGGACGCTCCCCACAAACAATCCATCCATCCATCTTCTATATCTATGTATCTATCCTTTTCAGGGTCACGGGGGAACCTGGAGCCTATCCCAGGGATCATGGGGCACAAGGCGGGGTACACCCTGGACAGGGTGCCAATCCATCACAGGTCACAATCACACACACTCACACACTACAGACAGCCTACCATGCATGTCTTTGGACTGGGGGAGGAAACCCCCGCAGCACGGGGAGAACATGCAAGCTCCCCACACACAGGGCCACGGTGGGAATCGAATGGAAGGAGCCTCCAGTGTCAACACTAGTAAGAGTCAGAGAGGCTGGTGAGGGAACTGTTTATAACTGCTATAACATAAGTGAGAACAGGAACTAACTTGGTTAACACGAAATGAATGCAACTATAAATGGATAATAAGTACGGTGGTGTTGTTGGGTTTTTTTTTTTTTTTTAATCAATAACAATAGTAATCGTTGGTAAATTGCTCTGGTGTAAGAGGAATAAAACACTTAGGGACGTGCTGTTCTAGGAGAATAATCAGGTTAAGGTTGGTTACAGTAACTCCACTTCATCACACCTTCTTGAACAGCACAACAATTTGAACAATACCCTTGTTTAAATATAATTTTTCTATTAGTTATAGAGTATCGTGACAATCTACAGTCAGTGCTCTTCAGTAAGGCGGTGGGAACACTGTGTGAGGTGTGAATACACCCTGAATTCACGGGATGGCAGTTACTCACAGTGTGAGTATATTTTAATAGGCGGTGGTGCAACTTCTGAAATGATAATTAAATATGAACAGCAAGCAAACAGAGCTGTTTAGTCTATGCGAGAATTCCCAAAACTCATTAGCGCTCTCGTCATCCCCTCGGCCTCGTCTTCAAATCTGACTAAAACGCTAAACAGTGATGAGCTCAAATCAAATAAACCTCAACAGGCATCGAGAGGCCTTGCGTTTCGTTCAGCGCACACTCATATTCGACTCAATCAACACACTCGAGCAGCGCTGCAACGTCCACAGTGCATTCACACACTCCTGCTTTCACACACTTCTGGAACCACGCTTCGTCTCAAGAGAGACATTG
This sequence comes from Ictalurus punctatus, assembly GCF_001660625.3. NCBI lineage: Eukaryota > Metazoa > Chordata > Actinopteri > Siluriformes > Ictaluridae > Ictalurus > Ictalurus punctatus. The sequence continues at coordinate 3,964,686 of NC_030421.2, read as the reverse complement.
AGAAAACAATAAAACAATTACAGAACATCACAGAGCTGAGAGAAATCTCCAGTGAGCTTTGACTGATTCTCTTCAACCCTGAACATCGTTTAATAGATCACAGAGAACCATGTACAGCTCGACAAACACCAATAACCCGAAAGCTTCACCCATACTCCCAAAGCCTGTTTACTGAGAAGCACTACAGTTAAAAAAGAAAAAAGGGCAGTGGTGGCTTGGAGGTTAAGGCTCTGATCAGAAGGCCGGGGGTTCAAGCCCCAGCACTGCCATGCTACCACTGTTGGGCCCTTGAGCAAGGCCCTTAACCCTCTCTGCTCCAGGGGGCGCTGTATCATGGCTGCCCTTGCACTCTGACCCCAACTTCCTGACATGCTGGGGTATGTGAAGAAAAGACTTTCACTGTGCTGTAATGTATATGACCAATAAAGACTCATTCAAAATTTTATTTTATTTTTTTCATATCTAAATCAGAGACCAGGCTTACTCAAGGAGTGAACTTTTATGTATAAAATGATGCATGAAGTGTCTGTAAGTGTAGCAGATGAGCGCTGGGTCAGATTATCCTTCAAACTGTGGGCTTGTTTTTTTCACAGGAGAACAGCAAAGGGAAAAAACAGCTTCCTTCTTTAACAACTTCTTTACAATTTATATTCCTGTTGTGTTTTATTTTTTTTATTTTAAACATTGTTTGTGTTCAAAGGCAGAGGTTTAAAAACTCCATCTCTGAGAAAAATCTGGCAACTTCGGAGGTGGGAACGACAGACAGGTGGTTTAAATGATCTGAATGTGGAGCTCAGAAAATCGCCTCAAGCTGCTGCGTAACCCGACTCTGAATACCAGGAACTTTCCCTGTGTAAATACTGACGTGACTTTAGGACTTACCTCGCTAACTCCTCATCAGAAAAAACCCAAAAGAAAATAAAACAGACAGGCCACACCCACAAGCAACAAACGTTGCTGCTTGTTAATGTGAACACAGCATAATAGTTATTAATTTTGAGCATTTGTAGAAAGCAAACATCTTTTTTTAAATAGAAGTAGCTTCTGTATCAACTCATACTGATGAGCTAATATAGCTAGCTTGCTAAGACTAACTAGCATGTTTCATACTTTAAATATAATTGTGAAAATAATCCTGTATTGATGTTGTTGTTGCCATGTTTTCCTTCACAGTGGAAGGTTCTGCCTGTTGGAAGCTGGGGATCTGATAACAGCTCGACACAATAATGAGATTAGACTGGGTTTGCTGCTGCAATCAGATTAGATCAGACCTGAGTGTGTAGTTATTCAATTCCTCACAATCCTCTGATTATATTAGCATTCAGCTAAGTGAGGGAAGCATCATGGCTTTATCAGTGGATCTCTTTAACACAGCATTAAACAAAGAAGGAAATCAAGGCAATATTACCTTTCCTAATAAACTCGTGCTCAGGTGTTCGTTTGTAAAGTGTGTGTCGGTAGTTTAGCGACGTCTCAGTCCCTGCAGCAGGAAACGTGATGAAGCATTACTCAATTTTCTGTGACATTTTAAAAACATAATTAAGCAGAAATGCCAAGTTGAAACGCTATAAACTCAACTCCTGCAACTTTCTGTCAGATTTCCTTTTATTTATTTTCTGCGTTTGGCTTAAAAACAAATTTATAAATGTCATCGAGTGACCTTTGAGCTGGACTTGTAGTTAAACACTAATAAATACTATTACGATTACACGATTAAAGGAACCGCTGCAGTTCCGAGGGTCAGACGAGGCTGAAGAAGCTTCTGGAAAGCGTGAAGCGTTTTATGGGTAAACAAATCCGGTAATTTGTAAATAAGTAAAAAATGTGTTTCGTAATGAATCGCGTATTTGTAATTAAATGCAGTTTAATATCGCTAGGCAATATGTTTGCACCGTTCAGGGTTTGTTCTGCCTGAGCCGAATAAATCGTTTGAATGGAACGTTCTTGTTTTTCTTTGGCGAAGCTAATCGCTAATTAATTCATGAACAAATTAACAGAGCAGAGAAAACAAAAAAAATCAATCTCAATGCTTATTCATGTGTAATGATGCATTCGTCTCCTCCACATAGAGAGTGGATATTAGCCACGCCCACTTCTCAAACTAATTAACCTCCTTTTTATGAGGAAAATAAACACAAACACGTTGAATAATAAATCAGATGTGGCGTTGTTGTTGTTGTTGTTGTTGTTATTATTACACACGGATTATCCACAGGGCTTTCTAATCGACTGTGTTCCAGAGAAAAGCAGATATTTATTATATTTTCCGCCCGACTCTCGCCATCAGAATTACATTTTTATCAGCACGGCTCTGGGGAGGAGTTTTTAAAATTCGAACCCAAAACCTGTGTTTGTGAGAGCGGAGTGGATTTGTACACACAGCGGGAGAGAGCTCGAGGAAGAGGACGACACAAACCGGAGACGACTGTGGAGGAGAAACGATAAGTGAGTACAGAAGATCCATAAATTACATTCCAATAAAAATAAACAGGTTCTTAATAGATGGAGCTTCACATTCACACTCACACTCACACTCACGTAATTAAGTTATATGGTTATAATTCTCACTTATGAAGTACTAAGCGTATTTTATTTGATTATTAAAATGGAACTGAAGAACATTTGTAATTATAGGAAATATTTGGATATTAAACCGTTAGTATAGTTTGGTACCCTGTTTGTAGTTTATTTTATAACAGGCAAACAAAACTGACAAAGTCAAAAAACGCTTCATGAAATGAGTGAAAGGAGAACATGAAGAACACAGCACGACACACGCAACACACAGCAGACGCTCAGCCATGAAACAAAGAACCCTCAGAAACACTAATCAAAGGGACACACAGAACAGGTGAGTGTAATCAGCTGGGCAAGATCATGTGACATGGTCATGTGACAGGCTGATGGGAAGTGAAGTCTAAGGCGGCCATATTGTGAGGTCTTGATGAATCTGCCAAGCCAAGAGCAGGTGTGGTTTTATGTCAAATGGATTTTGTGTTGATTTGGTTGTTGAAATGAACCTCTACATGGTTATCTGTGTGGATTTGATCACACCACTCTCCTGAGTTTGCTCAATTTCACTTTAACATCCCGACTCTGATGATATGTCTGCCTTAAACAGCCCTGACACTGTAATCTATACACGCTAATATATTGAATTTGTACTAATCGAGAGTCAATGGCCTCGATCTCACAGGCTCAGAGGACTCGAGTCAAGAATTAGGAGTTAAATGAAATTCTATTCGGTTAATTCCATGCTGATTTCTCTCTCTTTCTTTATTTCTGAATATCACACACACACACACACACACACACACACACACACACACACACACACACACACACACTGTGTTTACTATACAGCGGTGATACAGACTACTACACCAAGTAATGCTCTGTGTATTTATTTATTTCTCATTATTTTCATTTATTTTGATATCGTATTGAATTTGTTCTTTTTTTATGTTCTTCATAAGTGTGCACACCCTTTTATACTTGTGGGTGTGGCTGTGTTCATAATGAACCAATCACATTCACGCTCATGTCCAAAATAATTATCCTACAGCAGTCATCAATTAAATTATTCCGATTAACCCCAAATAAAGACCAGCTGTTTCTGTAGGATTTTCTTCACATCTCCTTGTTTTCATCTGATTGCTGGAGCCATGTTCTTCAAAGAGCTTACGGAGCATGTGTGATATCTCACTGTGGAAAAGTATCTACTAGGAGACAATTTCCAAAACATTAGATATACCATAGAACAATGTGAAGGTCATCAAAAACAAATAGAGGAAATGTAGCACCACAGTGACATCACCGAGATGTCATTTTTTGTGTACTTTTCTCACAAAAAACCCCCAAACATCCAAGCTCCAATAAATCAGACCGAAACCATGTGGAAAAATCTGTTATGGTCTGATGGGACCAATTCCAAAAGGTATAATAATTTCCGAAAGGAATGTTTAGTGCAAAAAAAGCACAACACCAAACAAACACCACCCCCACGGTGAAGCATGGTGGTGGCAGCATCATACTTTACAGCTGCTTTTCTTCAGCCAGAACCTGGGCTTTTATCAGGGTGGAGGGAATCATGAATCGCTTCAAATACCAGTCGATTTTACAGCAAAACCTTCAGGTGTCTGATAGTAAGCTGAAGATGGAAAGGAATTTCACCTTTCAGCAGGACAACAACCCGAAGCATACGTCCAAATCGACATAGGAACGGTTTAACCACAAGAAGATCTGTGTTTTTGAAAGACCCAGCCAGAGTTCAGACCTGAATCCAACTAAAAATCTGTGGGGTGACCTGAAGCAGGCTGTGCACAGGAGATGCCCTCACCATCTGGAATGCACAGGAGATGCCCTCACCATCTGGAATGCACAGGAGATGCCCTCACCATCTGGAATGCACAGGAGATGTCCTCACCATCTTTAATGTACAGGAGATGTCCTCACCATCTTTAATGTACAGGAGATGTCCTCACCATCTTTAATGTACAGGAGATGTCCTCACCATCTTTAATGTACAGGAGATGTCCTCACCATCTTTAATGTACAGGAGATATCCTCACCATCTTTAATGTACAGGAGATGTCCTCACCATCTTTAATGTACAGGAGATGCCCTCACCATCTGGAATGCACAGGAGATGTCCTCACCATCTTTAATGCACAGGAGATGTCCTCACCATCTTTAATGTACAGGAGATGCCCTCACCATCTGCAATGCACAGGAGATGCCCTCACCATCTGGAGTGCACAGGAGATGCCCTCACCATCTGGAATGCACAGGAGATGCCCTCACCATCTGGAATACACAGGAGATGCCCTCACCATCTGGAATGCACAGGAGATGCCCTCACCATCTGGAGTGCACAGGAGATGCCCTCACCATCTGGAATGCACAGGAGATGCCCTCACCATCTGGAGTGCACAGGAGATGCCCTCACCATCTGGAGTGCACAAAAGATGCCCTCACCATCTGGAATACACAGGAGATGCCCTCACCATCTGGAGTGCACAAGAGATGCCCTCACCATCTGGAATGCACAGGAGATGCCCTCACCATCTGGAATGCACAGGAGATGCCCTCACCATCTGGAGTGCACAAGAGATGCCCTCACCATCTGGAGTGCACAGGAGAAAAAGTTTCATTTTGCCAGCCACATGTTTTTGTCGGATTAAAAACAGCATAACAGTAACATACCCAGTTTTCTAAAGGCAGGTAATATTGATCAAACTTTTCAAGTGATTAATGTGACCTTTTACACCTTTTTGTATTTTACTTTCACTAAAACAACCAAGGCGACTGTTCAATTATCTTTCTTTACTTTTTTAAACAACTACACCTCCATCGTCAGCTGCTCAGAGACACTGTATTCCTCCAACCGTCACTGAACTGAGTGAAGCAATCTGCTGCCAGTCATTCTGTTTCTCATTTACAATTGTACACACTTTTAAAAATATTGACACGCACTGATCTGCTGGAACCAGAAGTTAGAAGATATTAACAATACACATCATGAACTGCGTTCTAACTTACAGCTTCAAACTCTGACTGTTACAGAGCGCTGACACTGGAGACTCCTTCCATATGCTACATAAACACGTTTCTCCTTCACCGTATCTACGATTACACACATTTTAAAATCCGTTCATTATCAGTGGAGCGTCCGCTGTACACGTCCCGGTGAATAAGCTGTTACTATGGAAACCATAACGTATTAGAACGAGTGCATTAATATAAACCTGCGCTACTGTCAGAGTCGCTGTTATAGAGAATTAATCACCATCTGACGACTAATCAGGATCCAGAGCTCAGCAGCGCCGTGGTGTACATAGATGATATTGGCCTTTTGTAAAGTTGTAAACTGAAGTGAGCTCAACAGCAGATTTATTTCTGAGTGTGTTTGTGAAATGAAACAAATTGAACCCCGAACCACTGAGAAGCTGTGAGTCTCTCTCTCACACACACACACACACACACACACACACACGCGCGCGCACACACACACACACACACACACACACACACACACACACACACACACACACGCAGACTGGTGTGTAGTAAACACTCTGACTGCCCTCTAGTGGCCACGGCAGGAACAGATCATCTCTCGTTAGAGGAGAAGGAAATATAGAGGAATAAACACACGTCTTTATCACTTTTGGGGTCTGAAAATATCTGTATTTTGTTTATAGGTGCTCTAAATAAACATTACATGTAATTAGTCAGGTTTAATTTGCAGCACAAATACAATAAAATGAAACAATTCTTGTTGTTTTTCTTCTGAATTTCAGCTTTATTTATTAGTTAATTAATGATTCAGCATTTTATGTGAAATAAATAAATAAATAAATAAATAAATAAATAAATAGCTGAAAACAGCTGTTAATTAAAGGTCACCTCGGACTGTCATCCTCTTACACTTTAATAAAATACCAGCACTCAGAAACTCTTTCTTAATCTTTTGTCATTTCTATATTTTATATAAAATACACACAGGTGCAATAATGTTCTCTCCATTCAGATTCAGGTGGACAATAATACAAGCAAAATATGTTGGTGAAATTTCCTTCCCCAAAGCATTGTCATCTTTGATCACGAGGCCAAACCTGCGACAGAGGCAGCCAATAAATAAATAAATAAATAAATAAATAAATAAATAACCTAACAGCACCCAACAATTAATAATGTATTTCTCTTTCTTCCTACAATGTTATGGAACAACCTTCCAATTAGTGTTCGGGACTCAGACACAGTCTCAGTGTTTAAGTCCAGGCTGAAAACATGTTTGTTTTGCAGCGATCCTCATCCCTGAGGTGATGAAGTCATACGACGACACCTTAAAGATGGACAAGAGGACTCAGACAAGGGGGCTCAGACAAGGGTGCTCAGACAAGGGGACTCAGACAAGGGTGCTCAGACAAGGGTGCTCAGACGAGGGGACTCAGACGAGGGGGCTCAGACGAGGGGGCTCAGACAAGGGGACTCAGACAAGGGTGCTCAGACAAGGGGACTCAGACAAGGGGGCTCAGACAAGGGGGCTCAGACAAGGGCGCTCAGACAAGGGGGCTCAGACAAGGGGGCTCAGACAAGGGCGCTCAGACAAGGGGGCTCAGACAAGGGGGCTCAGAGAAGGGGACTCAGACAAGGGGGCTCAGACAAGGGGGCTCAGACAAGGGGGCTCAGACAAGGGGACTCAGACAAGGGGGCTCAGACAAGGGCGCTCAGACAAGGGGGCTCAGACAAGGGGACTCAGACAAGGGGGCTCAGACAAGGGGGCTCAGACAAGGGGGCTCAGACAAGGGGGCTCAGACAAGGGTGCTCAGACAAGGGGGCTCAGACAAGGGGACTCAGACAAGGAGGCTCAGACAAGGGTGCTCAGAGAAGGGAGCTCAGAGAAGGGAGCGCAGAGAAGGGAGCTCAGAGAAGGGGACTCAGACAAGGGGGCTCAGACAAGGGTGCTCAGACAAGGGGACTCAGACAAGAGGACTCAGACAAGGAGGCTCAGACAAGGGTGCTCAGAGAAGGGAGCTCAGACAAGGGGGCTCAGACAAGGGGGCTCAGACAAGAGGACTCAGACAAGGAGGCTCAGACAAGGGGACTCAGAGAAGGGAGCTCAAAGAAGGGGACTCAGACAAGGGGGCTCAGACAAGGGTGCTCAGACAAGGGTGCTCAGACAAGGGTGCTCAGACAAGGGGACTCAGACATGGGGACTCAGACAAGGGTGCTCAGACAAGGGGACTCAGACAAGTGGACGAGGGTGTTTTGAAACAGTCTGTTATGTCCGAGTCAAAGCTGTAATAGAAATCAGATTTCCACTGCCGGGTAAATAAAGAGGAATGGAGGAATTGGAACTTTTACACTCGGTATAATCTCTAAAACTCCAGAGTTTACAGCTGTTTCTAACATTTATTAGACAGTGTCACGTGTTAATCCTGCTGCTTATAGCATTATCTTACTTCTGAGTAACACACTTACATTTCTGTCTCTTTTATAAAAGTTATACAAGTATAAATTAGTGTCATATCCAGCGTTACTGAAGGTCATGTGATGGATGTGATCTGACCATGCTGAAGACTGAAGATAAACCTGAACCGCTCCCTTTCACGTGCTTCACATGACATTATGTGAGTGATATGTTCAAGAGTTTCCCTGAAATTCAACGTGAAGTGATCGCAGCCGATATCATATGAATAATCGATATTATAAATTCCTTCAGCCGCAAGAACGTACTCTGCCCCGAGGGTGCACAAACTTTTGCACGCACTCTTTAGCGGTTCATTTTCATGGTGTGATTTTTTATCTCCGGTGCTTTTTCATTTACAGCTTCAGCAGCTCTCCGTCTTTAATGATACACGAGCCTCCACCACTGCAGCTGCTCTTAATGTGGATTTAATGGCTTTTATTTATTTCTTTACTGCATTTAGAACAACGCGAAACTTTTTCTTTTTTTTTTTTTTCTTTTTTTGTCTCCAGTCTGAAACGTTTGGCTCTGATATAAACAATTCAGGAGAAACTCTTCAGGAAAAATAAAACTGGCCATGATTTAAATTTTTTCCAAAAAAGTTGGGACAGTGTGTGAAATGTAAATAACATATATGTTTATGCGATTTGCAAATCAGTGCATTCTGTTTTTATTTAGCGTCCCTACGTTTTTGGGTTTTATACGTACGTTTTATTTTATCAGCGTGGATTAGATCATAGATAGATTTTGTGATTAATAGTCTAATTTATTTCTCTGTAGTAGATTGGACGGTGGTTAGTGCGGTCAGACGTGGCGAGCTGACTGTACCCTCACAGTGTTATTCATCACTGTCGGCGTGAACAGGCAGCGTTTCATCTCCACTCTGTCTGATTTATTGAGTCTGTTTCTCCGTCCCGTCACGCCGCGGCCCAAAGCGCTAACACTCCTCTGATAAATCACACCACGGAGCTCTGAGGACGTGTTTCAAAAACACATTAACCCCCGGACCCGAGACGTCTCCAAACAGACGGGTGACGTGCGGTTCACGCTCTGAAGGTCGGATTGAGTTTGAAGGTGTGGTGATGTGTGAAGTGTGTGAGAGACAGACTGAGAGAAAGGAAAGAAGAAAGATGGTGTATATAAACATCATGCTGAAAAGCAGAGTTTTAGACGAGGACGTGTCGATTGTTGACATTATTTACTTAAACATGTCTTTCACTAACCATATCAAACATCAACTTTATCTACATTCACACTAGCACGTGATTCGTTTGCTCGTGGGCGTGGCTTGTCCAACAGTCGTAGCTCTTATACCATATATCTGTATATCTTTTAAACCTGCTGGAAAAAAAAAAACAAATCACAGAAATCCTAGTGGTTTCCACTACAAATACCATTATAAACATCAGCGAACCATTCATACCATTACCATTATTGGTCCTTAATGGTATCCACTAGACATAACAGGCCACCAATACACGGCAACAAATTACAAGTAACCTACAGGAACCATTAAATTTTCCATTAAAACCAGTACAGTTCCCATTACAACCATTACAAATTCTATGAGGGTTTCCTGTTTCAGCAGGAAAAGATAACTAGTTAAATACAAATGGAATGATGCACTCATCAGCTTCATACAAACTTCATTCTCAGGTTAGATTAGCAAAGATAGCTGTACTAGCGATGTTCAGTCACCAGGGTCACCAACGATCACTGTTACTTCCTTTCAAGCTTTATTTTTCTTCCTAATGTCTCTAATGAGAGCTCGTATATGACAGGAGAAGATGAAAACACACTTCGAAGTTTTTCTGTTCCCAATAGGACACAGAAAAGATATCTGCTGTTTAAACTGAGGAAATGTACCATTTTAAGGGGAAAATATGGTCATTTTGAATTTGTTGGCCAAAGCACTTCTCAAAAAAGATGGGACAGGGGCAACAAAAGGCTGGAACAGTAAGTGTTAGTAAACAGAAAGTAGTTACGTCTGAGTTGTGAATACTGGTGTGTGTATTAAATCCACACTCTGCACTTTAGGTGAGAAAAAGACAGAAATAATGACGCAGGAAGCTGAACGCTGTCTCAACCTGCTGCTCAAAAAATCTTTATTTAGTGCATCAGGTGGCCTTAAATGTCCATGTACACACACACACACACACACACACACACACACACACACACACACACACACACACACTGTATAAAGCAGGGTTGCCAGAGTTTCATCCATCAGATTAGATGTTTAATATTTCACACTGGTGTATTTTCCCTTGATATTGTACTTGTGGTGTGATGTTGTACCGCTAGAGGGCTCTCTCTCTCTCTCTCTCTCTCTCTCTCTCTCTCTCTCTCTCTCTCTCTCTCTCTCTCTCTCTCTCTCTCTTTATTGGCATGACAAATATTAATATTTGTATTGCTTGGGTACAGAAAATAACTACAGAAATAAATAAGTAGAAACAAATGTACACAGATTCAACAATACAGACAGAAATACTAGTAACGAGGCTCAGAACCCTGAGAGGGAAAAATAAAATAAAACTCAAACACAGAAAAGAAAGAAAAATTCCGGTACATATGTATATATGTATACAAACATATAAATCATCATACACACATACATACACTTACTTACTTACACACACACACACACACACACACACACACACACACACACACACACACACACACACACATACATATACATATATATATATATATATATATATATATATATATATATATATATATATATATATATATATATATATATATATACACACACACAAAAAGAGAAGACTCCTCTCTCTCTCTCTTTCTCTCTCACACACACACACACACACACACACACACACACACACACACATTAAACAGTATGGAAATTCTCCACAGGGGGGAGCTGTTACAAACACTTCATTGACGTGATTACAACATTAATTAATTAAGTGAAGTTATTTAATAATCTACAGTCACTCTGTACTTTTGTTTTATTTATTTGCTAAAACTATTTCAAATGTATTTTTCTCGAATGTTAAAATAACAGAGATCAATACTGCTGATAATAATTATTCATGTAGCTTTTTTTTTTTCATTTTGAGTTCAAAATCTAAGAACAAAATGATGACAAATCTAATTAAGAATATAAACAGGATCATTTTATGTGCATGTTTAAAACAAATGTGTTTATTTAGTTTTGTTCAATCCTAAACTCCACCATATATAGACCTGTGTGTGTGTGTGTGTGTGTGTGTGTGTGTGTGTGTGTGTGTGTGTGTGTGTGTGTGTGTGTTTTATCAGCTGCTGTTCTGCAGCAGCGAGATGACATCATCAGGAAGCGCCAGACAATCACACACACACACACACACACACACACATGATCTGAAGATTTGATGTTAATTTACATAATATTAACTGGTTTAACTAGTCAGCACATCAGCACAGCACCGGGTGTAGAGTAGCTGCTAGTTAAACTCGTTTCTGTAATCGGATGTTTATTGCCAATGTTAAAGAACACTTGAACAATCCTGCTATTGATATCATGTTATGTGGTCATATCCTGGTGGTCATATCAAGTTATTATTTGTGATTGGTTGATTAGATTTAACCCCGCCCCTACACACTCATTACTTCATGATTTATTAGAAACTCCAAATTTAGTTAATGAAAGGTGTTCAGTAAAGCAGAAGAGTGGAGATGTTGAAGTTTTCCACCTCAGAATCCCGTCCCAGTGAAGGAATTCCACAAACTCGGCTTCCTGGAGCGGAATTTAGGAGCGACGAGAGCGAGAGCCGCCATGTGGATCTGATTTAAACCTAATGTTTTAAGTCGAAGGCGTTATCTGCAGTGGGATTTCTAATCGTATGGGGTAATAATGTGTGTGTGTGTGTGTGTGTGTGTGTGTGTGTGTGTGTGTGTGTGTGTGTGTGTGTTTAACACCCTGCTGCACTTTGAAATGTGATCTTTATTGTCCATAAGGTTTAAAGCCAAGTATGAAACACCACTCCTCCCAAACAAAACACACACACGCACACACACACACACACACACACACACACACACACACACACACACAGGAATGAGCCACAGTTATGAAATCCAAGTTTAAAATGTATATTTATATACGAAATAAGTGTAATATTTTATGTGATGAATGTTATTTAAAAGTCAACACAAATTTAAATCATATTTAAATTCTACATTCATAATAAATAAATAATACATTTTGATCTAAATGTGTTATATATATATATATATATATATATATATATATATATATATATATATATATATATATATATAATAGAATTAATTAATTAATTAATACATCAATAAATTAGTTATTGAGTGACTTCATGTAAATAAATAAATAAATAAATACATGCATACATAAATACTATAAAAATTATTTTATAGTACATATTTCCAAACATTCAAGTAATTATGTAAATACATTTTCTACACCTCTTATCCTACAGGGTCACGGTGAACCTGGAGTCTATCCCAGGGAGCATGGGGCACAAGGCGGGGTACACCCTGGACAGGGTGCCAATCCATCACAGGGCACAATCACGTACACACTCACACACCCGTTCACACACTACGGACACTTTGGACACGCCAATCAGCCTACCATGCATGTGTTTGGACTGGAGGAGGAAACCGGAGTACCTGGAGGAAACCCCCGCAGCACGCTGAGAACATGCAAACTCCACACACACAGGGTCACGGCGGTAATTGAACCCCGGACCCTGGATTTGTGAAGCGAACGTGCTAACCACTAATCCACTGTGCGCCCGTGATTATGTAAATATTTATGTAAATAAATGCGTTTTAATATGTAAAAGTACATTTTGCATGCTGACTCTATGTAAAACTTTACGCTGTGGTCGTGACTGTTGTTATGCTCTGTGTCTCAAATCGAAAATATTCAAAACGTAGTCTGTCTCTATTCCCAGTTTAATATGCCGTATCTCAGGCCTGAACGAGGGCGTGGACTTCTGCACTTCCATGGCTTCTGGTTTCAGTCATGACATCATCAACACATCATCTGATGAAACCAGTGACTGCTGATGCATGCTCCTCAAGATCGATGTGAGAGCACTGAGTAGCTTCTTCTCTGTCACTCTCTCAGTCAGTACATTCAAAACAGTCCTGATGATTGTTTCCGCTCCCTCAGAACGAACCTCACAGTTCTCACTGACGTCGTCTCCCGTTTGAGCTGAGTGTATGCAGGCAGCAGGAACAGGGGGATGTGGTCTGATTGCTGAAGGTGGAGATGGGTGTAGAATGGGACAGTACACACATGGGACAATATTTTGTCAGTATTTGGGGAGGACTGGGGTAAGTTTTGGTTGATTCAAATGATTTAAATCGCCAATAATAATAAAGACTTCCTCAGGGTGAGCTGATTCCTGATTCGAGCTTCTGAGAGAACTATGAGCACACCTCTTTAGCATTAGCCTGTGGGTGGATTCAAACAGGTATGACAGTGATGGTTGTAATTTCTCTCAGGAAGACGAAGAGATGACCTTTTACCATCAGATACTCTAAGTCTGGTGTTTCTTATTGCATCTGTGCAAAACGTACTGTAGATATAGATGCATAGTCCCCTCCTTTGTTCATGCTGGAGGAAGCCGTCCTGAACAATAGCATTCCACCCAGTTGAAAAGCTAAGTCTGGAATGTTGTCATGGAGCCACGTTTCAGTAAAAACTGAAATGTCAGTAAACAGTAAATAGTTTCTCGTTTCTGTCCGTGTGGATAGGCTGAGCTGGAGTTCATCCAGTTCGTTTTTAAGAGATCGGATGTTGGCCAAAAAAAAGGCTCAGAAGCATTGATCTGTAGAACATCTCTCTTACCACACTTTTAGAAGAAGAAGAAGCCTTTATTTGTCACATATACACATTACAGCAGAGTGAAATCATTTTCTTCACATATCCCAGCTTGTTAAGAAGTCGGGGTCAGAGTGCAGGGTCAGCCATGATACGGTTCCCCCGGAGCGGAGAGCGTTAAGGACCTTGCTCACTTGACCACAGCTCCTATACGTTCACGTTCACGCAACACGTGTTGCTTCCATCTCTGGCTCGGCCAGTCTGTAACCTCGGACGGTTCTCATTCGTACCGTAAGACGATCCTGCTAAAATTGTCCAGCTCAGGCAGACTGATGTCAAGAAGGGTTTGAGGATCATCAGTGTTCATTCTGGGTCAGACGACACTGTGTGGAGAGATCTGGTGATGCCGCCGTGTCCATGCATGCCTCCATCTACGAGTTAATATTTTATTGAGGAAAGAAAATAACAACTTCATAATCAAATAACATTTTATTTTTATTTATTTTTTTAAATCGTGTCTATGTTACTTTAAACAATTAACTAGCTCTAATAATGAATCTAATAACTGGGTCATGTGCGTGGTCTCTGGCTCACAGGTGACTGGGGTCATGTGATTACGGCTCCTCCGTCATTAGCAGAGTTATCGCTCTCCTCTTTCATGTCTTGATGAATCAGAGCACACACACACATATACATGTGCGTACACACACTCACACACACAAACACACACCTGCAGCTCGCTCCGCCACTGGTCCACATTTCACTGATAGAAGCTAGAGGGGAAGGAAAACATCAAAGAGGCACAGCCCAAAGATAACAGAGAGAGAGAGAGAGAGAGAGAGAGACAGAGAGAGGAACAGCCCATCTCACACACACACACACACACACACACACACACACACACATATAGAATGTGCTGCATCATGCAACAGACCAGTAAACCACCGATTCAGGTCATACATGTGTAATAACGCATTAAAATGCCTGCTTGGGTTGGTGAAGGTGCATGACAGCTGTAGTGCACCTGATCCTGTTCATCATACAATAAAGCAAGTCTTGATCTTAATAAGCGTTATACAGTTGTTGTTGTTTTTGTTTTTTTGTTTTTTTACACCTGTATGAACTGAATCAAGAGTTTTTGTACTTTGTTGCACTTTTATGAGCTGAAACAGGTGTTTTTAGATTTAACAAAACACTATTAAAGCAATTCACTAACGTGGTATAAAGCATATAAATCATAGATATATCTGATACAGTAATAAAGCGGTTCATGAAGGTATAGTAAGACTGTAAAACACCCGTTTCAGTTAAAAGAGGTGTGATAAAGGAGTAAAACACCTGATTCAGTTCATAAAAGGTGTAATAAAGGTATATTACCTGATTTGTACCCTAGGTGGGCACACCTGTGCTGGTCTGATTGTGTCGTAATGCTAATTACACAGACAGACAGACAGACAGTTAGAGGGAGAACAGAGGGTTTGGGTTTCGTCTCGGACCCTCTGGCTGTTTCAGACAGATGAGGAATGTTCCTGTGTCTCTAAAGCTCTCTGAGAGGAATATTTCAGTTAAACTCGGCAACACGCTGTACTTGTGTTCAGGTATTGATCCTCATGTGATGTGATTTACAGGCTCCATCGCTTCATTTGTGTATTAAACAGTATTGTTTATTATGTTGGAACATGAAGCGACGTTACAGAACATCTCCTCACTTCAGTCCACATTTATCACCGAGGGACACAAAAAAGAGCACAAACGTGTCTCCCTCATCTGTTATTTATCTTTATTTATTTATTCTCTGCATTCAGGCATCATAGGAATGAACAGGGTTTTTTTTTTGTAATAGTGTGTGTGTGTGTGTGCAAATTATATGAATAATAAACACAGGACTGAATTGGCAGATTCATCAGTCAGAAGGTTTGGGCTTTATTTTCTCTCTGAACGTCTCATTTCATCCCTCAGCAGGGAGAATAAAGCACATGTCTTATTGCAGGAAAAGTCCTGAGCTACACACACACACACACACACACACACACACACACACACACACACACACACACACTGCACGGAGATCTGGTCTTCACCTGGAACTGCTGAGTTGAACAGGGTTGCCAGATTGGGATGAGCACCACTCATAACGCTGCTGAGTTCTGGACCGTGATTGGTCAGGAGGTGGTGATTAGTTCTCTATAACAGCGGCTTTGACAGTAGCGCAGGTTTATATTAACGCACTTGTTCTAATACTTTATCGTTTCTATAGTAACGGCTCGTTCACTGGGACGTGTACAGCGGACGCTCCACTGATAATAAACGGATTAAAATAATGTGTGAAGTTTTATTAAAGTAAGGAGAGGTTTATTCAACATTTATAGAAGGAGTCTCCAGTGTCAGTTCTTTAAGTAACTTTAAGTTTTCTGACACGTTCAGCACAGAGAAATTTACACTTTGCAGTTTCTCGGTAATGAAACATGAGAAGCTAATATTAACCTGGAGAGAAAAAAGAGACGCTGGTGATTCAGGCTGTTTATAGTGAGAACTTACTAACTATAAAAACATGAACAAGTCTGTTCTTTAATAAAATATTTTTGTCTGCGAATTGCCGTGGTGTAAGAGGAATAAAACACTTGGGGGTGTGCTGTTATGGAAAATATTCAACTTCAGGGTGTTAACAGTAACTCTACTTCATCACATCATATTTAGGAAATTAATAAATGGGTATTATTTTAAAGACAACAAACTGTCCTGTTGTGCTTGAGTAAATTTAATCATATTCAATCAATCACATTTATCATATTGTAGGTATTGAATCTGGCAACCATGCTGTGGATCTCGGTGCAATCTGGCAACCGTGGTTGTGGAGTAGGACAGAGCCGCTGGGGAAACACTGACAGATTCACAGTGAAGCAGCACCGGTGTGAGGGCAGCTCACTGAATCCCACACAGCTGCTGGAAGACTCGATTTCTCTGTGGAGTTTATTTATAATTAAATTTTTTATGTTTTTTTTTTTTATTATTATTACTTTTTATTTATACCCAGTATATCTTCTCTTCTTCTACTGGGCAAAAACATGCTGTCATGCGGGATGAGTGTGTAGGAGGAATAAGAAGATTGGAGAAAGTGCGCACTCTTTAGCACTGTTCAGAAGTGCAAAAGGCTACACACACACACACACACACACACACACACAGGAGTTTAGGATCATCATCATCATCATCATCATCCCTAACTCCTGCCATGCACTCTCAGTACCAGCTCGCGCTCTTCTTCATCCTGCTCTGCCCAGTCAACATCATCGGCATGTGGTGGTGAGTACCAGCAAAGTCAAGGTCAAAGCCAACTTTATTGTCATTCCTTCTCATCACAGACGTGTTGAGTGAGGGACAAAATATAGTTTCTCCAGGACTGTTGTCTGCTGCATGTAACATGAAACAGCAACAGACAACAGTGCAAACATTCAGACAATAGACTGCACACAACAATATACACAACACTGTACACAACACTGTATAATATGTTCTTCTATGGGTCTCATAGCTGTTGGAGAACACACTGCTGTTTGAACTCGTTTCTCTGCGGGTGTGTGTGTGTGTGTGTGTGTGTGTGTGTGTGTGTAACAGATATACAGTATAAGCAATTTCTCACATTTTCCGCATCATTCAAGTCACTACTAGCAGTGCTATGAGGAATTGGGGGCAGAGCCAAATGGATGGCTCCAGATCTCCTAAGAAAGCAGAGTCAGGCAGATGGGTCCGGAGAATTAAAGGGAGAGGCCAGGTGGATGCTCAAGAGAGATCAGGGGTGGGGTCGTGTGAATGGTCCTGAGAAATCAGGAGGTGTGGCCAGGTGGATGCTCTAGAGAGATATGGGCAGGGCCAGGTGGATGACTTCAGAGAGCTAAGGAAGAATGACCTGGATGGATGGGTGCAGAGAGAGCAGGGGTTGGGCCAGGTGGATGCTCTTGGAAGATCAGGGGTTGGGCCAGGTATATGCTCCAGAGAGATCAGGGGTGGAGCCAGGTGTATGCTCCAGACAGATCAGAGGTGGGGACAGCTGGATGCTACAGAGAGATCAGGGGTGGTGCCAGGTGGATAGGTCTAGGAGAGAGCTAAAGGGGTAAACGCCAGATGCTAAGCGGGATGACTCCAAAGAGTCAGAGAGGACCGGTTTAGTTAGACGTCTCTAGAAAACCAAGTGGGCAGGTCCAGGTGGGGCTTCAGAGAGATCAGGGGTGGGGTAAGTGGATGGGTACATATATAAAGGAGGAAAGACAAGATGTTCAGGTGGATGACTCCAAAGAATCATAGGGGATGGGTTTAGTTAGATGGCTCTAGAAAATCAAGTGGGTAGGGAGAGATCAATGGCAGGGCCAGGTGGATGCTCCAGAGAAATGTCAGGCAGGGCCAGGTGGATGGCTCCAATGAGTTAAGGAGGAGTGGCCAGGTGGATGCACTAGAGATGATTCTGTAATGATACATAAAATAGAATAAATAAATAAAAACCGTGGCACAAAAACAACCGAGGTTGGAAACAAAGTCAGTGAAATCTCATTAAACATTGCTAGTGTGATGAGTGAGATAACATCGCAGCATGAATATTAGCAAGTTTCACAGTCATATATAATGATGTATAGAGGAACTGTGTAAACACTGTCATGATGCTAGTATCTTGAATCATAGTAATGATTATAATAATATTTCTGAGCTGTGTCTTTTGAGAGAGGTTTATTTTTTATTAATGCTCAAACTAATGGCATCCATCCACAGAGACACACCCACAAGATTAACACACCCACTCCTGGCTTTACAAACTCAACCCTAAATTAACAGATTGAAATTGTTTTTCACACACTGATCTATTAAGATTTCAGGATTTAATCTTTTATTCCGCATTAATTCAACACGCAAAGACCTAAAATGACATTTCCAGACAAGAATTATTTAACGAGTTTGTGTGTGTGTGTGTGTGTGTGTGTGTGTGTGTGTGTGTGTGTGTGTGTGTGTGTGTGTGTGTGTGTGTGTGTGTGAGAGAGAGAGAGAGAATGTGTGTGTGTGTGTGAGTGTGTGTGAGTGTGTCTAGCTGCAGGTCTAAGACGTAATTGGCAGGTCGAGACATTAAAGGGGTCACAGTTGGAATTTGAGGTAATGCTGCAGGCGATGGGTGTCGTCACACTCGGTTCATTCGGTCCGAAAGCCACACACACACACACACACACACACACACACACGGAGTGTTTAATAAACACAGACCAAACCACTAAAGCAACACGTTCATTTTTTAAATGAAATCTCTGCACATTTCACATTTTCACCTCATTCGTCCCCAAATGGAGGAGGAGACCAGCTGCTCATAAGCGAAGAGTGTGTGTGTGTGTGTGTGTGTGTGTGTGTGTGTGTGTGTGTGTGTGTGTGTGTGAGATATACAATATGAATTTTATAAGCCATGTGCTGCTATTCATTCATCATATTGTGATAAAATGTACAAAATCTTCTCACAGTTTTTGTTTGTTTTATTTTTGTTGTTGTTGTTGTTATTGTTGTTGTTGTTATTTCTGTCTGCCATGTTTTTAACTCTATGTTCAACTCTATGTAAGGAAATTATGGGATGGATACACGTTGCTTTGTGTGTTCATACCCTTCCTGAAAAGGTTCCACAGATGCTTTTAATAGCTGAAAAATGCAAGTTATGACATAGTGTTGACATTCCTTCACTGTGGAGGTTCTCCTGATGAAGTCCTTAAAAGAAAACCTGGAGAACCCTTTAGAGCTCTTGAAAACACTATCTATCAGTGAACAGCAGTTTATTTACCTTATTTACCTTTCCCGTTTTTGATTTCTTGGTTTTGTCTGATTCCCCAGACATCAGCGATGATTGTGTTTAGGACAATATCCAGACTAAAGCAGCCGTCTAGATGACAAGTTTAAATTCTAATCAAGTGTTGAAAGAAAAGTTACAAACACTCCACCATCCTCAGCCCCACCATCCTCGGCCCCACATACACCATATAGTAGCCGACTTTTCTTCTTTTTGTTTACGGACGTGACGTATCCACGCAAAGGCGGATGACGTCAACCTGGCGTCTCCTGCGGAACCCGACCGGACAGCTCAAGTTATAAATCATCATCATAAGCTTAACCTTGTGAATCAGGGTAAAGTGAATCCCTAATTTCTCCATCTGGGGATTAATCAAGTATTATCTTTAAGGAGACAGGTTTGAACACTGACATTTTACGTTCTTGCTAAATAATTGATTTCTGTTCATTTTTAACCAAAAGAAGTTTGATACCGCAGCTTTAAATTCAATTATAGCTCCTATTATTAGCCCATTTAATAGCAAGCTAGCTTTCGTGGAAAAAAAACTGACCATGTGGAAGTTCCCATGACTTTCCCATGAAGTTTGATGATTTTTATTAACTTTTATCAGAATTCTATCAACACATCTGCACTTTCCGATGTTTCTGTGTCGTTTCCACGGTTACTGTCCCTCCACACAGCTTTGTATTAGTGATATAAAGTCTAAAGTTATTCTCAGTCTTTACCTAGCTTAAGTTCTGTGTACATATTTCCACTTGCCTAGAAACAGTGTTCTCACAGCATTAATCTCTAAAACAGTTAGCGTATTAGTTGAATAAAACAAAAACATGACATGGAAATGCACTAGAACTTTCAGACCCAACTGCAGCTGTGTGTATGTGTGTGTGTGTGTGTGTGTGTGTGTGTGTGTGTATGTGTGTGTGTGCGCGCACACTCCCACACACACCTGGAGGTCCAGTGGACAATGCGGCTCTGTAGAGTGCAGTGTTATCTGCGAGTGTGTGATGAGTGTGTCTGATGGACAGCGGGACGGCCGGACAGATGAAAGGCCCTGAGAGACTAGAGATACTCTGAGAGGGCGGAGTCATGTGCTGGCACACAGCCAGGGGTGTGTGTGTGTGTGTGTGTGTGTTTGTGTATCTGTGAGTATGTGCACTTGTATTGAGTCCATCTGTATTTCTCTGTGTGTATATTCAAATTGTGTGTTTTGTCTGTGTGTCTATCTGTACATGTATCTTGTCACCCTATGTATACTAACATGGTGTACAATGGTGTAGAATGACGTAGAAACATGTAAAATAGTGTAGAATGGTGTAGCAACATGTAGCATGGTGTAGAATAGTTGTACAAAATGGTAGAACACTGTAGAAACATGTAGAATGGATGTTTGAATGGTGGTAGAAATGTGTAGAAAAGTTTAGAGATGTGTAGGGAAATGTATAGAAAAGTTCGGAAATGTGTAGAATGTTTGTAGAAATGTGTAGAGTGGTGTGGAAACGTGTAGGACGGTGTAGAAATGTCTAGAATGGCGTGTAGAATAACGCAGAACACTGTATAAAAGTGCAGAACAGTAGACAGTGTAAAAATGTGTAGAATGTTTGTCGAACAGTGTACAACTGGGTAAAATGGTTGTAGACAGTGTAGAAATGTGTTGAATGGTGTAGCATGCTGTAGAAACGTGTAGAACGGATATAGGAATATGTAGGGTCGTGACAAAAGATGTAGAACAGTGTAGAAATGGTGTACAAAAGTTTAGAGATGTGTAGAAGTGTGTAAAATGGTGTAGAACAGTGCGCAGAAGGGTGCAGAACAGTGTAGAAATGGCTGGAATGGTGCAGAACAGTGTAGAAATGGCTGGAATGGTGTGTAGAACAGTGTAGAAATGTGTAGAAAAGTTTAGAAATGTTTGAAGTGGTGTAGAACAGTGTGTAGAAAAGTTTAGAAATGTATAGAACGGTGTAGAATGGTGTACTAAAGTTTAGAAATATATAGAGTGGTGTGGAAATGTTTAAAATGATGTAGAAATGTCAAATGTAAAGAACAGTGTAGAAACCTATACAATGGTGTAGAACGGTGTAGAAATGTGTAGAATGGTGTAGACAAAAGTAAACTGTACACTGGGATAGTCCTGGTTTAAAAGATAGCTAACATTAGCATGTAGCTTTACACACATGATTAGTGTACATGTTATATATTTAAATCAGTAGTGATTTAATACAGAGCGCTATATTAGCATTCTGTCACTGAGCATCTGAAACGCACTTCATCAAACTCCTCCAGCTACGCGGCATTCATACACTGAACAAGCAGCAATCGGAATAATATTAACTGCTCATTTTATAAGTCATTTAAATCCTATATTTTATTTATTAGTAGTATTATTAATAATAATGATAATAAGAAGAGGAATACTCGTTATTAATATTATAGGTATTAATTCAAAAACAATATATTAATATTTATAGTGTTAATACGAACACTAAGTAACTTTTTCCTGCAGTAATGCTGAACTCCTCGTCTGAACTCATTAGCATAAAGTTCATTAGCATAAAGTTCATTAGCATGAAGTTCATTAGCATAAAATCTTTGCATGAACATTATTTGATTACTTTGTTAATTATTGTGCCAGCATACAATTAATTTAAACAATAACACATGAACACTCCTAACACACTTGAAGTTTAGTGCAGCGTGACACACACACACACACACACACACACACACACACACACACACACACACACACTTCATCTCCTTTTCTCATTTTGGATGACAGCGATGTTTCCAATCAAGCAGCTGTGAGAGATGAGATGAGATAAAGGTGAGCTGACAGGAGACTGGCATTCCCTCAGATTCACTTTACACACACACACACACACACACACACACACACACACACACACACACACACACACACACACACACACACACACACACACACACACACACACACACACACACACACAGCTTGTGAGTGACTACATAGTCAGCATAGTTTGAGGATTAGGAATAGGATGAGTTTCACTCTTTCTCCAAGTGAAGGAGACGACGCTTATCTGCAACTGCACACGACCATCATGAAACCTGAGATCATTGATGTGTGTGTGTGTGTGTGTGTGTGTGTGTGCGTGTGTGTGTGTGCGTGTGATGTCATCTGTGCAATGAATCACAATAGAGTTTTCAGAGTTTCATGTGTATGTCTGTGACACTAACCTCCCAGATTTAAGCCATAAAACAAGAAGTAGAGCGATTTAACAAATCATCAGTGATGAAGAGAAACATAATCTGATTGGACTATTTATTTATTATTTATTTTTGCAAATAAGCGAAATGTTTTCTGCTATTGACGTTGATTCTTTTTACTTATTAATCATGTATCTAAGTGGCTTCAGATTAAAATCATTAAAAGCCCCAATATTGAACCATGTACGATATTTATTCATGTATACATGCATTTGATTTGTTTAAGATTTTTAATGTATTTGTTTATTTATTTAGAAACAAATTCACAAACACTAACAAAACAGAACCTTGAGAAATAACAGAAATAACGTTGTTGCTGTTTTAATTCACAAAATACAAATACTTGGAGAATACCAGAAATAATGTTAAATAAAGTGAAAATTGGGTAATAACAAAAATGTAATATTGCATTATTTATTTATTTGTTTATTAATTTATTTTATACATTTTAAGAAAAAAAACCATTCCCACACCATCCAGACAAATTTTCTGTCTCATATAATGAGAGTAAAAAAAAAAGAAGTTAAAGTTAATACAGTAAATTGTAAATAATTAAATCCATAAAATGAAATAATGTTCTACAGTCACGTTCCCTTTATATTCCCAGTTCTGTTCTACACAAAACCTCAAATAATGTGCGTTTCACAGAGCTAGCATTACTGACTGAACGCTAGCTAGCTGTAAGATTCTGTGTGCATCACATGTACAGGATGAGCGTAGACTACATCACCCATCAGCCCCAGCATGTCACATGACCTGGTCACATGTCACAATCTTGTTTTCATACTGAGAGTCTTGTGGAGCTTTGTTGTTGTTGTGTTGGCACTTTCTCTAGTTTACATGACATTTAGTAGATATTAATGTCAATAGTAACAATTTATGTACAGACAATGGAGACAAGATCGTCTTTGTAAAAACTCAATCAATCCATCCAGTGGCCCACTTATTGCATCTTGTGTGATCCTGGAACTAATGTTGCTGTATTTTTATTTATTTATTTAATTTTAGAAATAATTTCAGACTGTAACAAAATACTATTTTATTTAAATACAGCTTAGAAAATATCCGTTTATTTTGTATAAGGTGATATGAGTATTTCCAGGGGATATGATAATATTGATGTAGCTGCCTAAGTGCAGCTTTATTTCTGATTTTTCACCAGAGTTCAGATTGGGAATTTGTCAGTAATTGCTCGCTAAACACCAGCTACTTAAAGAGTGTCTGTAACACAATACTGGGCAGAAGATGATAAACTGTTAGCATCCTGGGCAGTGGTGGCTTGGTGGTTAAGGCTCTGAGTTACTGCTCAGAAGGTCGGGGGTTCAAGCCCCAGCACTGCCAAGCTGCCACTGTTGGGCCCTTAACCCTCTCTGCTGCAGGGGGCGCTGTATCATGTCTGACCCCAACTTCCTGACATGCTGGGGTATGCGAAGAAAGAATTTCACTGTGCTGTAATGTGTACATGAACAATAAAGACTCATTATCCTGATCAATCATAGCACAATATTATTTTAATAAGAAAGTAAAATATTGAAATTTTGTGAAATATTGGCATCGTTAACAGGTTTTTAAATCCAATGAAAAATAGTTAATAACAGTTAAAAACATAATGTTAAAAATATATATTTTTTTAAAGTAAAAATAACGTTAAATAACACCATTTGCATTTTTTGCAGTTTGTTAACAAACCTAAATATTATGATGTGTAATACACTATACATCACAGAAATGTCTTCAAGTATTGGGATTATAATATTTTCCTCATATCACACATTTACTGGACTTCAACTCGACTCTAAACAGAACCACTGAAGGAATGAAATAAAAATAAATCATGGAGGTTCTTGGCTTCTTTTAAAATGGCGCTCTACTTCTGGTGTAAATATTGTGATACACATTGTATATTGTGCAAATGTTTGTTATATCATAAACATTATAATAGGAGATTTTTGGCGTATTTCTAAGCTTTAGGTCTGCTCTGGTCCCTTCTGCGTTATCTTCATACTCCGTCATCTGATGACAAGCTGATCTTCGTCAGTGTAACCGAGTTATAATCAGAGCTGCATTCATCGTCAGTGTTTATGGATTATTTTAGTATGCTGTAAGAGAGAGAATGTTCAGATACAGCTCTGGTTTAATAATGGTGCCGTATATCTTGGATCTCGGCATGTTCTGATGACCGATTATATGAAGTATATCATGATACTTCATATCTTGTGTCCTGAGATAAAGTCTGTCCTGTTCAGAAGCCACTGTAAAGTCATTATTTTTACGCAATCCCATAATTCCCTTCGCCAGGTCAGTAAAACAATAATATGGGCTCCGTGCAGGATAAACACAGTATAGTGTGACCATAATGTAAACTGTCATAAATGATGGGGCTGTTAATAGTTGATTTAGTTTTTGGCTTTTGTTTCCTCCTGATCAGTGGAACAGTTTATATTTTCCTGTCTGAGGTGATATTTTAATGTTATGTTACTCTTACAGGATTGTTATAAACATTTTTTCGGATAATCATAGGTTTTCTATCTTTTAATTCCAGACCAATAAGTCAGGATTTATTTTTAGGTTATTATTGTAGTTCCATGGTGACAAGAGCCTGACTGCATCCGAATCGTACCGCATTACCCGGAGGAAACCCGCGCAGCACGGGGAGGTGTGAGGCGAAGCACTAATCCACCGTGCGCCCTTAGGTTCTAATTAACATAAACTAGAAATTCCATCAGTTATTCAACCCGATGTTTACCCTTAGAAGTTGGAGCACAATATTTCCAAGAATGTCTCTTTTTCTATACAATCGAGCAATAGTAATGGAGCTTCAAAAAAGACGGAAAAGCACCGAGTGACAATAAAACTTTCCCAGTGTCGTATATATTCAGCTTTCCGAAGCCTTGCAGCAGCTTTCTGTGAGGAAACGCTCGAAATGTAATGTAATCATATAAATCTGCTTTAATTGTCTCGAGTGAGTTCATGAGAGAAGTGTTGTAATGATGTCCGATTCGTGAGTGAATCGTTTGTTCGAGTCGGTTCATTTCAACGAATTGGAGAATCCCATTGATTAAACCAGTCTGAATGATTCATTCATGAATAGAACCGATTCACTTCTCGAGTTCAACTCACTGATTCAGTGATCCTGTCACTGTTTTACTTCATTTCCACATTTCTTTCTGGAGTTGCTGGTGTGTGAAACTTCTTATTATTGACTCAATTAATAATAATAATAATAATAATAATAATAATAATAATAATAATAATAATAATAATAATAATAATAAGGTTCATTCTTCTTGGTACTTGAGGAATAAGAAATTACAAGTCGTCAGCTTATAAAGACATCCAGACAGAGTTTCTAAAGTGTCTGTGTATGTGAGTGAGAGAGTACAATGGTGTTAATTACTTGTACTGTGTATATATAGTTATTTGTATATAGTTATACATTCATAATTTCAGTTAATTTGTATTAACTGTTCAAATTTAGTTCTTTATAGTCTCTTAATGAATATGTAATGAATGTTATTCTTATTGATAATGATAGTTTTTAAATGTGGCAATAAGAAAAGATAATTGGGTGGGTGGGGGCTTGGAGCCCAGGAACCCTAGCAGTGCCCCATCAGTAAAGCACCGATGATGACAATGCAGCTGTTTCAGAATGCTTTATGTTCACAGTTTACCTATATCAGAAATCTTTATATTGAAATTTTGTGAATTCTTCATGTTGACAGTTTTGGAAAGTCTTTTTGGAAAGCCTTTATCTTGGTGTATGGTCATATTGATGTATCATCACACCCCCTAATCTCCCTAACACTGGGATTCTGAAACGTTCCTTCAAAATCTCTTCCATTAAACAGTTTAAAAGCTCGGCCTCGCCCCTCAGAGAGAGACTGAGAGAGAGCGACTCGGAGAGAGAGACTGAGAGAGAGTGTTTTTTTATGAGTTGTACTGTTATTCCGGATTAGCACTCCGACACACACCCACACAAACACCAGATAATCAGCGGGTCACGCACAGGGTGTATGAGCCGGGAAAGACACAATGATGTCGTCTTCGGCTTGTCATTTCCATGGAAACGTTGTCAATAATGTCAACAATCCAAAAGTCGTAAGGCATTTTAAAGAGTCGAGGAACATTAGCAGTCTTTTATAACCCGCTGATCCAACGCTAGTAATAAAACGACTTCCTTTCTCTCACATGTCCCGAGTAACATACTCTCACGCAGTATTCTCCTTTCCTTCTGGGTGTGTGTTCCATGCACTCATGAGGTAACACAAGAGAGTGTAACCTTGCCAGGAGTCATGTACAGCGAGCGGGGTCGTGAGAGCGCCATGCAGTAAGCTGCTGCATTTTAAACGAAACATTTGTCCAATCAGATGGGACGCATCGCCAGCGAGGCTGTTATCTGCAGCATCGTACATCTTATTCGGACCACCTGGCCTGAGTGCTCAGCTCGACTTCTTAAAATAAACTCCGCGTAGCAGATAAACGCTATTACTCTGAGAGATTAGGCCTGACAGGAGTGGAGCTAGAGCGATGAGGTGTCCTTTCACAGTGCAGACAGCTGCCTTATGATAAAGTATATTAACAAGAAAAAAGATTTTCAGCTGAAACTAAAAGCTCACTTTTTCTTTACTTTACAACTACACGTGTGCTTAAAGACTTAAAGGTAATGGAGGGATGAAAAAAAGAGTAACATTACAAAAGAGCTCAGTTTTAAAAGATGTGAGGAACAGTACTGAAGAAAGGAAGAAAGAAAGAAAGCGAATAAATCAAATCGGGAACGAAGAAAGAAAAAGAAGGAAAGAACGTAACAGTAATGCGTTTAGCACGTCATTTATGTCTACCGCGTGTACAAGAACAGTGCATTCTGATTGGCTAAGAGCAGTGACGGAGGCAAATGAGTCAGAATCGGCTGCTGATGGGTTCAGATGGAGAATAAACGCAGTACTGAAATCTTACGTTAAACTTTTTTTTCTGCATTTCTATTGTTTGAACCGGTAAAAAAAGTTTGAATTTTTTTTTATTTTTTAATGTCTGAAATTTCAGTGCATCGATTTCAGTGTTTTTTTTAGCTCTCAGCCAATCAGAGCACATTATATCTGAGCACAGTTCATTTGGCGAAGAGGTCTCATTACAGAAATATTCTTTATTCAATTAAAATGTGTATCAGAGATTTGGAAATTTATCTGCGTGTGTGTGTGTGTGTGTGTGTGTGTTGCAGGGCAGTGGGCAGTCCCCTGGTCATGGATCCTAACAGTATCTGCAGGAAGACGAAGCGTTTGGGCAGTAAGCAGGCCGATCTGTGTCAGAACCATCCGGAAATCGTGACAGAAGTGGTGAAAGGAGCGAGGCTTGGAGTGAGAGAGTGTCAGTACCAATTCCGCTTCCGCCGCTGGAACTGTACCAGCCACAACAAGTACTTCGGAAAAATCCTACAACAGGGTGAGAGAGAGCGAGAGAGAGAGATCTACCTCCTTCATACCTTTTACTACATCCTTTAAGAAAGAAAGAAAGAAAGAAAGAAAGAAAGAAAGAAAGTGATAATGAAAGAGAAGTAAAGGAAGATACAGAAAAAGCAAAAACAGTAATAGAGGAAGAAAGTAGGAAAGGGAGTATGGTGGCGTGTGATTTTACATTTATCTTATTTACACAATTGAGCAGGTGAGGGTTAAGGGCCTGATGAGACTGCGGTGGTGTGTGATGAGAGTATGGTGGTGTGTGATTAGAGTATGGTGGTGTGTGATGGTCTGTGATGAGAGTATGGTGGTGTGTGATGGATTGTGATGAGAGTATGGTGGTGTGTGATGGTCTGTGATGAGAGTATGGTGGTGTGTGATGGTCTGTGATAAGAGTATGGTGGTGTGTGATGGTCTGTGATGAGAGTATGATGGTGTGTGATGGATTGTGATGAGAGTATGGTGGTGTGTGATGGTATGTCATGAGAGTATGGTGGTGTGTGATGGTCTGTGATGAGAGTATGGTGGTGTGTGATGTATGTCATGAGAGTATGGTCGTGTGTGATGGTCTGTGATGAGAGTATGGTGGTGTGTGATGGTCTGTGATGAGAGTATGGTGGTGTGTGATGGATTGTGATGAGAGTATGGTGGTGTGTGATGGTCTGTGATGAGAGTATGGTGGTGTGTGATGGTCTGTGATGAGAGTATGGTGGTGTGTGATGGATTGTGATGAGAGTATGGTGGTGTGTGATGGTCTGTGATGAGAGTATGGTGGTGTGTGATGGTCTGTGATGAGAGTATGGTGGTGTGTGATGGTTGCACTGTATGTGTTGACTGTGCATATTTACATTTACATTTATTCTTTTAGCAGACACTTTTATCCAAAGCGACTTACAAATTTATTAGCTAGCTTCAATATACATTAACATAAATTGAGTTATAAAATTCCTGCTAATCTGCTAATGCTTTATGGGTAATACACTCCCAGACTACACTTACAAATTTCATGACCCCTTGACCTCTGACTCCTGATTTTAAGATATAGACTTCCATACACTCCTCTGTGCTGAGGATGTAAGGTCAGTATAAACAAGTGAACAAAGCTGGCTGTGTGTGTGTGTGTGTGTGTGTGTGTGTGTGTGTGTGTGTGTGTGTGTGTGTGTGTGTGAGGCTCATTGTTCAGCTCTTTGAAGACGTTAATAAACCTCCTGTAATCGTTGATCCCTGTAAACACTACACATGACTGTTTTTCTTTCCCGCTGCTGTCACTGAGGTCGAGCTCATAACCTTCTGTTGTGTAAACTTCACTCAAAACATCTCTAAATCTCAGCGATCATCTCAGAACATGTCCTTATTTTCAGTAAAAAGACATCTTAGCAATATATCTAGTATTTTACTACAGACCAGTTTATTACAAGGCCTTTTTTCTAGACTTTCTACAAACATTTCTACAAATAGCTTCTTTAAAAAACCAAGAAATACCAACTAATTCTGTAACATTGTTAGGTAAAGATTGTCATTTTTAGAAGTAGGTTAAAATTATCTACCCCCATTGTTGGTAGATATTAGCATTGTTAGAACAGCAATACTAGATGGTATCTCAAATGGTGTCAGTGAGTGTTTTTGCCAGTAGAGGGCAGAATATGTAATCGTGTGCCCTCTGTATCCGTTTGGAGAGATCCAATGGTCAGTAGATGGACAGAAATCAATGTCCCATTTTTATTGGGACCACTCCATTCCAGTTTCAGTGTGCAGAGAGTCAGCCTTGTCACTTGTGAGCTCTGCAGCAGGATTGATGAATTTGGCCTGCAGTAAGTTGACATGTTTGCACACGGGCTGCAACTCGACTCCCCACGGCGCGAGACTGACTGACTGCCTCTCCAAATGGAAATTAATCATAAATTCCTCCATGTCTACAGGCGAGGCTTCATGTCTATAAGTGCTCTTCTGTTTTGAAACATTCACCGCAATTACAGTGAGATGCGGCCATTAAAAGCACGAGTGGCTCTGCCGAGGCAGGTCCACTTCCTGTTATAGAGGGTACGGGGTGCACAAAGGAGACTTGCATATTTCTGCTCCTGCACAAATAACCGCCAGCTGTTTTCCTGCGCTATTCAAACATGCCAAACAGCGCCGACTCTGCCTCGGCCTGAGGCACTAACCTCACAATGCCAAGACTCTCTCTCTCTCTCTCTGAACTGTAATTGAGTGATTATAAAAGCTCAGAAATTATAACAATGTAGCTACCTGTTGTGCTACCTGTTACTTCAAACATTTCACTGAAAAAGTCTGGGTTAGTGTTAATGCACTAAAATGCATAAAATGTAAGAGCTCATCTGGTTCCAGCATGCTAATGTCAGTGAAATGTCAGTGTACGAGGGTAAAGGGGCAGGTTTTAAATAGTTAGGGTTCCCTTTCAAAGGGAACTCAAAATTGCCCGTCATATTGGCTGTTCAATGGGTAGCTTGGTTACGGAGGAGAAGCACCTATGGCTCAACCTCTCAAGGATTGAGGATAAGGTCTCCCTGCTGGAAGCCCCTGTTGAACCTTCCAGACTGT
Source organism: Ictalurus punctatus (assembly GCF_001660625.3). Taxonomy (NCBI): domain Eukaryota; kingdom Metazoa; phylum Chordata; class Actinopteri; order Siluriformes; family Ictaluridae; genus Ictalurus; species Ictalurus punctatus. Next base: position 3,933,826 of record NC_030421.2, on the reverse strand, counting down.
TCAGCGGCGCGGTGATGAGGAATTATGCTACTATGATGAGGGCGTTTCTATCCCCAACATGCGTGGGGTGAATCCTTTCATCATTGAGCAAGATAAAGCTGGGTCTGGGCATCCCCTCCAGTCTCTTTCGAGAGAGTGTTGGGGCTTATGAGACCGTTTCAGCGGTGACTGAAAAGTCGGGGGTATCATCCGAGCATGAAACCCCTGAGAGTAATCAGTGACACATGGCGATGCCTATGTGCTCTGAAAAATTGGAGGTGTCCCCAGTTTCTAGCCTCAGATCACACTCTGTTATCACAAGACAGTAGTGACAGATGCCTCCCTCATGGGCCAGGGCGCAGTCTTAGACGGCTGTCCAGCTCACAGTCTCTGGATTGGCCCTCATCTGGAGTGCGATATAAATCGCCTAGAAATGCGGGCCATATTTCTAGCACTGAAATGCTTTCTTCTTCAATTGAGAGGTCACCATGTGTTAGTTGTGACAGAAAAGACAGAGGTGGTCTCATATATCAACCATCAGGGAGGGTTACATTCGCACCCCCTGTTTAGGCAGGCACAGGTAATTCTTCTTTAGGCAGAGGGAAAGTTTTTGTGAGCGAGTGCAATGTACATTCTGGGCAACTGGAATGTGGGACAGACATCCTGTCAAGGCAGGGGCTTAGGCCCTTAGGGATTGTTGGCTCCATCCACAAGTGGCGGAGTCCATGTGGCAGAGGTTCGGCCAAGCAGAAGTGGATGTGTTCGCCTACGAGGAGACAACACACTGCCTGCTGTGGTTCACCCTCACTCCTTCCTCACCATTGGAGGTGGACGCCATGATGCACATAGATTCTGTCTCTCAACCAAGGGTGTAGAGACCACGTTGAACGCTACAGCACTATCAAGTGGTGACTTTTTGTCTTGTGGTGTGAGGACTGTCAGTTAGTAAGACTGCAGTAAACTGCACAATAGCTACACTCCTGGCATTCTTACAGGGACATTTCTAAGCCGGGATGGCTCCTTCTACAATCAGGGTCTACGTGACCACCATATTAGCCAGCCATGCCCCTATTGATGGAGCCTCTGTGGGGCAACATCCTCTAACATCGAGGTTTATACATGGTGTCAGACAGCTGAGGCCCATCTGCAGACCATGTATACCTTCCTGGGACCGGTCTGTGATCCCGGAAGGTCTGTCAGGTGTCCCATTTAAGCTCTTAGAGTCAGCCTCAGAGAAGCTTCTGACTGTAAAGGTAGCTCTTCTGCTGGCCCTGACATCTCTCAAGTGAGTAGGAGACCTACAGGCTCTCTCTATTGCCCCTTCCTGTCTTGACTTTGCCCCTGGATTAACTATGGCCTTCCTATATCCTAGGCTGGATTATATTCCTAAAGTGCCTAGGTCTTCTGCCCAGCCAATAGTGTTGCAGGCTTTCTGCACTCCTCTGTTCCTCATACTGGAACAAGAGAACTTATGCACTTATGTTGTCCAGTAAGGGCTCTCTGTACTTACGTCCTCTGCTCCGGCCAGTGGAGTAAGTCGGAGCAGTTGCTGGTCTGCTTTGGCGGCAATAGTAGAGGTGATGCTGTGTCAAAGCAGCGCATCTCTAATTGGATAGTGGAAGCAATATCTATTGCTTATTAGGTGAGCTGTCACGCAACGCATCTGGGCATAAGGGCTCATTCCAGTAGGGGGGTCGCCTCCTCAAAGGCTTTATCCAAAGGGGTACCCTTACAGGATGTGTGTGCTGCGGCAGGGTGGTCTACGCTGCACACATTCATTCAGTATTACAGTCTGGACATGCATTCCACCCTGGGCTCGACTGTCTTGAAGTGACCTTCAGGCTCGGATCTTTTGAACAGGCAATACTCTCAGTATGGCGGAGTGGGTATACTTGTTCCCATAGCGTGAAGCTCATGCAACATTGAGTTCCCTTTGAAAGGGAATGTCTTGGTTATGCATGTAACAGTGTTCCCTGAGAAGGGAACGAGATGTTACATAGCTTTGTCATACTGAGGCGTGCCTGTGAATCGCTTCAGATAATAGAGGCTGATGACATGGTTCACAGCTGGCATTTCTATAGTCACACAACACACGTAATTGCCACGTCACCTGACCACAGCAGGCCTATAAATAGGAGTGATTTCACACAGACTTCAGATACCGGTCACGTGTGAGGGTGTTTCCCACAGCGTAAAGCTTACACAACTTCTCATTTCCTTCTCAGGGAACAGGGTTACAAGCATAACCCAGATGCTTTTACTAAGCATACAACCATCTTCTTATTTACTGATCTCTGTCTAGCTGAACATGTCACTCTGGAGATTCGCTTAATTCGTTTAGTGCACACCGGTGTAATCGTACCATGTATGAATGTGATTAATTCTCAGGCCCGGGCCTAAATAACACAAATACTGAACAAAAGAAAGAAATAAAATTCACATATACACACACCTTATAATAACGAGCTCGGCATGGACAGTGGGTATGTGAACAGGCAGCTGGGATTAATATAGTGTGTGTGTGTGTGTGTGTGTGTGTGTGTGTGTGTGTGTGTGTGTGTGTGTGAGACAGATATCCGGGAGACGGCGTTCGTGTACGCCATCACGGCAGCCGGAGTGACTCATGCAGTAACTCAGGCCTGCAGCATGGGGGAGCTTCTGCAGTGTGGCTGTGAGGCTCCACCCCCTCGTCGGGCCGATACTCCACCCATTGTCGATGGGGCATGGGATGGGGGCGGGGCCTGGGAGTGGGGCGGTTGTGGAGATGATGTGGAGTTTGGCTACGAGAAATCCAAACAGTTTATGGATGCCAAGCGCAGGAAGGACAAGAGCGACATCCGCACCCTCATCGACCTGCACAACAACGAGGCTGGACGCCTGGTAATTATTATTAGAATTAGGGGGCCAAGCACCGAAGGTGCGTAGGTTCCCTATTGTTATACCACCTTTTCTTATTATCCTTCTGCTTCTTCTGGCTAGGGTGTCTATGGTAACCCATAGCACTGTCTGGTAAAGAGTTATGAAATTTGGCACACTGTTTGGGAAGGGTATGAGGAAGATTCTCACTAACTTTGGGCCAAGGGCTGCCAACAGTCTAGTGCCACCATCATGGTCAAATTTGGGTCTAATTTGGAAGTATTTTCATGGTCATAAATTTTGAACCGTGTATCCATAATTTAAAAACCAGACACCCCTGCATTTCCTGGGTCAAGATGAGTTCAACACACTCTATGATGTCAGTTTTCACCTAATTTTATTTTCCATCATCTTGGATTTAATCAGAAACGTTTTTTTCGCCACTCTTCCAACAACTTTTGTCCAATCATCAACAAATTTGTCTATCATCTTCTGTCTAAGCCTGAAAAAATGTTGCAAAAAATATTTGATATTCCTAATGGTATGTCCATAATGGGCCGACGAATCCGACTGCAAAGCCACCAAACAGGAAGTGATTCTGTATCTCATCAATGAATTTGCACACTGACACAAAACTTCGTAGGAACCTTCAGGACCATGAGACAATACAATAAATTTCATGCCAGCGCTACATACTGTGCAAAACTAACAATAACATGCTAAAAATGCTTACATCTAACTGCCATTTTAGCTACTCCTTCTCCACATTTCTCCAACCTTCACCAAATTTAGCTCACACAATCTGGGGACCTGTCTGAACAAAAATTATCAAAGGAATTTTGATATCCAAAGCTGTTCTCCTGTAACATGCCAGCAAATGCAATAAAAAAGAACAGGATGTGAGGATGTATTTCAGCAATGCATCTATCAGCAATGTATCATCACCAAACTTGATAATTATCTTCAGCAGTATGCCCTGAATGGGCATTTCCTGACTGTACCACCTTGTCTTCAAGAACTGTGACAACATTTTTTTTCTTCTATCCTTTGAAGAATTTGTGCTAAATTCACATTTATTTTTCCCTGTAATTCCCTGGAGTTTGTTGAAGTGAATGCACATCAACATCTGAAATGCAAGTGTACTTCCTGTCGACCATCTTGGATTTTGTCCAAAAAAATGCTTTTGTGGGGTTCGTTTTTGCTATCTTCCTAACGATTATGTCCAGTCAACACCAAATTTGGCAAACATCGTCAGACAAACCTGGACAAAAAATATCAAAAGAATGTTGATATTCCAAATGGTTTGCCCATAATGTGCCAACAACTCTGACAGTGAAGCTGCAAAAAAGGTTAGGCTTGTATCTCAGCAACAACCTTGACACACTGACACAAATTGTGGTAGGAATTCTCAGGACCATGCCCTGAGGCTATGCAACAAACTTTGTGACAGCACCACTTACTGGTCAAATGTTACAATAACATGCCAAACGTTATTCCATCTAAGTGTCCATTTTTGCTATTCCTCCTCCAAATTTTATCAAATCATCACCAAATATGACTCACATCATCTTTTGACCTGTATAACCTTGCATAAAGTGGGGGAAGAAGGTCCAGTCTGATGAGAACAAACCAATTGCTTAGATGTTTTTAAGTTAAAGAATAAATAATATAAATAATAATAATAAATAATTTTTAGCAATCATGACCACAGGGCAAAGTAGTACCAGCACAGGTCACAGCAGTAGTAGCAGCTGCAGCAGCAATGTCACCCTGCTGCCCATTTGTTCATCTCGACCTTTCCTCCTACAGTCAGAGAATTCCACCCCTGTCCATGGTCAAAACATACACATCATGATTGAAACTACAAATCACTTTTAAATCCTTTTGCCTAAAGTTATGGCTCTGTTTCCTGTAGTGTGTCTGTGAATGTGCAGCTCACCGAGTCTGGGTGCTTGGCCCCGAGAAATGCTGCTTGCAGCTATAATAGTAATTACTATAATTTATTATTATTATTATTATTATTGTTATTATTATTATTATTATTATTATTGTTATTATTATTATTATTATTATTATTAGCTGTAAAATAAATCTATTACTAGTATCCTCTCTCACACACACACACACTCACACACACACACACACACACACACTGTATCTGTAGAATTATAGCATGCGCTATTGCCAAAAGAGATGCTAATTATTTAGTTAAGAGAGATGTGATTATGTGTTATAAGATACAGTGAAGAACAATATAAGACAGGATATCTGTCTAAACACACATTCAGCTTTATGGTGTGTGTGTGTGTGTGTGTGTGTGTGTGTGTGCATGCACTCAGTGATGGACAGGCTTAAATGAGCATTTAACAGCCTTCAATAGCAAAAAAAACCTCGATCCTGCACTGAGCTGAAACAAAACTAAACTCATTAAGGAGATAGTGTGTCTTTGGGTTCATTTATGGGCGTTACACTTCTAACATTCCTGAAGAGCACACAGACCTCAAAATTGTTATTATTAATTTATTTATTTATTTATTTATTTATTTATTTATTTTTGCAAAATACAGTAGAATTAAATATCAGTGCCCAAGCCAAAGGCAAGAATTTCAGGGCAATGGTCCATAAGGTAGAGCTGAGAAGGAATAAACCTTGGGCAGAACCTTATTAAGAACCACACGAGGAACATCCAGCCAGAAGCTATGCTTCAGTGTGAGGAGAGGATCAGGGGCTTGTATACCTAAGAAGCAAGGTATGGTTAGTAGTGAGGAGCTTGTACACCTTAGGAGCAGGGGTAAAATGGTAGAAGGTGCAGGATCTGTCCAAAGAAGAGGCTTGTAGGACTCAGAAGCAGAAACTGAAGGCTTCTGTTACTTGAAGACATTCGGAGCAGCAGCATGGGCTTGTACACCTCAGGGACAGGCATGGGATGGTAGCAGGAGCTTGTAGACCTTACAAGCAGGATTTGGATAATAGCATCTTGTCAGAAGCGGAGCATGTAGACCTCAGGAGCAGGATCATAGGAGTGAATTGCTAGACCTCAATAGCGTGATCAAGATAGCAGTAAGTATTTGTAGACCACAGGAACACCATGTCATGCTTGTAGACTGACTGTCTGTGTGGTCCCAATAAGAGCCATGCTTTTTTTTTTTCAGATATGGATTTACTGACATCACCTTCTGAGGTCTGCCATCTGCAGACAGATCATGTTATGACTAAAGGCAAAGTAAAGGCAACAAAAGCTTGTTAATTGACACAGACACTACTTTACCGATAATTCTTTTAAAATGACATAAGTGTGTATGAGTATGTGACCTTGAGCTTCTTCAGAATGAGATAGACAGGTGGGTGTGGAAAGAGCAGGCAGAGATGTGCAGCGGATTTGAGCGTTTTTGAGATGATAATTATATGTAATGACATTCTTTTTCAACTGTACAACAAAAGAATCATTAATTGTCAAGGATGAAAATGTTGTATTGGCATTAATGGTTGGTTAAGTACCTGAGGGCCATTCAGGATTGAACTCTGCTGTCAGGTTCTATAAGCTCTTTGGTAGCTCAAGGCTACAGAGAACAGGAGGGTATAGAAGGGCAAATTCCTTGTGAAGTGCATCGTCTTTTATCACTTTAATCTCTGTGTGTGTGTGTGTGTGTGTGTGTGTGTGTGTGTGTGTGTGTGTGTGTGTTTAACTGCAGGCAGTGAAGAACTACATGAGGACTGAGTGCAAATGCCACGGGCTGTCGGGTTCCTGCACACTGCGTACCTGCTGGAAGAAGTTGCCTCGGTTCCGGGAAGTGGGCAATCGACTTCTAGAGCGCTTCAATGGTGCATCAAAGGTGATGGGAGGCAATGATGGAAAAACATTGATCCCTGTTGGCCAGAACATTAAAGCTCCAGATAAACAGGATCTGATCTATTCAGCTGAGTCGCCTGACTTCTGTCTTCCAAACAGGAAAACAGGTTCTCCAGGGACCAGGGGGAGAACCTGCAACAGCACGGCATTGGATGTGAGTGGGTGTGACCTGCTGTGCTGTGAGAGAGGGTATAGAGACGAAGAAGTTGTTCTGGAAGAGAACTGCCTCTGTCGGTTCCACTGGTGTTGCGTTGTTCAGTGTAAAAAGTGTTCAGTCCGCAAGGAACTGAGCCTCTGTCACTAAGTTCTTACCTGGTGGACAACCTAGAAATATATTGTCCTGTTGGTGTTCACAGTCCCAGATTACCTGGCTTGTCTGCTTGGGGACTGGATCACTGAATCCAGAACATTGACTGTCTTGCTATAGAACTTCAATTGTGCACTCTCCTGACTGAATTCCAGATTACTGCTTCATCAGTTGGAGAATCTACATCATGCGCTGTTCCAGAACATGATTTATCAGCAGAGGATTCATTAAATGTGAACCGTTCTGTTGATGGGTCTAGATAAACCATTCACTTGCAGGGGAATCTAGATCACAGAGGACCTTCTTGGATCATATGCTGTATCCAGATGGTTCCATTTTACTAACTGATCAATTGGAGAATCTAGAACATATATAAGCTGGCTTGTGGCAGAGTAACAATCAAACTCAGACACGTCTGCTTAAGTTCTAGACTTGCCTTTCAAACATTCTTCAATACGACATGTTCTGATGGAGCTTTTCCACGCTGACTCAGCTGGTGACTATTTTTGAATGCTGACTAATTTTTATGAACATGGTTTTTCATACATGATTTACTTTTACAAATCCCAATCTCCAATGGGGACTGTTGAAGTTCCAAGTCATTGGCTGTTCTAGTGAAAAATCTGGACTGCTTTGTTAAAGAACTCTTAAGGTGCTGAATCAAGATCGCTGACGTGATGTTCCACAACATGGCTCACTTGCAGAATGATCTAAAATGCACACTCTTCTGAAGATGTTCTAGAGTATTGACTTACCTAATTGAGATTGGATAACAGTGACTCAGTAGGTGTAGAATCTAGAACATGAACTCACTTCTTGTTGTTACAGAATGTGACTTCTGCAGAGGGATGACCAAAGATGGACTCTTTGCTTGAAATTCTAGATAACACAAAAACATCTTCTGTTTAAGTTACAAAACACAGACTCAGCGGATGGAGCTCTAGAACCCTGAGTCTTCTAATGGAGCTTTACCAACCTGACTTATCTAGAGGAAAATCTAGGGGAGAAAAATACTTGTAAAGTTCTCAAAGTCTAACTCACCAGATGGAGAATTTCCAGTGCTGACTGACATTCCAAGTGGAAATACTAGAATCTGTACTGTTTAAATTCTAGATCACTGACTCCCTTGCAGAACCTAATTTTTTTTCAAGAAGGTTCTGTAATATAACTGGGAGTAAATAGACATTTTAATACTCCAAAGTTAATACTACACTGTTCTCCTAAGAAAGAACTTCAAAACACCAATGTTTATTTGTTTGATAGTTCATTTGCCAAAACCCTTGCAGTCCAAGTACAGTTCTAGAGTCATCAGTGATGATTGGTTCTGCCAGGGATTTAAAAAAGCATGCATATGTTCCTTTGTGCATGTTTTAATTGAGTAAAAACAAACATTGAGAGATTTGTGGAGAAAATATTTGTTGTGGCACTGTGAAGAATGCGCAGCGTCAAGACAAAGAACAAAGACTTCTATTTATACACAATAACATGGCGACTACTAACAGAATGAGATGTTTCTGGAATATTTTGTCCAAAGCACTTTGAATATAAGAACTATGCACATTGTACTCGTGTTTAATCATTTTTTTCATGTTTAAAACAGCAATATGTAAACACCCCTTTATTTTTATAGTTTTTTTTTATTACTATTATATTCTTCAGTTATTTAATACAGAGAGCTTTTATTTGGCAGTGGCATGATGGCAGTTTTGTTTTCAAACCTTCTATTCTTTTTTTTTTTTTTATTGATTTTAGATCACATCCGTGTCAATTAAGCAAATCTGACACTGCTCACACTACTATGTATGTTTTTACTACAAATAGACGACATTGAGGTGTAAAAGTTGTATTTTGATATCCAACCCACGATTGCCTATTTGCAAGAATTTCCATGAGCTCCTGTTGAAAGTCATAAATGTTTGAAAAGTACAGTGTAAAGAAATGAACATGGCATTTCTTGTATTCAATCCAACAAAGTCACTGCTACGTTTTCCTGAAGAGAAGGAAACTGAATCTCGTGAAGCCAAAACAATGTTGACGTTGAGTGCAAGAGAATCTTCATTTTCATCTCATCTTCATCAACTTTACATGACCAGGTTGAAGTGACACACATCTGATTTTCTGATTGAACATGACACTGGTCTGATTTTTTATTTTTTTTTTCCAGAACTGTGTGGATGCAAATGTCTGATCTTTTCCAATCAGACTTGAGCCACTTTTGTAAGTGGGCCTAGATCGGGTACATATCTGACATGTGGCCATGCGACATGAATAACAACAGTCAGATTGGGATTCATGTGTTTTTTTTTCCCTTGCAGATGCACATACTGTATCACTGTCAGTGTCAGTGTCCAGTATCAGCAGTGATTATATCCAGCGTGAAAATGTGGGAATTGGTGATTGGGTTGATTATTTGGAGAAATTAATCAAGCAAAACGGCCGGGAACTGAAACTGAATGGTGCTCAACAAACCGATGTGCACGTGTGGGGCATTTCAGAGGGCAGATGGGTTCACACTTAAGGTTATGAACGTGGCTCATCAATGAACTGACAATGATCCAACAGGTCCAATCTAAAACAATGAAACTTGTGATGAGCATAAACTTGAAAAACATAATGAGTTAACCTGCAGTCACAAAAAATCACAGAACCTACATCAAGTGACATTTAAATTGTGACTTTTCACATTTTACACAATGGCTTTGGTTAATTAATCGGATTTAGATATTTATTTAAAGCTCTGAAAAAGCCTGGTTAACCTTGCCAATAAGGAATTTACCAATTGTCACTTAATTGCACTGTAAATGTCATACAATTTTTAGCCATCCATATAACCTAATTAACGTGACAAAGTATATTAAAGATAATAATGGACTTGCACCTATTCAGAGAGAAATGTATTCTTTTGGTTTGCTAGCTAGTTGGTTTGGGTTGCACATAATTAAACAATGAAACAAAAAAAAAAAGTAAAACATCATTGCCTGAGTGGGATTTAGGGCTGAAAACATCCTCATGAAACTCAGACATTGCTCAGAAAAGGGAAAATAGACCTTTTAGCAAGTGGGTATAGGTTTCACAAAAATCACCCAAGCATGGAGAACATGGAGCCGGTGCTCAATAAATGATTAGATACCTACAGTGTCCTCTGAACGTATTGCAAAAGTAAGGCCAATTCTTTTGATTTTGCTATAAACTGAAGACATTTGGGTTTAAGATCTATATCAGACTATAGATCAGAATTTCAGTTTTCATTTCCTGATATTTACATCTAGATGTAAACAACTTAGAACATGGCACCTTCAGTTGGAACCCAGTGGTTAAGTGATCAAAAATATTGGAACATATGACAGACAAATGTCCTGTTAGTTTGATTTGTTTACACAATTGATAGCTCTGAATGTCTACTCTTGGTTTTAGCCTTCAAAAAGGTCTCACAATCCACCATTCGAAGAAGACTTGGAGAGCAGAAATATAGAAGGCATACTACAAGATGTAAACCACTCATCAGCAGTAAGAATCAGAAAACCAGATTGGAATTCACAAAGAAATACAGAGATGATCCACAAAAGTTCTGGAACCGAGATGGACCTCTACCAAAGTGACGGAAAGGAAAGTGTGGAGAAAGAAAGGATCTGCTCATGATCCAGAACATACAAGCTGATCTGTGGAACATGGTGGAGGGAGTGTCATGGCTTGGGCTCGCATGGCTGCTTCTGGAACGTTCTCACTAATCTTTATTGATGATGAACTCATGATGTAGCAGCAGAATGAACTCAGAAGATTACAGGAACATTTTATCTGCAGATTTACAGAGAAATACATCCGAATGAATCAGGAGGAACTTCATCATGCAGCATGACAACGATCCAAAACACACTTCCACCTCAACACAGGACTTCATCGGGGGGAAAGTGGAAGGTTTTAGACTGGACGTCAATCACCAGACCTTCACCCAACTGATCAGCATCTCACCTCCTGAAGAGGAGACTGAAGGGAGAAACCCCCCGAAACTACTGAAAGAAGCTGCAGGAGAAACCCGGAGAACCTTCACAGAAGAAGAATCCAGCAGTTTGGTGTCAGTGAATCACAGGAGTGATGCAGTTACTGCGACTAAAGGAAATGCAATCAAATATTACGTGATATTTACTTTCATTTACTTAGTCAGTCTGTTCCTATACTTTTGCTCACCTAAAATTGAGTGGTCTGATACAAAAGGGTTTGTTTTATGTTGTTTAACACGCCTAGATGTAAATATGAGGAAATATAAGCTGAAATTCTGATGTCATCTCATATTTATCTTTTGATCTCCAACCCAAATGTCTTCAGTGTATAGTGAAAACAAAGTACTGGGCCTTGCTTTTCCAATAATTGCAGCAGAAACTGTAAATTAATAAGTAGTTTAAAACATTTCGTGTGTTGCATCCAGCATTTTTTTGCATCTCGCAGCTCAGTTTATCAGTATGTAGTGTTCTTCTGCTGTTTATCAAAATTAAATAATACAGAATAATTACAAAAAAGTACATTTTATCAAGCATCATAAGATGTTCATCCTTATTACACCACTGCTACTTTTGAATCCTGGATCCTGATCGGTCGTCGGGTGTTGATTAGTTTTCTATAACAACGGCTCTGACAGGAGCGCCGGTTTATATTAATGCGCTCTCTTTAATACGTCATCGTTTCTATAGTAACGGCTCGTTCACAGGGACGTGAACAGCAGATGCTCCACTCATAATAAACAGATTTAGGATATCGTTCGCATGGGAAAGCTTCCTGTAAGGGTGTGTTTATTTAACATTTATGGAATGAGTCTTCAGTGTTAGTGCTTTGTAACCACACATTTTGTGGTTTCATGACCAGCTGTGTTTTTGTCTTAACTTCAACAGAGGCAAAAAAAAAAGAAAAAAAAAAGAAAAAAAGAAAACTGGTTAGGGAACAATTAAATATAACTATAAGTGGATCAAAATATGACGTTCTTTAATAAATAAAAAATGAACCGAGGCTAAATTGCTGAGTGTAAGAGCACTCTGAGGCTTGCAGTTATCGGAACTTTGGGTCGGTAACAGTAACTCCGTTTTATCACACCACACCGGTGTTGATTGTTTTCCTAGAACGGCACAACTTAGAGTGTTTTTATTATTTACTTATCTCTACTGCTCTCAGCCGAGTCTCATATGAATCTCACACAAGGAATATCATTTTAAAAAATGTAGTCGTTTGATTTAGTTTTGACCTTTACATTATCACTCGCCGTGCGTTTAAATTTACAGAAACTCAGTGAATTTACGACCGCCCTCTCGACACTCTCTTCATTTCAGGGAGTGTAAAACTGCTTGACAGCCGGGGTCCTGATGTTCCAATAAAAAAATAAATAAATAAAATATAACAGGTGTCTCTTACTTATTATTTTCCTGGACGGAGGTTACATTTTCCAACGCTGCAGTAGACTATTATTATATGACGTTATTTTCTGATTTGTTTCAGAGGCCATATTGTTTTTGGCTCAGTGCCAATGGGAGTTCGCGAATATAGGAATGGTTGTTCAGTGCACAATGCAAGTTTCCTCACTTGTGTTGAAAGATGAAATAAAACGTCTGATCATGGTTTCATCTTCTACGGCATGCCTCGGTGATGACGCTCGATGTTTCTGTCCTGACAAGAGCAGTATCGTACACGGTGTTATAGCTGACACTATATAAACACTGATGGATCACCATCAATGCATAAATTTACACAAACGTTTGCACAATCTATAGGAGTAATCTGATATGAAATGTTGGTGCTAATGTACCGGCTGAACCGACGTTAGCTTGAGCTAGCTAGATACATAACAAAGTGATAAACATAAATCCATCCAATTAAAGTTTGTTTAATTACAAATATTCACGTCAGTGTGATGATCGCTAATATGGCTATGATCGGTACTTTAACCCCGAATTCACAACGTTTATGTCAACACACTGGATATGTTTCAGCTGCATTTTCATACTTGTTACTGGCAGGAGAAAGAGCAACAACAAACAGATTTCCAGATTTATGAGAGCTTTTGTTTTGTTATGAAATTGAGATTAACTGTGTGAATAGAATAAACCTAACCCTGCTGACAACCACAGCCCTCTCAGCCACGCCCCTCTCAGCCACACCCTCCTCTCATCTATGCTTCCTCTTAGCCATGCCCATTCACAGCCACACCCTCCTCTCATCCTTGCCCCCTCTCAACCATGCCCCTTCTCAGCCATACTTCCCTTATCCATGCCCCCTCTCAGCCACACCCCCCTCTCATCATGCCCCTTCTCAACCACGCCCTCCTCACAACCACGCCCCTCTCAACCACACGATTCTCTAAGTTACACCACCTCTCAGACATAAGCAAGCTTGATGTGCCTAATGTAGAATAGCTCAAATCAAAGGAAAATGTATATTTGCTTAAAGTCAAGGTTTTAAAAAGGGAAAATCTCAAATTCATGGCAATTGTAGCCTGTCAGTATAGCAGGAAAAGGAGGTGTGGCCTCTGCCAGTATCATTGAAGGAGGCGTGATCCCTCTGTGTGTCAGTCTCGATGAGGGAGGTGTGGCCTCTGTGTGTCAGTCACAGTGAGGGAGGTGTGGCCTCTGTGTGTCAGTCACAGTGAGGGAGGTGTGGCCTCTGTGTGTCAGTCACAGTGAGGAAGGTGTGGCCTCTGTGTGTCAGTCACAGTGAGGGAGGTGTGGCCTCTGTGTGTCAGTCACAGTGAGGGAGGTGTGGCCTCTGTGTGTCAGTCACAGTGAGGGAGGTGTGGCCTCTGTGTGTCAGTCACAGTGAGGAAGGTGTGGCCTCTGTGTGTCAGTCACAGTGAGGAAGGTGTGGCCTCTGCGTGTCAGTCACAGTGAGGGAGGTGTGGCCTCTGTGTGTCAGTCACAGTGAGGGAGGTGTGGCCTCTGTGTGTCAGTCACAGTGAGGGAGGTGTGGCCTCTGTGTGTCAGTCACAGTGAGGGAGGTGTGGCCTCTGTGTATGTTAATGTCATATAATCATAGAAGTATAATGATCGAACTCTATTTTATATAACACTAAATTTGAGTTTAAGTATTTATAACACTCCATAGAGTCTCACATTTCCCTTCCACTGGCCTCAAACATGCCCTGTGGGTCTGTCTCTCTATTTGACTGTCTATCTGTCTGTGTGTGTGTGTGTGTGTGTGTGTGTGTGTGTGTGTGTGTGTGTGTGTCCCTACCACTCATCTGAAAGGAAAAAGGTGTTGTTTAGAGCAGGAACACACTCCCTTTGTGTTCAACAAGTCGGTGCAGGCTCTGATTTTTCCAAGAATTCGTCCTTGCGTAGCTGGAGACTGAGGGAGGAATGGAGAGAGAGAGACAGAGGGGGAGAGAGAGAGAGAGAGAGAGAGAGAGAGAGAGAGAGAGAGAGAGAATGACAGCCTCTAAAACCCCACACACAGGCGATATATTTATTAAAAGAAGCTTCTAATTTGGCCACTGCGTATTTGAATGGGGGATCACTTTGCAGACACACACACACACACACACACACACACACACACACACACACACACAGCGAGTGGTAAGGAATGTTCCAAGCTGTGTCTTTGCCTGCTGGTAGTAAAACACACAGGAGTAATGAAGGCCTGTCACTCAGCCAGACGCAAAGCATGATGGGACTGTCTTGTCTCCTTGTCCCTGATCAACCAGATAAACCTACAGGATCACCACATTTCCTTTGATCAGTCACACACACACACACACACACACACACACACACACACACACACACACACACACACACACACACACACACACACACTGCTATAACACTTGTCTAGAATCCACCAATAGGACAACGGCAAACTCACGGGATTTCCGGATCACGCTGATTGATGACGTGAGCAGAACATAGTCATTATCTTCAATCACCGGCCTATCATTAGAGGATCTTCATCATGTAATCTGACCTGGAGACACATGCTATCACACAGTCTCTTACAAAATTCACAGTAGAGTTTATAGTGTGATGAGGCATTAATATTAATATCTGGATGAACCTCAGCGTGCAAGACATTACCGCTAGGCATTCTGATTTGAGACAGAACCTTAATTTTTCGACATACTGTATATGCAGGTTAAAGGCTTGGCATTTATCCCCTTAGTATTTAGATAATGATGTATCTGAGAGATCTAAGATAAAATGAACTCATTCTCTGGTTAAGAACTTTTTTTTTTTTTGCACAGCAAAATTGATTGATTGATTTAACAAATCATTAAAAATTAAAATGACATCATCTAAAGATGAGTTTTAAAGGAAGATTTTTTTAAAAAATATTTTACTATTATAATTAGTACTATATTTATTGTTATATTTATTACTTACCTTATTTTCTTATTTCCTTGTTTGTTTGTTTGTTTGTTGGGTTTCACAATGGTGCGGTGGATAGAGTTTCTCTTTCACAGCTCCAGGTTCGATCCTGAGGTTGGGTTTCTGTATGTGTAGAATTTGTGTGTATTTTCCCCCCAGTGTCCATGTGGGTTTCCAATGGGTTCTCCAGCTTTCTGTGTGTGTGTGTGTGTGTGTGTGTGTGTGTGTGTGTGTGTGTGTGTGTGTGTGTGTGTGTGTGTGTGTGTGTGTGCGTGTGTGTGTGTGTGTGTGTGTGTGTGTGTGTGTGTGCCCTCGAACCACAAGTCATAAACATGCCACTACAGATACACTAGAGTCCAAACAATCAGAGTAGCACACACACACACACACACACACAAAGTGGATCAGTGATACTTTGGGGCTGTTTTTGTAATTCTTGTGAAGACTGATAGCATCATCAATTTTGCTAAGTTCCAGGGTCATTTTAGATCAAAGTGAGAAGATCAGAGTAAAATTTTGGTGCCAAAAATTCTTGGAAATGAGTAAATTTACCCCTGTACTTAGGCCTAAGGATAAAAACATTGAACAAAAATCTAAACTTCTTAGTTTCTTTAAGAGTAATGTTAAACTGACCAGTAACTTTGAGTGTTCCAGAGACATCTCAACGAAACCCTGAGTTTTACAAAGAACTCAATGTTCTGCATTGAGGAGTGGACCAAGATCTTCTTCAAAACATTAAGAGAAGAACCTCAGCGCTGTGGACTCATCAGATATTAACTGTAGGGGTGCAAATACTTTTGTACCAGACAAGTTTTTGTGTTCAAAAAAACTGCAGCATCTCTGAGATGTTTAAGTGTGAGATATCTCTCTGTGTGTGTTGTTCGCATTAGAGAGTAATGTTTGTTCATTTTTCCTGCAGAGTTCCAATACTTATGGTGGACTGTATATGAATGCTTGGGTATAACTCACAGTTACAGAGTGTTCTCAGCCATGATAATAATAATAATAATAATAATAATAATAATTGCTACATTCTAATGTCACAGTAATGATAAATAATTCCAGGCCTCAACCACCAGGTGGAGCTGTTTAATTTCATTTACATTTATATCACAGAGCAACTGAACACCACACAGCACCTTCATCATACACAGGTAGATAGATAGATGGATCAAACTGCTCTGAGTTACACGGGACAGACAGAGAGAGTGAAAGAAAGAATGTCAGACAGACAGACAGAAGGAAAGATGCTGACAGAGAGACAGACAGACAGACAGACAGAAACACTGTGGCATTTGGCAGACACCCTTACAGAAGTATTTTTAAGTCTCTGGTTCAGTAGGTATCAGTAGGTACTGTCAGTCTAAAACATTGAAAAAAAAGGTCATGTTTTGAATTAAAGTGCTAATTTAAGTACTTCAGGAAGCGGTAGGTCTGAGACAGAAAGACTGAATGACAGAAAAAAGCTAGAGACAGACAGAATGACAGACAAACAGATAGACAGAGAAACATACTGAGGAAGACAGATAAACAAGCATGTGGACATGCAGACAAACAAGCATGCAGAGAGACAGACAGCTTTCACCTACACTGAAACATGGTGGTGGTAGTGTGAAGGTGTGGGGACATTTTGCTGCCCAGGGACCTGGCCAATTTATTATCAGAAAATGTCCGACCATCTGTGTGTACACTCAAGACGCAGCAGGACAATGATCCAAAACGCAGACACGGTTTCTGTGGCCTAATCAAGGTCATGAGGTGTAGCAGAAGATCCACAGAGATGAACAAGACTCAAATTACAGGAAGTGCTTAGTTGCAGTTATTGCTGTCCAACCTGATATAAGGTTCAAGGGGGCATTTATTTTCTCACAGGGGTGATATGGGTCACACGCTTTCACTAATCGAACAAAATAAACATTAAAAACTGTATAGGAAATAATAAAGAATATTAAAGATGAGGACAAATAGTTTTTTTTTTAATGCTTCTGTACATCATTACAGATTCCATGGATGGACACATTTCAACACATGAAAATGACTCTTACAAGTTAAACTTTTGATGAAATGCCGCCGGAGACGATCATGCATCACCTCGTTTCACCTCGTTTCCCGGTCCAGTGATTTCTGCTGAATTTGGAGTAACAATCTGGCGTTTATGTGCACGTGCTCGCTGAGTAAACGCTGATTCGGGGTTAAAACCTGGGTTTAGTGAGGAAGTTGATAACCGGCGTCATTAATCCCGTTAACCTTAAAGAATCCGGGTTAGATTAGTTCAGTTTCGTCAACTCGAAACTCAGTTTGTTCAACTGGCTTCGTGAAACAGGCCTCAGTGCTTTACTTGTAGCAGAGGAGTTTAGCATGAGGTGTAGGAACAGAGACGATCTCTCTGTAACTGTTGTTCCTGCTGCTTTCAGGTCGTCCTGCAACTCTTTTCAAGTGACTGCTGGCTGCTCTCTTACCTTCCTCATGTATGGATTAGATCGAGACTATTTGGATAACAGTATCTGTGAGATAAATAAACTAAACTGATGTCACATGCTAGAACAACAAGTGGCAAAAGCGATTGCCACAACATACATGTCTGCATCTCTAAAGCCCATAAAACCCCAAACTGTTTCCTTCAAAAGAACCCAAGCTGTTTAGTTTCCCCTTGAGTGGTCGCCATTCCCCTCCGTGGTCTCTCCGACTCCACAGTGATTCATGTCAAGTGCACATTAAATTACTGACAAGAGCAGAAAAAAAGCCACCATCTGTTTTCACCCGGATTAAACCCGAGTGTGATTGTGTCTGAAATGTGAAAAATGCAATGTTGGCTACTGCTGTGCCATTTGTTCTTCACTGCCACAAGCTCCTTGAAGTGGTTTTATAGGGCACAGAGCAAGAGAGCGCCGACCCAAAGTGATCGACATCTGAAGCCCATTTCCTGCCATTAAACCAGAGAGACTATTAGGTCTAAACACTGCCTCGTTTCCACAGTATCACTTCAAACGTTTGCCTCACATACACCGTAAACAGCGACAAAACAGTCCCAAAATAAATCGGGAGGAGTCGCTCCCAATCAGAATCCTGATCAAAAACAATACCTGATCAATATAGCTCTGATTACTGATGGTGGCATTTCATATCAAATCAGCAGTTACATCATTTAAGTATTATCATGACAAGTTCTTGAAGAAAAAAGTTCAATGTTACATGAAGGGGAAGTTAAAAGAGGACGGAAACAAAGAAAGTAAAAAGAAGAGGAAAAGGAAAGAGTTGAAGGATAGAAAAAGTTTTGTTTATTAAAGGGAAAAGAGAAAGAGTCAAAGAAAGAGAGTTAAAAGAAAAGTAAAAAAGGAAAGAATGAAAGAAACGAAAAACTAACAAAGTAGCAAAAGGATAAGAAGTATTAAGGCTGCAGTACTGAACTTTCGCCTCTCTATCGCCATCTCTGTTTGAAACATAAAACTGCAAGCTTCTTGTGGAGGTTTTTTGCTAAATGGTAAATGGTCTGCACTTTTATAGCACTTTTATCCAAAACGCTGGTTCCCATTCTCACACAAACACACACACACACACACACACACACACACACACACACACACACACACACACACACACAACGATGGTAGCAGAGCTGCCATGCAAGGCACTAACTTGCCATCGGGAGCAACTTGGGGCTCAGTGTCTTGCCCAAGGACACTTCATTATGTGGAGTCATGTGGGCCGGGAATCGAACTGCCAACCCTACAGGTTTAAAAAGAAATAATAAAAAATGAAGCATTAAAAGAAGAGGAAAGAAAGAAAGAAAGAAAGAAGTCTAGTTTGCAGTGTTCTGAAAGGGGTTTGAATTCTACGTGATAATCCCAGTGTATCTCAGTATATTGTGGAGCTGATTGTTGGCAGGTGGAAGTGAGCTGAACACACAGGTATTTTCTTCAGCTCTAAGTTTTTGTTTATGTCCTCATCAGACTTCAAACACAACCAAATAAACACCGGGCCGTTGAGCTGATCGCTATCTAAGACAGCCATCAAAACGATGCAGCTCTGATGTACATTGTTCAAATTCCCAGACGGTGAATAGCCCGTATCAGTGGGGGGAACTCTGAACCTGAACTAGGTGCATCATGATATAGTTCATCATTAGAGTTATTCTGAGTTAATGACATGATAAAATAAGTAAAAGTATTTTAGGATTTCCTGAGATTTAGAAAAGTTGTGGCTTGGCAGTCCCTCTGAAGAGCAGGTTCACCATGACATCATCCACATAAAAGCACTCTCTCATTTAAAATTATTTTAGACCTGGGTTATGAGCTTGACAGCAATATTATACTGCATCATTATCATTATAGAGTCAGGGCAGTGATTTAATTCCGTGCACCGACATATTTCTTTTTGAAACAGGAATTCAAGAGGCCACATCTCTATAGATATTGTTTACACAAATATCCTTGTTTTTATTGATTCTTTTTCTTCAAGATGTTATTATGGTCTTCCAGGGGACATCATCATTGTTCCAGTCCATCTCCTGATGTACTCCTAAAGAGACTATGCCATTCCAGTAGCCATTACGATATTAACCACTACGGTTCCCAATGAGTTTATGCAGATGGCAGCTCCTGCTATGGATAAGTGGTGAAGTTTTGGAAGTGAAGTGAAGTGAAGGAGGCCTACACATTTCTTCAACAAGTGGTCCAAAGACAATAGTAGAAGCCAGGTTCTTGTTTAGTGATGTTCCTGGATTACCACCAAAGGATCTGGCGTGGCTTCCTACTATCAACTTTAACTTAAAGCTCAGCCCCTGAATTATGAGGCTTTTTCAAGGTCCTGTGACAAATCAACCATCAATTATCATCATCATCATCTTGCCTTTCTTTACCATCTCCAATTCCACCTAAGTGATGGCAAAGAGCCAAAGTGGAGGCTGATCTAAATCAGGGTCATCGGTCTGCAAATGGTCGGTGTGGCTGCAGGCTTTTATTCCAAGCAAGCAGAAGCCACACCTGGTAAATGATTGAGGTTAAGATGAATAGATTAAACAGATGGAATCAGGTGTGGCTTCCAATTGCTTGGTGTAAAAACTTGCAGCCACACTGGCCCTTAGCAAATAATATTGAAAAGCTTGACCTAGATGCAGGTGGAACTTGGGACACTGGTGGAAACCCAGTACAACTCTCCAGGACTATACTCCTTCATGTCTGTATAGTACTGAAGACGGACCATCAAAAGCCTGGTCCTCTGGTTGACTAGTTTTCCTCCACTATCCGGGAAATGGACTGCCACCTACTTGTTCTTCACACTACTGGACTCCTGAGATTGGAAGGTCTGCCTTCAGTGCAGCATGAGTATAGTCAGAAAGGGTTGCAAAGTTAGATCCCACCAGTGACATCTTAGACCCCAAACTTATCAAGTAGTTCCATTGCCAACATCTGGACCAACCTCCTCTCAGGCCCTAGGCCATCACTCGTGGTAGAAATGGAGATGGAGGCCCCAAACACTTCAAGTAGTTCTACCACCATCATGTGATCCAACGTGCGTATTCACCCTAGGCCATCAGTCTGGAAGAAATGTTGATGTGCATCAGGTCTCAGTCTCTCTAGAGCTTCTTGAGGTTATACATTTACTCAGTTTAGTGTTTTTGACATCTGTTTATGGATTACAGTTCCAGATATTCTGCATGACATCACTGAGCTTATGTTGGACTGCCACTGTCGTAATGAAATACCTACTGCAAATATAGATTGTGTATATATTGCTGCTGTGTTATAGGACTTTTTAGACCTTTAAACCTGGTCAGGGTATGCAGAAAACTAAGTGTTGGGTGGGAATTCACACAGGATAGAGTGCTAATCCATCACAGTCATGCCCTAGCTAGCTGTTTTAACCTATAGTGTGTGTGTGTGTGTGTGTGTGTGTGTGTGTGTGTGTGTGTGTGTGTGTGTGTGTGTGTGTGTGTGTGTGTGTGTGTGTGTGTGTGTGTGTAATTAGAGGGCTATTAGCTGGTTGGAGGGGGGGGTTAAGTTCCTTACGGGAAGTTGTCAGTATTGAGCTTGAGTTATTGTAGGGTAGAGAACAGAGAACTCAGGATCAAAAAGTACACTCTTGAAAAAATACACACACACACATACAGGCATTCCATGACCTTTGACCTTTTGTATCTTGGCACTGCTGTGATGTCAGCCTCACTTGCTTTGCTCAGAAGATTAAACAGGAGTGAGAAGGTGCAGAGAGTGGGATACGGCTGCAGGCAGAAAGCGCTCACTCACGGCAGAGAGAACGGTTCGACATGTAGTTGTGTGTTCTTCACTGTTCTACACTGTTGTACATTTTGTGTTGTTCTGTATTGAGCTGTGGGTTGATGGTACAGTGATGGAGATGTTGTACTGCGCCTGTAGTCCATTTCAAAGCTGAAGACGCATCACACTCTCTGGTTTTATCTCGGTCATATGAAGCAGATTTGGGACTTTCCCCTGCTGCAGGGAGGGTCGATGACTCACATGCTTCATCGCTACAGACAGACGTGTCACAATCGAACACGCTAAGGGCAGATGATCCCAGGTCACCTGTAGTTCAAGCAGCCCCTAGCTCATTACAACCATCTGACCTCCCATTGCTCCTGCAACCACCATTAAATGAATAATCCCTCACCACATCTGTACTGTGCACTACTTAGCAATGTTCTGTCCCATCACTTACACTTTACATTTTACAAGTCATTTGAAATTCCTCACGAATTTCTTTTCGTCTCTTTATACGGGTTAAAGCTAGGCTAACTCTTAGCAGGCTAGTCATCTTTGGTCACAGGTCTGGTATAAGATGGTTCTTAAGGTTCTGCAAAGCTGTAAAGTTGATTAGTATGAGCAGCAGCAGTGTTCTGTGACCTAGAACTGAACACCTACATAACACAAAAACACAAATACAACTATTATTATTCTGTAAAGTTATAGCTTGCTGTGTCCATGTTTTATTCTTATAAATCTGAAATATTTACAAGATGTTTGACTTTCAAAAGTCAACCTAGACAAAATAGGTGTAGTATATGGTGGTTGTTGTTGTTTTTTTTTTGTTTGTTTTTTTTAGGTTTAATTTTACTTTTATTCATACTGGATGGTGATTGGCTAGAACTTGTGGTGTGTGTGTGTGTGTGTGTGTGTGTGTGTGTGTGTGTGTGTGTGTGTGTGTGTGTGTGTGTGTGTGTGTGTGTGTGTGTGTGTGTGTGTGTGTGTGTATTTGTCCCCATCCTCATTTCTTCTGTTTTTATGTATATCTCATACTAAATAGTTTTAGATCTTCAAATTATATATATATATATATATATATATATATATATATATATATATATATATATATATATATATATATATATATATATATATGAGAGACAGAGAGATCTTCCAATAATAATTTTATATTACTGTTGTACTTTATACAAACACAAATGTAAAGTTTTGATCCAGTTAGAATTGAGAAATAATTATATTTTGGACTGACTTCAGAACAGGTCATTGCTCAATTATTATTATTATTATTATTATTATTGAATATTGTGTGTGTGTGTGTGAATCTGCCTGAGCAGCAGGACACACTTTACTCTGTCCCATGAGAAAATGGGCATGTATTTTAGTGCAAGTTTAAATGAGACGGTTTTAACGGGAATAAAGAGAACTATCTGGAAAATGGAGCCAGTCCGGTGTCCATATGGCTCTGTGTGTGGGGGGTGGAGGGGGGTGGGGGTGTTTTACAGTTAAGCGTTAGTAATGACAGAAACTCGGAATGATGCATGTCGTTAAAGACGGGTTTGTTTTTCTGCACTGGTCTGAATGATGGATGGATTAAAAGCTGAACTGCGGTGTTTCTGCCTGAGTTTGACTTTATTCTTTTTGCTTTCAGTTAATATGTGACTTTCACACTATTTAATATTCCCTGTACTAAAAATGCAGGTTCGTCTACACATTCTCTATAAAACATTCTCTATATGAACCACTGAGTAATGAATAGAATCCAGCGTGTCGACAGAACTTTGAGCGTTTAGAGACACTTTTATATCTGCTGTTCTGTGTCTCTTTGAATCAAATACTTGTTGTTCCTTTACAAACTACAGGTGACATACCTGTAGCGTATATGCAGCGGTAGGGCTGGGTGATATATCGAGACAATATCGCTATCGTGATAAATGATTACTCGATACACTTTTCTGAGATATCGATGTATTCAGTGAGAAAATAATGTAAACTAGAAGCTTTTCACTAGCACCCTCAGACTTCTAGGCCCCACTGTACAACAGACCAGTTGTGAGGAGGAGATGTTCTCCGGCTACTTCCACGTGAACCCTGGAGAAGTTTATTTGCATTGAGAAAACAATTGAGCTCCACCCCTTCCTGAATACTTGATTTTCTTCATTAGCGCTAATACTTTGTTGTTTCTATAGCAACAGATCATTCACAGGGACGCTCCAGATAAACGGGTAAAAAAAGACATGTAATTTAAAAATATGTTTATGTAACATTTCATGGAAGGAGTCTCCAGTGTTAGTGCTTTGTAAATGTCAGAGGTAAAGCTGTAACGTTCTAGTCCTTTTTTCTCATAATCACATCTAATAAAACTATGTGTATAGTTTCCCTTTGTGTGTGCGTGTGTGTGTGTGTGTGTGTGTGGGAAGGGAATGCTTTATAGGTCTCTTGGGTTTCTAAGCAGCTCCTGCTATTGAGCAGAATATAAATGATAGTGACAAATGACCTTATAAATCCTGATCCTGAGTCGGCCTGACCTTTCTGAGCCCTCACACACACACACACACGCACGCACACACACACACACACACACATATATATATATATACATGTACCTGCTCAGTTTACTTTTATAATCTTTACTGTAATTTTAATACTAGACTCCATAATGCTTCAGGAATGTCACAGCTTTTTATACTGTTACATAAATTTATTTTGCTTTTAAAAATTAAATAAATAATAAATAAATAAAATAATAAATAATAGTTATATTGTTAAATTTTAATATTAATAATATAAATATTATTAGTTTTTTATATTATTATAAATTATTATATTATTATAAAAATTAACTAATAATTACATCCATACATTTATTTGAATAATTCACGTGCTTGTGAAAATTAAAAAGCAGTATTTTAAAATTATAAATATTAATATATTATGAAATTTGATTGAATAATTAATCATTACTTTTATTATTATTATTAGTAGTAGTAGTAGTAACAATAATAATAATAATAATAATAATAATAATAATAATAATAAGCAGAAGAAGAAGAAGATTAATAATAAAATAACTGACTATATGCTTTATTTATTTTTAAAAATTTAATTATCAAATAAAATAAATCATTAATTGTTTAATAAATATATGTATACATTTTTTAAGACCGTCCTCTCAGTAGGACTGAGCTGATGGAAGAGTAAAGTATAAAATCATTTAAAGTGTTCTATATATTGACTAGCGCATCATCTGAATTGAACCTGGGCTGTGTTTAAGCAATATTTTTTCATATTTTTACACATTTTTGGAAACTAAAATATTTCTATAAAATAACAACAATAAATGTTTTAACAATTAAAAGTTTCATTTATGATTTTTTTTTAATGCTCCAAATCAGTGAAATGATTCAAGTATTGATTGAGTCGATTCCATCGAGTTATTGACTCAAATGAATAGAAATGACCTGAGCATTCCTACATCTATCAGTGATATACAAGGGTGTATAATATAGTGATGTATACAGTAATGGAGGTGTAATTGCTGGAGTGTCCTGTAGAGGGAGCTCATCTCCATCACTCACCATGAGCTCAGACTCACACACCTGCTCTCCAGATGCCAGCAAGTAAAAACACCAAACGCAATCTTTCTGTGGTTCACAGAGCTCCTTTTCGTTCTTTTTTTCCTCTGGGCTTTCTCTCAGGCCTGACGAGGCTTCTCTGTCCTCACACTGTTTACAGGAGCGAACGGGAAAATCACCTGATGACAGGACAGAGGACGTCAGCTCACCTGCAGGGACACGGTCATGTGACTTTAAGACTCGTCACCCCGATGAAGCGTGCGCTGTTAGACATTCATCATGACGTTTTAACATAAACGCTAACACATATTCTGTTCTAACCAGACCCTTCATCGTGAGTATTTTATTAGCATGCTTTTAGATCGCAAACTAATTTCCTTTCACTTCTTTGGCTTGATGATAATCAGACACACAACACACACCTAACACCGAACCTATTATCTGCTAACTTACTAACAAACCTGACCCTGACCAATTACAGAGAGAGAGACAGACAGACAGACCGGTGTAGAAAAAGAGAGATAAAGGTTATGAGGTGGAAGAAGAACAAGAGAGATATGCAGAGTCAGAGAGACAGAGTGAGATAGAGTGGCAGAGAGAGAGAGAGAGAGAGAGAGAGAGAGAGAAAGAGGGGGATGTAAAGAGAGACAGACAGGTGCCATAAATAGGGATCAAGGATAAAAGTTACAAAAAGAGAGAGATGGAGAGAGGTGGAGTGATAGAAATGAGAAAGAGATAAAGAGAGATAAAAGAGTGAGAGATATGGAAGGAAAGACAGGGATAGAGAGACAGAATGTGAAAGAGATGAAGGAAAGAGGCAAAAGGAGAAGAGCGAGTAAAAGAGCGAGAGATGTGGAATGAAAGAATCACGATCGTGAGAGAGAGAGAGGGACAGATATAGTAAAAGAGAGAGAGAGGGAAAGAAAAAGACAAAAGAGCGATATTTAGAATGAAAGACAGAATCACTTTATTTGCTGTGAGTCAGGATTGGGTTTAGATTCTGTGTCAGTGTGAAATATTAAATCATTTATTGCACGGTGTAATAATACCATGTGTGACATGTTTGTGTATTTAAACACTGTAAAGGTGTATGAAGGTGTGTATAGGTGTGTATAGGTGTGTAAAGGTGTGTAAAGGTGTGTAAAGGTGTCGGTTGGGTTTTGCAGTGAGGTAATTGGGTGGAAGTTGCTATTAGTTGGATCGCGTCCAGACAGAAGCTGTGCTGGTGTTGTGGTTCTGCGGGTGATGGACCCATGAGATGTTTGTCTGGATGTTGAGCCATTTCACCACTCTCCTTTTTTGCCCTGATGGTGTTCAAGTAAATTAATTTTGGTGAGTTCACAGCCGATGATCTCCTCAGCCGAGTGGTCCACTCGCTGCAGTCTGGTCTGGAGAACCAAAGTGTGAAGGTGGTGAATACACTGTCCATGATGGTTGGGGAGAATTGTTTCAGGACAGGTTGAGAGACTTTCTGAGTTGGTGTAGAAAGAACAGTCGTCGCTGTGCTTTCTTAAGGATGCTGGTTATAATGTCGGCCCCTTTCAGTGAGTTGGTTATGGTGGTCCTCAGGAAACTGAACGACTCAACCTTGGACTCGTTGGAGCCGTTGATGGTCAGAAAGAGGGATGCTTGTGGAAGTTAACTGTCTTGACAGAATTGAGGTCAAGGTTGTTATGGGCATCTCGTGTAGGTAGTCTCAACACTGTTGCAGGTGAGACCCACTAGTTTATTTTGATTGTTTTGATGGCGCTCTTTGCTGTGGTGTAAAGAGAGTACAGGAGTTGAGAGAGAACACAGCCCTGTCTTACTCTTGTGCTGAATGTCATGGAGTCTGAGAGATCACATAGCTTCACACAGGAAGATCCAGGTGAATGCAGGATCTAGCGGATCTGCACAGTGTAGAAAGCTGCCAGGTGAGACACCATCTGTTCCACTTGCTATCCTGAAGATCTTGTGAACGTCCTCCTGTTTCATTGCCAGTGATGGTGATGGTTGGAGTGAGGTAGGATGGAAGTTTGGCGTGAAGTTGTAGCAGGTATCATGTGTTGATGAGGGAGACGATGTTAACATGGACAATAGGTGTGACGTGGTCATTGATGGTCATACTGGCAGTAATGCCACATTCTCCGAGCCCAGGAGTATGTCATTTTTCGATGTACTTCAAAGCTTCTGCTTTTTTTGAGCTTTAAAGAGGGAAAAACCAGCTAATTGTGACGCGTGAGGTATATTTTCTCCTCAAAACAGTGAACTCTACAGTGTAATCAATCTTACAGATTTAACTAGCGAACATGTCTGTATGTTGATTGATTTGAAGAAATGAAATGCTACTGTGTTTACTGCTCATGTTGATTTGAGATCACTTGTTTAACTCGACTTGAGAAGATGTTCTGGTTTTTCCTAGTCCAAAAATTACAAGTAAAGACCTTTAATTGAACGGAGCATAAAAGTGGTTCGGCTGGTCGGCCAGACTGAGGGAAGCAGGTGCTTGTGGGCTTTTCTGTTTGAAGTTGCAGCCCCGCTGTTGTTTTCTGCAAAGTTGTTCTCCGGCTGTTCCCTATATCTGTCCTTCACTGCTCTCAGTTCTCGTTTAAAGTGTCATTTCATAAGGTGGAGTTCCTCCCTGTGGACAGATCTGTAGGCCTGGTCCTTAGTTGCTCTGAGCACCCTCACCCTCGGACCTCACACCGGTCTTCTCAGGAAGGTTCACGTCGTCACAGGAGGAAACGTGGGATGTGAGAGTATCAGTATACTCGTCAATACTGTTACCCCAGTCAGTGGAGTCCAGGCAGTCCCTCAGCATTTCTACAGCCTCAGGAGACCAGCACCAACGGATGGTATTGGTGGGCTTCAACTTCTCCAGGTTCCTTCTGTATGTGGGTACAAGCATGTTCATAGTGTGGTCCGACTTGTCAAGAGAAAAGAGGCAGAAGAAGAGAGGTATAGAGTGATCTCAAACAGAGGAAAAGGAAAGACCGGAGTGAAAGACAGAGATGGAGAGCAACAGAGACAGATATAGAGCAGTAAATCGTGTAGCGTACAGGGCACATGAGGTGACATCAAATAAGAAAATATGAACATCCAGAATGTTAGTGCACATTTTTGGGGTCAAGTAAAGAAAAATAAAAGAGTAGCATTTGTAAAGCAGCTGGTAAACATTCTCTCTCTCACACACACTCACACACACACACTCAGAAGTGCACACATGTTGTGGTGTCGCATGTTTTGATGAGATTTGATGTCTCAGTAGTACAGAATGATCGAGTGCTCAGAGCTGCGGTCGTATCTGGCTCCGGAGCGGGCATAAGCTGCAGCGGTGAAGCCGAGCTCAGAGCGGCTCTTTAATATTCCCGTGTGTGTAGAGTTCAGGAGAAGCCACAGTGAGGGTGTGTTCCTCTTCACCTCCCCCCCTGTACACACACACACACACACACACACACCGCACTGCCTGACCTCACGGCCGCTACATCCTCACGCTCGCCTGCTGGAAACATCAGCAGCACAGCTGTGTGCACATCCACCATCACCACAATAACACCACCTCCACCACTACCACTGCTGCTGGGGTACACATCCACCACAACACACTGCGATACACACACTGGTATATTTAACAGAGAGAGAGAGAGAGAGAGGGAGAGGGAGAGGGAGAGAGAGGGAGAATATTCCTATTCACTCTTCATCATATAAGAAACAACAAACAAACTCTTAGCTAATCCAGTTTATCAGTTTATTTATATTTTGGTCAATTATATACATTTATACTATAACAACAATTTTGTTATACACCTGTTTTGATTCAATTAAAGTCCATTGTGGGGGGGGGAGAGAGAGAGAGAGAGAGAGAGAGAGAGAGAGAGAGAGAGAGAGAGAGAGAGAGAGAAACAGAGGGAGAGAGAGAGAGAGACAAACAGAGAGAGAGAGAGAGACAGACAGAGAGAGAGAGACAGACAGACAGACAGAGAGAGAGAGAGAGACAGAGAAAGAGAGAGAGAGACTTTTGACTTTTTATGTGCACTTTATTAATAGGAGTAAAAAAAAAAAAAGTAAAGTATGGTTAGATTAATAAACAAATCACCAGTGAAAATCAATTTCTCCATCATCCATTATTGAAAATAAACCCTTATATGCACACCGTTTCTGTTCAAACATTTCCACCTTGTCATTCATTATATGGAACTCATGTTCTAGTTTAATCCGTGACTCTTTAAATAAGTTCCTGATGTTGCCACAGCGTTGAGGAGGCCAGGTTGTTTACCACTAGGACCCTGCTCCTGTAGGACAGCTGTGGTTGAATCCATCTCCATAGTATTATTATTTATTATTCTCTATTATGTAGTTTTTACAGCACTTTATCAGTCAATCCGTCCCAGTTCTTCTGCATCTGTGTCAAAGAAGATCCCCAGTATCCTGTCCCTCTTTTTTCCCTGAACACTGCTGTAGGAGGTGAGGTGTTTCCTCCTCCTGCCATTCACTTAGGAGCAAAGCGTCAGTTCTGTTCCAGTTCACACGTGCAGATGATGCTGTCTGGAAGACATCGAGGCTTGAACACAGGTGACTAATGTCATCCTTAGATCTTATTACTGTCTCATCACTGTCGCATGTGCTGTGTGCTTAATTGTGGTTACATCAGATAGGTCAGGACGTAGTACTGAAGTCCTTAGTACTGGAGTACTGGAGTATCTGTCCCAAGGAGAGACACAGGACACCAGTTCTTTAAGGTTCCAAGGTGTTCTTTTTTCAGGGCCAATCAAACACCAGAATTTTTTAATAAAATTCGGAGGTCAGTGAATCTGAACTTTACCAATGTCCCATCACTGGTTTACTGACGTGTACTGTGACTTTCTCTCTCTCCAAGACTCCCACAAAAGTGTAAAGCATGAATAAAGTGGTGATCCTGTAATAGTCTATCGTTAAAGTGCTCAGAGATGTAATGATGGTCTGAGAGTTCAGCAGGATAATGCGTCCTGACACACTGCAAACATTGTTCAGCAACGGTCAGAGGAACATGACAAAGAGCTCAAGGTGTTGACTCGGAATACAAATTCCCCAGATCTAAATCCGACGCAGCGTCCGTGGGACGTGTTGGACAAACAAGTCCGATCCACGGAGGCCCCGCCTCGTAACTCTCAGAACTTAAAGGATCTGCTGCTAGCCGTCCTGTTGTCGCATTCTCATGCTGATTGTTGTATTTATTAATTAATTTTTTTAAAATGATTATGATTTATTTTTCAATCATTTAAAATAACATGTTTATGGACACATTGGCCATTTAAAAAAAAATTTAAAAAATTCTAATAATTAAAAATGAAACATTAATGGATAAGTCAATCATTTAATTTCTTTTTAATTATTTGAAATGATATATTCATGGATAAATAATCATGGATTTTTTTTTATTAAATAATTATAATGATGTTTATGGATATGTTGACCATTTTAAGTATTTTTTTTATAATTGAAAATTATTTAAAATGACATTTATTGATTGATACATTAACCATCGGGGAAAAGATTAATAATTGAGAATCACTTGTTAGTCGTCAATCAAGTTAAATTGTTATGATATTTTTTTTATAAATGTTTTTTTTTAAATACTTTTAAAATGTTACTCTTTTTAAGTACAAGCAGCTTGTGTACATTTGTACGGTTGTGTGATCATGAGACTGATGACGTTTGTGTTTCCGTGAAATTGGATCATTTCAAGTCAGCTCATTACTACACCTTTCATGTGGTTGAAATGGAGTTAGTCATAATCTAGTCTGTACAGGTGTGTATGGTTGTCATATTCTAAATGTCATGACATTCACGTAATTTATTTGGTAACTCATTGACATTGTTGTGTTTTTTGTTGTTGTTGTTTTATAATAACAGAAACCTTAATGCCAGCATTAGTTTCCACTGCTGTATCATGACTCACCACTACTTCCACATGAATTGAACAATTAGCTCACACAAAGTTAGTTGGGATTTTCAAGCCATTTAAACGTTTAAAAGCAGTGAGTTAATTTGGTGAATTCTTTAATGAAACATTTCGAGGTTTATTAGAATAGCAGCCAGCTAAACTACTTTACGTTCTGTGCTAACAATTAGAACATTGTCACGCGATATCTGACGGCGTGTGCTCCAACACTGAAAATACAAAATGCTGAGGATGGAGATGATGTTATCCTAAAGCGCTGTGAGAAACACTGTATTGATGTGGCACAGACAATACTCTTTACACAGCTTCATACACAACAACAACAACAACAACAACAACAAAATGCAATAAATGTTCTTTTGTTTGATAAAACGCGTTAATTCGTTCCGCTGTTAGGCCCAATAAACCCCACACATCTTGTCTCCATTTTGACTTGGGGACTGTGATGTGGTCTGGGAGTGTGTTTACTGTTCTCTGTTTTCTGTGACACACACACACACACACACACACACAGACCCCACAGATCAACACTTTTAACCCTTTCATCACTTTTCTGAACTTTAATTCAAATGCTTCACAGATTTTAAGAGGGATAACACCATGACGCCATTCTCCCGAATCATTCCAACTGTATTACACCTGTATTATGATCATATCTCGTTCCGTAAGTGTTTAGCGGGTAAGTGCTTTCTGCAGTAACCCAGAGAACTCACCCCAATCTTTGGCTATATCAGATAGTCAAAATTGCTATCGTGTCCTTTGGTCCTAGCATGGTTTGTGACAGGCTTTGAGATCCCTGCTCTACCAACAGACTCTGAGAACCCTGGTCTGTCAACAGGCTTTGAGAACCCATAACATCGTCTGAGAAGCCCTTCTCTGACAAGTCCCACTTCAGTGTCTAACCTAGCCTTGGTGTCCCAATTTATGCCAGTCCAGGAACCTTATCTTGCAATCTGCTATACCTCATGTGCCTTGGAACTTGTTAGACTCAGCTACACCTTTAGATATTCCTACAGACCCCACCATGCCTAACAGCTGGAACGCACCAACACCATGCACCCCATAGCCAAGCTTTCCACGCACACCCTTAATCATAGCTCTACCTTCTACATCCACTTCTATTCCTGTTGCTAGATCATATCCATCATTTTGTTGCTTGTCTATTTCTCCAAACCAAATTTCTGTCTCTGCACCTGTTCCTGGATGAGGTGCTGATTCAGCCCCTAGCACATCTCCTTTTCTGCCTCCTGTTCTCGGTCATGTCTTTACCCTGCTCCTGCACCCTGAACCCAGTTCCTGCTTCTTGCCCACTGTCACTGACCCTAAGACCAATCACAGTCTGTGTTCCTTCTTTACTGTCAGTCTTAAGCCCTGATCCTAATCTGATTTCTATTCCACTGTGTCAGCCTTGTGCACCCATGCTCCATGTGGAGATAACTTTCAGCTTTTATTAACAATTTCTATCATTTGTGTATGCATTTCCCTAAACCCCATAGCGTATCCTGTCAGAACTTTTGCAGCAGACAGTTTTCTTCCTGTAGTCATGGAAACTGTCATGGCATTTTAAGAGCCATAACGCATTACTGGAGCACTTGTATGCATCAACCAAAACAAAACTGTGTATTCGAGCCGGCAAAAGTGGTCTCCTCTTGGTGCAACCTTCATGAACATTGTCTGAACATTAAGTATGATGAGGCTTATACAGTCGTGGATTGCTTGTCAGTGTCGACGTTACAGAATCTCTGTAAGCTTGTAATATTGTCGCCTGTTAGTGGTTTGGTCACATTCTCGTTCTCAGACGCTATTCTTACCCTGTATCAGTCATAGCCTCAGGTCCTGCCTCAGCCTCAGTGTCACTGAGTCTCAGGTTTTCATACACACCCAGTCAGTGTTTCATTCCCTGATTCCCTTCCTGTCGCTGCCTCTATCTTTGTCCCCGGCTCTGTCGAGACCTCAACATAAGCCCCGCCTGCGTGATGCACTTCCCCTGCCTGTGCCGCTCAGTGGTCCGGGGCCGCCCCTCCTGTTTACTGTTTACTCACATGGTCCGGAAGCAGCACATTAAGAGCCTACTTTTTAAATTCTGGTGTACTTCCTGTTTCCTGAACTCTACTTCCTGGTACATGATTAGGTACGTCCTACTGTCTCTGGCACGGGCTTTAAAACTTTAAAAGTATAAATAAAATTAGCAGACTATACTATAATTGGAACACAGAGACGTAAGATTGTAAGAATTATCCAAATTCACTTCTGGAAATTTCTGCCCAGAGGTTAATGGGATAATTTTACACACACACACAAACACACACACACACACAGTCTCGATCTCCAGCAAAATTGTATAATAAAATTACAGACATAAACACTAACAGCTGCTGAAATATTGGAACACCCCGAGTTCCACCTCATGATCGGTTTGTGTTGGAGCACAAACACAATTCAGTGTGAATCAGTGGTAGAGCAGTAAACGCAATTAAAATGTAGAGCAGGGTTGAACACACCAATTCAACACACATTAAAACACAACAACACACACTGCACTCGGGTCTTCTGAGGTGTGTGAGAGGAGCAGGAGTCGGTTTGGAAGTCTGTTGACCGGCTGGCAAGAAGTGACTCATCAGAGAGTAACACACTCTAGTGAGTGTCTCAGTGTGTGTGTGTGTGTGTGTGTGTGTGTGTGTGTGTGTGTGTGTGTGTGTGTGTGTGTGTGTGTGTGTGTGTAAGAGAGAGAGAGATCTGGCCTGATGTGGTGGCCCAAAGTTTCTTTGATGATGTAGGTTGTAGGAATGTGAGGGGGCTGGGGGACAGTCTGTCTCTCTCTCTCTCTCTCTCTCTCTCTCTCTCTCTCTCTCACACACACACACACACACACACACACACACACACACACACACACACACACACAGAGGTCACTTGCTCCACCCTGTCACACCACAAGAAGCAGACAGACTGAATCAGATGTGCAGTAGTGATCACTTGCACACACACACACACACACACACACACGCACACACACAAACTCCTTCCACCTGACTGTGCTTATGTTTGCAGAATGTGAAACAGATCACGGTGAGTTGTTTGGTGTAAGATCCCAATCGTGTGTGATCATTGTACGTGTGTGTGTGTGTGTGTGTGTGTGTGTGTGTGTGTGTGTGTGTGTGCATGCATGTCTAGCACTTCCTTAACAGAAGCCACGTCTTGTTCCTGTCTGTGCAGAAGAACACACACCTCCATCATTTTTTGTCTCCATCACCTTAGCGGTTGAATGTAAATGATAGACTGTTAATCACAGCCACGCCCAGTTCTTTAAAAAAAAATCAAACTACTTGAGTAACCCTTGGCAACCAAACTTTGATAGGGTAATGGCATAAGAAAATGCGTACTAATTAGCCTGATACATGAAACAAAACTCGTGCAAAGACGCTTACGTAACGTGGAACTCTGTCCCCCGGCAGAGCGGCAGGTCTGAGAGCGTTAACACTGCGGAAGCCATGGTGTTAAACAGCATAAAGGTTTATACAGTGCTGTGTTAAAGCCTGTCCTGACAGATTCGGTATCTCTAATTAAAGTCGTAAATCACCTGCTCGGTCCAGCACAGGGTTCCAGGGTGGTTTATGAGGAAACAGCAGGCAGGTGTGAGATCTACACACACACACACACACACACACACACACACATTAACAACGAGTCTGCATGCCAGGAACCGGAGGGTGAATATAAAGCATTGATAACTAAGGAAACCGTGCTTTTGTGTAATTATGTTAGTGTAGCAGTCATTGTGTGTGGTGTGTGAGATCAGTGGGACCACCGCAGTGTGTTCAGCTACAGCGTCCTTACTGGTGTTGCCTCTTGAGGAATGGAGATCAAAAATACACAAGATTCCCCGGACAAAATGCCTCAGACATTTTCTTCATTGCTGCAGTGAAATGATCAAAATGAAAATCAATAAAAAACATCTAATATGATACATTTCTCTCCACATTTTTCACCCGACCCCTTGGCCTTCTGGGAAAAAAACATCTCACTGTCGCTCAAGTCTTATGATGTCATTATTTGTACACCTTTATGCTCTGATGGTCAAAATAGTTTTAGTCAAGTCAGATGTCAAAACAGTACCACGATGAATTCGGGATTCTGATTGGTCAGAAGGTGTTGATTAGAATCTGAAATGACGACAAATCACAGGTTTATATTAACGCGCTCGTTCTGATATCTTAGCGTTTCTATAGTAACAGCTCGTTCACAGGTGGGTGTATGGCGGACGCTCCACATAAACGGATTAAAAAATCAACGGCTACGCGAATATAGACCTTGAACAGAATTCGATGTGCGTGTGAACATAGCCGTTGATATGGTGCAACACATCAGCTACAAATCTGGGACAATGAAGGCTAACTTGCTTCCTGGAAGATATGAGAAGCCAATCAAAACATCTTTTCATCACCAAGCAGAGCACTAACAGAGTTATTCGATATACATGAGCTAACAGACACTGGTAACTGGCTGGTGTCACTCTGCATGACAGGGGAGGAAATAGGCCGTCCTTCCTACCCTGAGTTTAGGGCAGTTTTGCTGTCTTGCCCAAGGCCACAATCAGGATTCAAACTTGCAATAGTCCAACACTAAGGTGAGCACCTGTTTAGCTCCGGCACTCGGAGCCCTAGGCTTAGCTTTATTACTCAAAGCTGGGCCGAAATCAATGGATGTCAACAGAAAGCTTTTGACAAACTGGTGTTGTCATAACAAGAAGAACCCTTCCTATAATGCATGTTTAGAGAGCAATCCTGGTCTCATGAAATGCACCTTTCAGGATTCCGATTACCTGCTGAGGTGTGTTATAAAGTAAAACAATAAAAATACATGAAAACATGTTGTATCAAATTCCTCGAGTCCTCGTATTTCAATGTTTTTGTTTTAGAGAAAATGCAAGGCATTGATAACAGTATGAATAATGAGTAATCCCTCCAGCCTGAAGTGATGCATGTTGGGAAAGTGAAGCTTTTCCCCGAAAGGTCTTCAGTGGATAATGTATCGTTTCTGGAACTAGTTGTGAAGGTCGTAAATTAGCTGCAGGGTTTTGTTGAAGCCAGATACGCACATGCTGAGCCAGTAAAGATCGAGAGGGAAAAACAAAGAGATTATCAGCATTTTATAACAGGAATGCCTCAAGGGAATCCGTTCATTCCCGCTCATCACAAAAAGACGTGTAACTGTTGATTTCCCCAAAATTACCTACCTTTTATCAAAACCATGAAAATATTTTCCTTCGTCACCATCATAAAGGCCTTTATCTGTGTTGTTAGGCTAGTAAGACAGTATATATCAATCAAGTATAATTTCAAACGTACCTTAATCCCTAAATATTTGCATTTATGAGACCGATCATTTAATTGTTTTGCTCAACTGCAGGATTAATGAATTCTGAGGTCGCTCATGCCGAGCAGGTTCAAACTGCTAAATGTTTGCCTTCTGTCCTTCTTGTGTTTTACAAGCCAATACCTACAACATCAAGCTTCTCAAAAAGACATGCCCCACACCCTCAACCCCCACCACCACCACCATGTTAGCCTTCCCTAATGTCAGTGGGGGGAAAAACAAGCCAGAACACCACTAATTTCACTCTAATTTAACTCTCCGGTTCTGGTGTAAAAGTCAAATATTATCAGGAGGAACTCCAAACATGGATAGAGTTTTTCAGGCTGCATTTTCCTCAGGATCATTCGATCATGTTATATTACTTATCACTAAGAATTAAGAAGTCGAAAAGATAGATGGAGGAGGGACTTGTGGGCGATTTACTTTCTTAGAGCTTACAACTAAACTATCTACTTGCATTAGCTTTACTTTACTTAACTTTTTACTTTAACTTTACTTGCAAAATATAACATTGTTACAAGTGTTACTTAAAAGATATAACTTTGCTCACCACATTCAACATACAACTTTAATTTCAACATACAAATTTACCTACAGCATATGACTTACAACTTTATTTCCAACTTAAATCAAACAACTTACAACTTTCATTTTTGATAACTTTAAAAGTTCTCTATTTAAAACTTGACATACAACTTGCAACTTCAATTACAACTTCACTTACATCATGCAACTTATAACTTTACTTAAAAATGACAGCTTTACTCAGAACTTTATTTCAACTATGCAACCTTACTTACATATTTAATTACAACTTAAAATTTCATTTAAAACATGCATCTTTACTTACCGTCGTGTAAACAGGGTGGAGACGGATGCAAGTGCAGTTAAAAGCTTTAATGAGATGCAGCCAGACAAATCCATAAGGATAGGTAGAATCATAGTCAAAAACCGGCATGGGTCAAGCGATCTACAAACTGGGCATAGAGGAGAAAAAAGAAACGAGGACGGGAGCAGGATCAAAAACCGGGAAACGAGGAATAAAGATCAAAGGCTTGGTACAGGTCTGGCGGAAAACACAGAAACGCACAATAATTCGCGACCCGACAATGAAACTCAAGGGGTTTAAATACACAAACTAATCAAAGGGCATAACACAGAGCAGCTGAGACATTAGGAAAGAACCGATAACATTACAGGTGTGGAGAAAGGACGGAAACCAAAACAAACACGCGTGTCACAGTAAACAAAGTCAGTGAAAACTCGGAGAAAGGAGAAATCTGTGACACTGACTTACATTTTACTCGTAACGTTACTAACAATTTTGTTCACAAAAATTTGTAAATAATTCACAACTTAATTCATAACATACAACTTTACGTGAAACTTTGTTTACCACTAACAACTTTAATTACAACGTAAAACTTTATTTAAAGCATGTAACAACACACGAATCACAGCTTTCTTAACAACTTAATTTACAACTTTAAACTTTACTGTAAAAAAATAGCAGCCTAACTTGCAACTTTCTTTACAACTTGTAGTTTGCAACCTTTCTTGCCTTTCAACTCACAACTTCATTTGAAACTTACAAATTTACTTACAGCATGCAAATTATAACTTTACATAAATTCAACATATAACTTTACTTACAACATACAGCTAATAGCATTTTCTTACGCTTACATTAATTAATTCCTTATGTCATTGCAAAGTGAGATGAAATGTCACATTCCAAACAAAGTTCGGTAAATCAACTATGCTGAGGTGTGTGTGCGTGTGGGGCGGATGGGGGGGGCGGGGGGGGGGGGTTTCTGTAACGACTAAGTTGGATATTTAGACAAATCACATATAGAGCAGAAGCTTTGTATATGTGTGTGTGGAGGGCTGTAATTATGTGCCAGGTATTTAGTCAAATCAAGCAAAGAGCAGATATTTTGTGTGTGTGTGTGTGTGTGTGTGTGTGTGTGTGTGTGTGTGTGTGCGTGTGTGTGCATCACACAATGCTAGCACATTTATAACACTGTTTAATCGAACTACTTGTATATGGCTTTATATTGAATAATATGCATCATACAAACAGATGCACACCTTTACACTCCCCTGACAGAACAATAACTAGTAAAGAATGATGACCGGTGATTATAAGGTGTCTCCCAGCCATTAGCGACGGCTCAAAGCTATTTATTCTATTTACGGTACAACATTCTCACCAGTCTTTGAGGGGTTGCACATTTGACTTTGTCTTTAAGTATGAGAAACTTCATTAATAATCATTTCATACTCTCTTACACTCAATCAGCTCATTTCCTTGGGGTGTGGTGCTGTTTGTGTGATGGTATAACTTGTTAAGGAGATAATGTGTAGATAATGACACTAGGATTCAGAAAAAAATGTCTTGTGCAAACACATGTCTGTACAACACCCATATTACACCCATATTGATAGCTCAAGTTGAAATTCTCGTTTGTAAGAGGATTTTCGGTTATGACTTTTGCCACAAAGTCTGAAGCACGCAATTGTATAGAACGTTTCTGTGATAGTTTCCCTTCACCGGAACTAAGAATCCCGAACGCTGTTCCAGCATGACGACGCTCCTGCGCACAAAGCGAGTGTCCTGTACAGAGCCCTGACCTCAACCCCACTGAACACCATTGGGATGAACTCCAGTTCACTGGAACCGCCTCACATCAACATCAGCGCCTGACCCCAACCTCACTAACGCTCTTGTAGCTGTTCTCACTTACGTTATAACAGCTATAAGCAGTCAGTCCCACATCAGACTCTCTTTTCTTTAAGTCCCCTGTTGAAGTTAATAAGACAAACCACAAGGAGAAATCGTATAAATGTTTCCTGTTCATGACTGTATATAACGTTTAGCATTATTCTGACATGTTCTACCAGTTGGGAGGGTTATAATTCTAAGAATTTAAATGTACAAATCTGTCTGACCTTTATAAAGAAAAAATCAAGTCAGGTCTGCCTTAGCACACAACAACAAAGGGTGATGAATCATCATCTGCAACATACTGTACAATGGTTAATTAATACTTAGATTCCACTTAATGTGTAAGCTATATGTAATTCACACATGCACTAAACATACACACCCTGGAAAATGGCACATGTGGGTTGGGCGGATATCATGTCAGTACAGTGTGGTTTAATCATATAGAAAGTCTTGATTGGTTGTCACACCTGACTCTTGAGGTAGGAAATGCCCTGAGATATGTCCTCATTATAAAAGGTGTAATCTAACACACCTTTTACTCAGCAACTCCCATTACAAGTGTTAATAAGGAGTATTAGTGTGTTAGTGTTATAGCCTATTTATTTATTTATATTGCTTATTTATTTATATTGCTTATTTATATTGCTTATTTAGCCTATTTATTTATTTATATTGCTTATGCACCTTTGCTTTCAGAATATCACTCTATGATAAGGTAAAAAATCAAAACCAAGCCAAAACACAAGGCCCACAAGGCCCACAAGGCCGCCTCCCCAATCAAACTAAAACACAAGGCCGACAAGGCAGCCTCCCCAACCAAACTAAAACACAAGGCCCACAAGGCCGCCTCCCCAATTAAACTAAAACACAAGGCCCACAAGGCCGCCTCCCCAATCAAACTAAAACACAAGGCCCACAAGGCCGCCTCCCCAACCAAACTAAAACACAAGGCCCACAAGGCCGCCTCCCCAATCAAACTAAAACACAAGGCCCACAAGGCAGCCTCCCCAACCAAACTAAAACACAAGGCCCACAAGGCCGCCTCCCCAATCAAACTAAAACACAAGGCCCACAAGGCAGCCTCCCCAACCAAACTAAAACACAAGGCCCACAAGGCCGCCTCCCCAACCAAACTAAAACACAAGGCCGACAAGGCAGCCTCCCCAACCAAACTAAAACACAAGGCCCACAAGCCAGCCTCCCCAACCAAACTAAAGTGCAATGCACTTGCTGACTGTACATATGACTTCGTTGCTTCTCCACCTGCCGGCTCCGTGGATGACGACGCCGCTCCGCTGCTCACTGACTTTGCAGATGATGTCATCGCCCCACTGCCTGCTCACCTGATTTCACTACTGACCAGCTAGAGTGTTGGCTACCTGAGTGATCTGACCGCTGTCCAGACCAGCTGGTGTGCTCATCCTTCAATTACCCTGTCTCCCGTCCTGACCAGTTGGGTCATGTCATCATGACTGGCTCCCCTGTTTCCGCCTCCCTGCTCTGCTGAGGTTTGTTAGTGCAGTAGGTAACATGTCAGTCTCATAATCTGAAGTGGCAAGTGTGCTTTATAAAAATAAGAGCTGTCGATACAGTGAGGCCACAGTCGGTCGCAATACATTCAAAATCAACAAACGTAGGTATAGCAACACTGGATAATCAATACAAGTAATCATAAACCTCTAGATCAATCGAGAGATACGCTACAATTTAAAGTGGAGTGGCATCAGTCCACCTCCCCACTCTGCTGAGAACATTGCTCCACCTCCCAAGTGCACTGAGGTTGTTGCTCCGCCTCCTTGCTGTGTTGAAGCCATTGCTCCTTCTGGGCAGTGCCTGCTTTGGGGCATTAGACACCTTGCAGACATTCTTCTCTATACCCCCTTGTTGACTCATTTCAGGAGCTTCGGGAGCCATGCCTTGAGGGAGTGTGTCTGTCATCAATTCCACCTCTCGGCAAACTCTGTACTTCCATATGCGGGATTTTTTTGTGTCTTGTCTCTGCCCCTGTCTTTTCATTGGTTGTACTCCCTATTGTGTTGTGATCATGTGCATCTGTTTTGATTTTGCGCATCGAAGCCCTTCTGGGTCGCTGTCTCCTCTTGTTGATTATATCGTGTGTTTCCAAGTTGTGTTTCTTTCTTATTTCCCTAGTTCATGTTCTAGACTTCCTCGTTTTGATCTGTGCCGGTGTTATTGTTTATGATTATGGATTGTCCTGGTTTCTTTCCACAATTCTACATTTGTTGCAATGGACTGTGAATATGATTCTTGGATTTGCCCAAATACACAGCATACTGATCTTACACACTTGTGTCCTGCTTCTCCTCAACACTAACACACGATAAGACACTCTAACACACTGTACCACACTCTAACACACACTAACACATTCTTAATCAGTGTATGTTAACCTCATTAGTGAGGTGTGAATTAGCCAATTAATTGAACCTCCCTCTCTCTCTCTCTGTCTTTCTCTTTTCCGCTATACCTCTACACTCCTCTGTCTGTCTTGTCTCTCCCTCTTTCTATCTTTCTCTTTGTGTCTTTCTCTCCCTCTATTTTCTTTCTTCTCTTTCTCTGTCTTTCTATCTTTATCTCTCCCTCTGTCTGTCTTTCCTCTTCCTTGCCTTTTTCTTTCTTTAAATCTTATGTCTCTTTTTCTCTCTCTTCATTTATGTTACACAACACATACAATAGTAATATTAACACATAAAACACACTTAAGACACTTACACACACACACCAACTCCTCTGCAGGGGTTTTTTTCTCTATTCTCTGTGCGTGTCTCTGCCCGCACTGCCAGTGTGTGTGTGTGTGTGTGTGTGTGTGTGTGTGTGTGTGATGACGCTGTGGGCTGGAAAAGCTGCACGCACTACACGAGGCTCAGAATGCGACCAACAACACAAGCACGAGGTTCATAGTACACTCCACACACACACATACACACACACTGAGAGTTCTCCTGCTCAGATTCTGCTCCAGCTGCTCTCACACACACACACACACACACACACACACACACACACACACACACACACACACACACACACACACACACACACACACAGCATAAAGGTGCAGAAAGAACTCACCTGGAGGAAAGTTTTTTAAAGCGATGACAGACGCCGAGCCACAGCTGCTTCTTCTCCTCCAGCAGGTCTGATCTCACGCAGGAACAGGGCTGGAGTTCTCCAACACCGATCTCACAGATGAACCTTATCTGAGGAACATCAGATCTACAGATCTTATCTGAGAGGAGCTGCAACTGAAACTCTACTGCGACACTCCAGAGGACGATATTCTACTTTATTCCACTTTTCTTTTACATTAATATATTTTTGGATGGAGAGCTTCAGGATGTTCCTCCTCTTCCACCTTCTCTCCTTTCTCCTGCACAGGTAAGCTCTTCTTCTCATTTTGTCTCTACGTCTGCTCTCGTTCTTCTCTCGTTCTCTTCCTTTTTTTCTCGTCTTCATTTCAATTTTTCATATTTTCTCCATCCTTAATTCTTCCTCCTTTTCTCTTCTTAATCTCTCTTTCTTTTCTTTTTTTATCTTATTCCTTCTGTTCTTTCTACTCCAGAGGTTCTCTTCTCCTCCTCCTCATGTAGTTCCGGTCTATATTTTGGTTTAATTTCCTTCATTTTTATTCTCCTCCTTGCCCTCACTCTTCATTCATTTCTTGTCTACTTTTCTGTTCCCTTTCACTTTTTCTTTTCTTCACCTACTCAAATGTTCTTCTTCCTCCTCTCTTAAACTCTTCGTCTTTCATCTCCCCTTAGACCTTTCTCTCCCCCTTCTTCTCATGCCTCTTCTCTTCATCTTTTTTGTCTTTCTTCTTCTTTCTCTTTCTTCTTCTGTCTGTTTCTTCTCCTCTTACACCTTCTGATCTTTCTCCCTCCAGTTCTCCACTTCATTTATTTCTTCTCTTTTTTTTTCTATTCTCCTTCATTTTTATTCTTCTCCTACTCTCCTCTCCTTCTTCTTCTTCTTCTTCTTCTTCTTCTTCCCCCCTTTCTGTTGTTCTCTCACTCTTTCTACATATTTCTTATAAGGCT
Source organism: Ictalurus punctatus (assembly GCF_001660625.3). Taxonomy (NCBI): domain Eukaryota; kingdom Metazoa; phylum Chordata; class Actinopteri; order Siluriformes; family Ictaluridae; genus Ictalurus; species Ictalurus punctatus. Next base: position 3,890,614 of record NC_030421.2, on the reverse strand, counting down.
GTTTCAGAAGCTCGAGTGCTTTTTTTTTTCATTTTTGATCCTTTATTATTTTACCCTTGTAATTCCCACTTCACATATAAAAGTATGTATTATAAATGGAAATAAAAAATACAAAATGGAAGAAAAACTGAGATGCAGTCAATCTTCCACAGCGTGACAGTCGTCACCCTGTATAATAGCACACTTATTATCAGAGCTGAATGAAAACTGAACGTCCTGAATGCATGTGCAATTAACTTTAAGTGCCGGTTCAGATGATGGAACAGGTTTAGTCACTTTACACCAAGAGTTTTTCTTTATATAAACTTTAATATAAGCACATGTCATTTAAGGTTTTAAAAAACAAGCTGCATGAACGTTTGCAGATTTTGTGATAAGAGAATGTGTCCTTTATTGAGTTATTTATTATTTTGAGTATGTGGTGAACATTTAAGCAGATAAAAATCGAGTGTTCTTTTTTGTCTAAGCGATAAAAGAAATATATGATTAAAATTCAGATGCGTGACAGCTGAATGGCAGATTTATCTGCTCATGCTGCTCCTGATTCAGGTTTATCAAGCCATTATTTTGCTAACACCACACCGGAGGCATTTCTCCTGCACGTTAACATATTTGCATATCACTAAACCTGGGCGTAATGTGCATGTGTGACCTCTATCATTATAGTCACATTATTATTTCTGTCATTATAGTGTCTAACTATATTAAAGAATGTGAAGAATGTAGACGGGTACTCGGAGGTGCAGCGGTGCTCATTAAATGAGTTTGGAATGCATACGATTAATAAAAATGAAGCGTACAGTGCGCACTTACACCTGGGGTTTGTGGTTTATTGTTATTTTCTAACAATGAAGACATTTTTCATTTATTTAGATCCCACCTGAGAGATTTTCGTGCCACATCAGATTCTGTCTCCATCGATTCTGTGATTTAGGTTGATCTGGTTTCATTTACATAGAAGATGAGATTTAAAAAAGCCTTAATTAAGCCCAAAAGTTAGTCTAAAGTCAAAATGTATGTGGGGAAAGTTGCTCGTATTTAGAGTCGGGTTACGCTGCTGCTTAAGTGGATTTTCTGAGATGGGGGCGTTTCATTAGCGTCTACACCACCACCTTTAAACCCAAAGCTGCTTCCAGATTTCACACTCTTCTATATATAGTCATGTGTGTAAGATCAGTGTGTTGATTAGGTCATATCCAATATGCATAAAGTCCGTAGCAGGAGTTATAACACAGGTGAGCAGAGACACTTGGGTCAAAGCCAAAACAAACACGAGTAAGAAGTAGGACGATTGGGCAAATAACGAGGCTTAGGAACATTAACCGATCGACACTTCACACCGAAGCACTGAAAACTCAAGGGCTTAAATACACAAACTAATCAAGAAACAGGTGAAAACAAACATGACACTTTAGGAAGCTAAACCAGTGACGAGGCATGACCTGAAACACGACCCACACGGCTATATAAACAATAACATAAAGCCGGAAACAGCTCTGTTCGTGCTGACAGCCGCGACACGTGTTACGAGCCGAAGCTTAAACTGAGAAGGGGAATACCTAACAGCTGCATGGACATTCCTAGCTGTAATGATCGCATTAATGAGTGAAGTAATTAAACACACTCATTAATCAGCAGCACATACTGTAGAATAGCACTTGATCCAGCACATTCTGATATTTTACACGTTCCTGCTCTGAGACATTGAATCGAGGTGATGAAATCGTAACGTGTGTGTGTGTGTGTGTGTTAGGTGTAGGAGTTTGACTGGTTGAATTGTCAAATTAATAAGAATAGTCAGTGTTTGCGTTGTGTTAATTTGATGTGCTCTGCTGTAAAGAATACGTGCTCATGGTATGAAGGATAATCTGACCTAGCACACAGCTGCTATGCTTACAGAGAAATTTTAACTTCATTTGATCCATAAATGATTCACTCCTCCAGATAAACCTCCAGGGTTGTCCACTAATCGTAGGGTTGGCGGTTCGATTCCCAGCCCACATGACTCCACATGACTCCACATGCCGAAGTGTCCCTGGGAAAGACACTGAACCCCAAGTTGCTCCCGATGGCAAGTTAGCGCCTTGCATGGCAGCTCTGCTACCATTGGTGTGTGAGTGTATGTGTGTGTGTGTGTATGTGTGTGTGTGTGAATGAGAACCAGTGTAAAGCACTTTGGATTTGGACTTTTTAACCCTATATAAGTGCAGACCATTTACCATTTACCAAAAACCATGTCCCTGATTAACACGTGTCTCCTCTGATGTAATACAGTAGGGAAAAATATCATGACTGTAAATTCAGTCATAACTTCACAGGGTAGTAATAAGACAGAAGATGCAGATCTTTCTCTCTCTCTCTCCCTCTCTCTCTCTCTCTCTCTCTCTCTCTCTCTCTCTCATTCTTTCCCTTTCTGTAAAAAAATATGGAGCTGTGAATGAATTTGCAGTCAGGATTTTTTTTTTGTTTTGTTTTTTTACCATGGTTCTCCATGACAGTTTTTTTTTTTTTTTAATCCTTTAGGATATCTAAGACAGGATCTCTAACACAATCGATGTCTATTTTCTTATCAAGTGGTCTTAGTTATGAGTTATGCTAAAACTCACACGGTAGAGAGAAATTAAGGCTGTAAGTAATTACCTTCAGATGTCAGGTGCATGCTCTGAAACCATAAACATGGCCTAATGTAATAAATACTGGAATTACTGGAACTACTACTTCAAAGATTAAACTCGACTTCAAAGATGATGGCCGATGTGAGCGGCTGCATATCGTGGCCAGGCGTTAAATACAAGCGTACCCCGACAGATAAATGATCCTGTTTTACATCTCATTACCTTCACTTCAAGTCACACATGTGCTTTTACAGGACACGCTAAAGTGTCGCTGGATTGATTAGAGACGTGATTTTACTGAGATCTGTGTTAGCACTCCTGCACCTTTAGCATCATCAGAATGGACAGAATATATATATATATATATATATATATATATATATATATATATATATATATATATATATATATACTGATGACTTCTTGAAAATAAGTGTTGACTAGGAGGATAAATTTATTGCCCTGATTTTGGCTTAACCATGAACTGCTGTTACACATCAGTAGCGGATTACGTCTACATCTTTTCTGTAATGACTGTTTCCCAGCGACTGAGTTATAACAAATCAAGCACAGAATAAATGCTGCTCTCTATTGGCTCTCCTTACTTTCCCTTACCTTTAATGTCATATACATGTATTAATGTATTTACAGTATATACAGAATTTGTTTTACATATTGCGCACCTCACTGCTCATTAATCACTGCTAATCAGATCATTATTATTATTATTATTATTATTAAATCTGAGTGTTAATAAGGAATAAACCACTGCGGGTATAGGAAACTAATCCACGCTGCAGGGTGTGATGCGTCCCAATGCAAAGTGGATGTTAATTTTCCTATCAAGGGTTTTATTGTTTTATTCTTCTTATACCAGAACAATTTGGCAATAATTAAAAAACAAGATGTACCCTTTATCCATTTAAAGTGAAGTACTTTATACGCAGCTATAAACTGCCATTCCCTCACCAGCCTCTCGTTATTCTGTCTCTTGAAGTTAATAAGACTAAAAAAACGCAGCTTGTCATGTTACAGAGAAACTCCTCTGTGCTGAAGATGTGGGAAAACATACAGTTACAGCTTTACCTCTGACTGTTACACAGCACTGATACTGGAGACTCCTTCCTTACACGTTACATAAACTCATTTCTCCTTACAGAAAACTTCACCATATCGATGATTATACACGTTAACGAGGAGCGTGCGCTGTACACGTCCCTGTGAATGAGCCGCTGCTATAGAAACGATAACGCGTCAGAGCTAGCATGTTAATATAAACCTGCGCTACTGTCAGAGCCGCTGTTCTAGAGAACTATAAACACCTGACGACCAATCAGACAGTATCATGTATTCAATAAAGAATATCAGGCTGGAGCTACTTGGTGTTGCGGTGGTCATGTGGTAGAACTGAACAGAAGTCATCTGGGCCTTTAGGACCTGTTTTATGAAAACGAACAGAGTCTGTTAAATAAAATGTTAAATAAACAGCTTGATGTCATTTTATGTTTTAATTTATTTATTAATTTTCATGTGATTCATTTACATGTGATTCATTTTCATGTGATTCATTTTCATGTGATTCATTTTCATGTGATTCATTTACATGTGATTCATTTTCATGTGATTCATTTACCTTTTCTCTTCTCTCCTCCCTTCCCTTTCCCAAATATTTCATTGAGAAGAAGAAGCAAAACAAAAAAAACAAAAAAAGGGAAAACAAAATTAAAAGTACCAAAAAACTCTAAAAAAAAAAAAACATAAACTCTAACCCAGTCAGAGCATCAAAACAGAGAAGCACATTAATACAGAAGTAAATTTAAGAGGAGTGAGTCCACAAAATCTAGACGAAGTAATGCACCAACAATATCTTCAATAAGAATCCGAATTCTGTAGAGCTGGAAGGCCGAGTGCAAAAAAGAATAAAAGTGAAAAAGACTCCGCTGTGTAGGTGATGCAGTTCACCCCGATATCAAGAGTTTAACATAGTCTCCTGCTTCCTCCGCTGAAATAAAGTCCTTCTGAACACCGTTATATGTAATGCGAAGCCGAGCTGGGTGAAGTATTCCACAGCGAGCGCCCTCAATACCACGAAGTTGACGCCGAACCTCGTTAAACACGGCCTGGGCCCGGGCTATCTTGGCTTTGTAGTCTGGGAAAACGGAGATGGTCAAATCCCTCACTTTAATCTGCTGGGGCTCTCTCACACTGCGTAAAATATCAACACAGTCACTGTGATAGTGGAATCTGCACACAATAGCTCGTGGTCGTTCACCAGGCTTGGGCTTCGGCTGAAGGGTCCGGTGGGACCTTTCCAGAACCGGCTCCTTCTCCAGACCAAACGCCTCTTTTAACAAGGCCGCTACAGCAGCAGTTGTACAGGTGTCAGCGCCCTCTGGAACTCCCACTATCCTAATGTTATTGCGCCATGACCTTGACTCCAAATCCTCACATTTATTCTCTAATTGAGTCACGGTCGCAGTGAGATAGTAGTCTTCATATGAACTATGTCATCGGTGCAACCGGAGAGAGCGTGCCCCATTTCCCCAACAGTACCTTTCAGTGTTGATATGTTAGCATCGGTAGCGACTTTATCACCAGCCTGCTGTGTTTTCATGGCCTGTAGGTCAAGCTGGACAGTAGACAGCACATCCCTGAACATCGCCTGAAACTCCTTTTTAAAAATATCGGCAATGTCCTTCCTCAGTGAAGCCAGCAACTCAAGGTTGAGTGCGGCGAAGTCAGGGTCACCGCTCGGGGACGCGGATTCAGGGGGAGAAGGGGACTCGCTCACGGCGCGCACACTAGGTCTCAGTCGTGTCTGAATGCTACCACGGGTTTTCGTGTTCTTTCCAGACATCTTAAGGTGCCACAAAGTTATAAAAGTGCAAATAAGGAAACGAAGTAGAACAAGTCAAAATATATTGTATGACCAAAAAGCGCTATTTATAATTTAATTATGATTATAATTTGAATCGAAATCAGCAGGAGCCTCCAACTTCGCGTCCTACTCTATCGAACACCGAATTCGAAAGCTTGATGTCTTTTTAATTATATTCATACTCATAAAGGAAAAAGTGTTAATCCATGCCGCTAATCTTAAAACACAAACGAGAGTATGAGAAGAATTATTTACACAAATTCAACAACATTCTCTCGCAGTCAGAAGTGAAGTGAGTGAACAGTTTATTATAAACTCGCGTTCACACTCATGTTGATTTTTGCCTCTTGTGGGTGGGGCCTGTTTTTACTCCCCATGAGAAACAGTATATACTGTACCTTCTAAAGCTAAATAATCCGTGTGAAGATCAGATCAGTTGTGTGTGTGACCTGTTGCTTCGTAGTAGCTTCGTTCACTGATTAGTTTAGCCAAGCGAGCTAACTGTGCTAGCTACGTACACTCATTAGAGGCACCAGATCTCTATTTTCTTTTATGAATAGTGAAATAGTGAAATTCTTCATGAATCACTCTCCCTCACTTCTCTTCCAGGGCAGATTCGAATGCCATCATTGGGTTGTCCAAGCACATCGAGCCCATCCTCAATGCCAACACGGTGTGTCTAACGCTCCCGGGCCTGACAAAGAAGCAGATGGACATGTGCATGAGAAACCCGGACGTCACAGCCTCAGCCATCCAGGGCATCCAGATCGCCATCCACGAGTGCCAGCACCAGTTCAGGGGGCATCGCTGGAACTGCTCAAGCCTCGAGACACGAAACAAGATTCCGTACGAGAGCATCGTCTTCAGCCGAGGTGAGATACAGAAGCGAGTCTGGAAAGGCTTGAGAGGGTCATGACCTGACGCAACGATGTGTTAAGGATTAAACCTTACAAACTTAAGACCTATTTAGACAGGATTAGTTTTACATGTGTATGTGGGTTAATGTAATTATTCCCAGAGTATCTCTGGGATTTGAGTCTGGTTGGAATCCATCACGTCATTAATGCTTGATTTTTTTTTACAGAATGTGTGTGCAGGAATGATTACTCTGTATTTTACCTTCTATAAATTAAACAGTAGAAATAACTCCAGGTAACATATATCCCATCTGAACTGGTAAAGATCACAGTATATCCTGTGGGAAAAGAGGTTTTGTGCTTTTTCTTCAGCATTCACTCTTTTCTATTGAAAACCAAAATTTAAAAAGACACTTTCTGACTTTTTTAAAAGACATATCAGAGAAGTGACACTTTCATCTATCCACTGAGTTCCTAGCACAGGTACAGACAACAAACATGTTATAGTCATGTGACCTACGCTCAGCTACGCCCTGTACACCAAGCGCTTATGATGTAAACAATCCATTTATATCAAAATGAAGTGTGTGTAGTACACGTGAAATTGATCAGAATTACTATAGACATCCTCCAGGAACATTACTCAAGGCACATGTGTCTGGAAAACTAACCCCATCTGAATACTACTCTATCCGATGAAGCGTGTGCGGTCAGGATGAATTGCTGAGATATCACCAGTCCTGATCTTCTGTTCTCCACTCATCTATGGTTCTTCTTACTGTATACTCAGTGTTGTGATGTTGGGAAAGTGACCCGCCTGACACATTCACTCAGCCTGATGGGAAACCAACGAGGAACCTGAGCCGAGTGGAGAAACGTCTTCAAGTTTACAAGTCCAGTCACTTTGACTTACTGCTGCTAGACATGACCTCACCCACTGTGTGATGATTAATGTGGTCGCTGCCTCGCCATCCTGCTCCTCACGAACGTCTCAGTGTCACAGTTGTTTAAAAGATGTGAAAAAGATGTCATGGCCAGACGTGTGAGGGAAAGTTTTTATTGTGTCCTCTGAAGATGTAGAAAAGACGATTGTTGCGGTCGTGTGTCAGATTTAATTAGGATTACGAACAGAGGCGGGCTGAATCACGACACACCGTGACTCTTCAGGTCGGTCTAATAACGGACATACGAGCTGATGACCTCAAAAAGATAGGAACGTTTAAAGCAATGAATTTTATATAGCAGTATCAATATACATAAAGTACAGCAGCATGGTTTAATTAATTCAAAGGGGTTTTTTAATGTATTTTGCCCATACATATATAGTATCATTTCCATAGAATAAGGGACTAATACAGTCACTAGTTGCCACTTTTAAAGAAAAAGAAAGCTAACGAACGCAGATATATATATTATTAATGTGAAAGTGTTACAGATTAGATGAAGCCGATTTGTGAACCACCTTTATTGAATAGGATTATCACTTTCATCCACTTTGTATTAACTGAAGAGGTTTGTGTAAGACGCTTTTTTTTTAATCCCCTGCCACCTGCTCCACCTACAGTCATTGTGTTGTCCTTTAAAGCGAAATAAAATGTAAATAAAATCCATCCGCTGTGGCACTGCGTGCTTTCGGAAACGCGGGTTGCGCGTCGCTCTCCGACTCTGACGCGACTCGTTTAGAGTCAGATCACAATGCTACCTCAAATCCAGACTCGTTTTCAAATGCTACCGAGGCCAGGGTTGAACATAGTGGAACAACCTCCCAAATGCTCCTGTAGACATCGCATCCTCCGTCCAAGCAAGTCTCTCATTGGGCTAGAAGGATGGTGATGTTGATGGACATGAGCTTCCACGCTGCGCTCTCAGTTTCAGAACCAGCGATTTCAGCTCGTCCACATGAGCGCGTGTTAAGAACTGGTATGTCTTTAAACAGATGTAATGTTTTGCACATTTATAGCTCCAGTTGATTCATTTTTCGTCGTTAACAGTGCAGCGTAAAGAAGCAGTGATGCTGGAAAATGTCGTTTTGTACTCTGGGTGCAGATGTTGAGTGAAGTAAGGTTTGACCAGTTTTCCGCACACAAAGAAAAACAGCATAAAAATAGCAACATTCCGAAACGGTTTCTTCTTGACTAGTTGACGATTTCTTTTTTTTATTACTGGTCAACTAGTAAAAATTAATACTCATGCATATCCTACTGTACTGTAGAACTCTAGTTAGATACTAAGTGCATACTACTGAAGTCACAGCTGTATAAATACATAGTCTCTGGATTCAAGTCATTCTTACACAATAGACTAATTGAGTACGCTAACATAGCTAGCTAATGTGTGCGGAGAAGCTTTACTAACTAGTTTAAAGATGCACAAACTAACACCAGAATCCTAATTTAGATGGAGCCTACAGGGGATGTTCTCGGGCCAGGAAAGAAGTAGTGTATCAGCAGTGTGCAGCAGGGTGTGTGTGTGTGTGTGTGTGTGTGTGTGAATTTGCTCTCAGCACTTTCCCAACTCTCAGCGGGCGACAACATAAACCCGTTTAGTTGGTTCGCCGTAACCTAGAGTGACATTTTCCTTCAAACTTTAATTCAATTTCCCACTTCCTGTGCCATCAGTGCAGCCGGCCGTGTCTCGCACTCTGAATTATTCGCTTGATTGATTTGCTCTCGTCAGCTCCGGAGGGAGCCTAAAACAGCATTTCCATGTCCTCCTTAGCGTCCTGGTCTAAAGTGCCATCCGTCCTCTGGCCCCTGCAGAATCACGGCACGGAAAAGATCTTATGCGAGTCCGTGTGTGTGGGATTTTCTTTCTCTTTGTGCATGTGCGTGTGTGTTTGCTCAATAGGTTTGAAATGATAACTGAATGTCATTCAAGTATTTTGCACCAAATCCCCTCCCCGAGGGTGCATGTGGTTCAACACGCACTCTTCTGAAAGCAGCGCATTCCACAGGCTGCCGGCTTCGCACCTTGTAGCTATTACATTCATTAGTCACTAGTTAAACACAGACAAAACAGGACACGGAGGTGAAAAGCCACTACTGAATACAGGACAAGTCCCAATCTGCATGCAGCGTGCTTTCTGACTGACGGCGAGCCGAGACTGAGGCCCAGCACTCCGCCACTTTATAAAGGCAACACACACCAATGTGTACACAAGGGTTACAGGAAATGCACTCGATCAGCCATGACATGTTCAGCATGTGAGGTTTGCTTCATTAGTTTTGCAATGCAACTGAGGCTATTGTAGCTAAAAAGGAATGGAAGCTAATAGCCTGACAGTATTTCATATGTTGTTTCCGAAATTTTTAGGAAGCATTTGCAGCAAAAGGTCTCATTAGCAAAAATCACCTTCTTTTTACCTTCTCTACTAAATCACACCTGTATATTTGCCTTGCTTGTGAATATCTACCACTACTAAGACCACACGTGCTGCTCTGCAGAAGCAGAGCTGAATCACTGCTCAGTGAGCAAACTAGCCAGTTTGGGTGTTTTCATTTTTATCATGTGCTAACTGTTGACCGTAAAAAAAAATCGTTCAGGAAAATGATTTTGAATAAAATCTCAATCTAAAAATGTATTGGCAATTCCATAGTAGGTCAGGACATCAGAGAGATTAGTCAACTTGCTTTGCTGTAAACTGTGAAGTCTGCTATCGATTTTAGCCATCTGATCACCTCGTAGCAGCGCATTGTCATTCCTGTACTGGACTTCTTTTCATTCATTTTCTTGGATACGAGCTTTTCATGCGTTTTCACAAGCCCTGACTAGCTGGCTGATGTTTTACAGTGTCCCGTTGTTGTTAAAAAACAAAAGAAAGAATACACCGATTTAGTTTGTTTGTTTATTCAGCTAACTTCTTTTGTGTGGTGGTAAAGACACCACAGTGTGTTCACATATCGCCTAAAATCACTCCGTAGGTAACATAATGCTTCATGAAGGATGATGTACTGTAGCTAGCTTGCTAGTCCCAGGATATTTAATCTTATCTTGCTGCTGTTTGCTATGCACTGACCTAGCTGCTGCTAGTTTGGGATTATCAATAGCGAATAAATACACAAAGTATGAGACGTTTTAATGTTCCTTGTAAGTTAAAGTGTATGCCTTTCTTTGATTAAATATGAAATCTGGATGCTCAACAGTGCTGCTAATGTAGAATGCTGATCTAGCATAGAACATGTCTTTTTTTGTGTGTGCTAAACTCTTGCTGTAAAGACCCGATGAACACTGGAGAGTGAGGAACACCAGTCTACCAGCCTTATGTCCCTTAACTACACGTTAGCCTCACATCTAGCTGAGTGTTTCTCATTCCCCAAGTTCAAAAATAAGTGTTTTACGTGTGGTGGCGGCGACGGCTCTTTCCCTCTTTCCCTTGTTAAAAGCTTTTGATTCCAGCAGGCCTGAGGAACTGTAGCCTGTTTAGCCCTAAGTCGCTCTTTCATGTCCTTCTTTAATTCTCCATCTACCCTTGAAAGTGATTTAGGAAGGCAAGCAGCCTTTATGAGCTCTACGTTTATTATTGTTTGAGACCATTAGCTGCTCCCGATCCCCTGTGGTCACCTGTTTCCATCTGTCTTTCTCTCTCTCTCTCTCTCTCTCTCTCTCTCTCTCTCTCTCTCTCTCTCTCTCTGTATGCCCTGTAAAAGAAAGGGAAGAAAAGAAAGGCATGTTCAGTAACTCAGTGCTGTAATGTTTCACTACCGTGTCTGGAGGAATGTCTTTAATTAAACGGGAAAGACGTAAAGTACGAATGTGGTGCCCTTTGTTTTCCACTGATACTGTGTTTATAAATATGTATGGAAAATAAAGCTAAAAGTCTTTATAAACACAACAGCATAGGCAAATATATCAGATTAATAACTTATTAACTTTTTTTTTTTTAAAGCATTCATAAAAACTACAAACAGCATACCCCAGGTCACTTTACACTGCGGAACAAGTTGGTTCCTGTTGTCACTTACGCTACAGCAGCTATAAACAGTCGTTCCCTCACCAGTCTCTCTTTATTCTCTCTCTTTATCCTCTCTCTTTATTCTCTCTCTTTAAGTTTTTGAGCTTTATGCACCTCGGAGAAAGGAAGTGCGCATGTCTAAGAGCATGATTTACGGCGTACACTCGTATGGATACGAGCATCGATGCTTCCCTAATAACACTGTTTCTGTAGTGAGTGCTGAGTGTGTTAAATGTGTGTTTCTCTGTGTGTGTATATGTCAGGGTTCAGGGAGAGCGCGTTTGCATACGCTATCGCCGCAGCAGGAGTGCTACACTCTGTCTCTAATGCCTGCTCCATGGGGAAACTGAAGGCGTGTAGCTGCGATGAGAAGCGGCGTGGAAATGAAGAAGTCTTCCGTCAGAAGCTGAACCGATTGCAGCTGGAGGCCATCCACCATGGCAAGGGCATGGTGCACGGCGTGATGGAGGAGCGAGGGGGTGTCCTGGAGGACCATGGGGGGGCCAAAGGGGGCGGAGCTTTGGAGGAGTGGGAGTGGGGGGGGTGCAGTCCCAATGTGGAGTTCGGGGAGAAGTTCTCTAAAGACTTCCTGGACTCGAGAGAGACCTACAGAGACATCCACGCCCGGATGAGACTGCACAACAACCGTGTAGGACGACAGGTGTGTAACTCTGTATGTGTGTGAGTGTAAATATGTATAATTTTACACTTTTAGCGTGACACAGCAACCAACACAATTCAAGTGAAAAACAAACAAAAAGACTGATTTGATCGTTTTCTTCCACTCTTACTTGAAAAATGCTCTAGCTCTATCAGATAGTGAAGGGATCTCCTGTGCACAGCCCTCTTCATGTCATTCCACAGGTTTACAGTAGGATTTAGATCAGAGCTCTTACTGGGCCATTCCAAAACATTGAGCCTCTTCTTCTTCTTCTTCTTTTGTTGACTTGGATTTGTGCTTTGGGTCATTATTGTGCTGGAAGGTCAAATGTTTCTTCATCTTCACCCATCTAGGAGAGGACTGCAGGGGTTTTTTTGTTTGTTGCCAAAGTAGATCCATGGAGCTATCCATGATTCCCTTTATCTTGATTAAAGCCCCTGTCCCAGCTGAAGAGAAATTGCCTCAGAGTGTGATGCTGCCACCACCATGCTTCACCATTAGTGTGCTGTTCTTTAGGTGATAAGCTGTCTTACTTTTTGCAAATTATGTTCAAAAAGTTCTACCTTAGTCTCATCAGACCATAACACATTTTGCCACATGGTTTGGGGTGATTTAGGTGGTTTAAATGTGATTTAAGACTACAAGAGGCAGACCAGATCAAGATTTGAATTCAAAAGTCAAGGGACAAAAAAGGTCTTGGTGCAGTAAAATTGATTGCCTGTGATTATTATTCGTCTTAGATTATATGGAGCGTCTGCTGTGAATGGGCTGTTACTATAGAAACAATAATGTGTTAAAATGAGTGCATTCATTTAAACTTATCCTTCATGTTGATGTGTAATATGTAATGTCCATAACAGACAATTGTGCTTCTACTATTGCAATAACCACCAGCCACCAAATGTTAATTCTCAACATTGGAGTCACATGCTCCATTACAAAGGTCATTGTATATTTTTTCCCTTTTTCTTTTTTCCCTAAAATGGTTCTGGAAATTTGCTTATCACTTGAATTTTGATAGTTGCTATAGCATATTAAATGTGGAAAAAAGATCTGACATCATTTATCTTGGTTTCATTTTTTACATCAACAATGTACGTGCAAATGTGCGTGCATTTGAGGTCTGACATCATGTATGGAAATGTGGGTCATATAAGTCATATAAGGAAATATGGGCGTGTCTGAAACTTGGAAACTTGGAATGGAAACTTGGAAATGGAAACTTGGTATGGAAACTTGGGCATGACTGAGTTTATATATGGTAACGTGGGCATGTCCGAGGTTACGTATGGAAACGTGGGCATGGCCGAGGTTACATATGGAAGTGTGGGCATGTCCGAGCATATGTATGGAAGTGTGGACATGTCCGAGGTTACGTATGGAAGTGTGGGCATGTCCGATGTTATATATGGAAACGTGGGCATGTCCGAGGATACGTATGGAAAAGTGGATGTGTATGAGGTCATATAAGAAAATGTGGGTGTGTCTCAGGTTATATATGTAACTCCCTCAGAGTACAAGCTCACTAAGTACTAAGCTAACACCCTCTGTGAGCATGTAGTGTGTGTGAATCCACAGGCTTTGGTGTTTGAGTGTATGGGAGATGGATCAGCTTTATGTTCTTTTCACTGTGTGTTAAAGTGATGTTTCAAAGATGAGTGCTTCTTTACACACACACACACTCACACACTTTTTGATCCGCCTTTGATGCTCAGATTTCATGGACATTAAACACTCGGTGTGACGGTCGATACTCTGGTTCTGTGCTCCAGGTTTGTTTTATGTAAAGAACAGAGACTTGTGGCATTGTGTAAATGATCAGGAAGGGTCTCGCTCTCTCTCACGCACACACACACACACACAGACACACACCTTATCCATGCTCAATTACCTGCAGCACAAGTCTGTTTCATCTGCACTGAAAACCCCCTCAGACACTTTAACCAGTAGCAACATATTCACAATTACAGGCTTAGGCTAAAGCAAACAGCTGCATTCCCCCCGACACACACACACACACACACACAAACCGTAGGGTGGGATTCGGAATGTACCAGTGCATGCTGTTCCTTGCCATGTTCTTGTTGGTGGGTTTCAGTGTGAGATGTTGGGGATTTATCGTTTGTTGCTAATATGATTAGCGTTATTGTTAGAGTTAGCAGTATGGTTAAAGCTACTGCTATAGCTAGAGTTCGATTTAAATGTGAATTTAAATGAAATGTAAGACTAGATTTAAACGTAAACATAGATCATCCTGTCTATGGTGTATGGATCCGGGTTATAACGTATCGATCTGGGTGATATACAGTAGTAGGTATATATAATTATATATAATTAAAAATTTTGTGGCATTAAATTGGATTTTTATATATGTTTGAAAAGGTCATGGACTTTTATGGAAACACATTCCTTTGTAATTTGATTGTGACTCTCGGACACACCTTTGCAGCTCATAGTTTAGCTGATTTTAATATCCTTCTTCATTAGTGCTCGTTCTCTGTTATTAGATAAGAGTATGATGATGAGAAATGACATGAGATGAGCGTGATATTGCATTTTACAGGATATAATGGAGACGTGGTGTGTCTGCTCAGCTCGCTCCCACTGTGGGAAACTGCACATTGTTTGCTGCTTCCCTCCTGCGTAATTTCTCCCTGTATCGTTCCATCAGTCCATTTCTGCTCCGCTTGATTGTTCAGACAAAACCCACGAGAGATAATAGGGGGTGGTTTTTCTTCTGAACTGGCCGGCCGTCCGCTCCGGACACTCAATGAGCCATGAAACTATTTCCTTATGCACATAGACACACCAGGACACATAACTGTGTTTATGTATTGGTGAGCTTTTCTTAGCCAAGCTCATACGTCTCAGTATGTTCATCATTGCAGTTGTAGTCTGAGCGCTAACTCATAATGAATAAGAATATAAATATCTTTTTTAAAAATAGATAAACATATAACAATTATACACAATAGAAGCTGTGATTTGTCTCAGAGACGCTCAACTCATCCACACTGGACACAAAATGAGCCATGAAATTATTTTCCTGTCACACAGACACAAACAAACACACTGAGGCGGGACATGTTGATGTTCCCTCTGCAGGCCTTTGTCTCATGTTAATGTTTTGGGTGAACTGCATGAGGTTTGGTTCTTCTGGCATCTGCACGTTAAGGTGTGTTTAACAGATTGTTCAGACATTTTTTTTCAACAGTTCAGAGTCAGGATTAGCGTTAGTTAGCGTGCAGCCTTATTAGGGTAGGATTAAATAACATGATGTGGTACTTTAAGAATTATCAACGGGATACTGGAGTCTGAAAAGTGGAGAAGATAAACAAAGAGCTTCATCAGTAATACTACTGCTGTTCAAACATACCTCATAGTGATGTAATAACTTAAGTGATAATAGACATGCCCTCTGCCTTGATGTTACTGTTATTACATTTCACACTTATCAGCTGTAATGTCTTAATCTGAGCTATGACATGCCGATATGGAGTAAAACATGTTAGTGCAGGCTACAGAATGTCAATTTGGGTTACATGAATCATTACAGTGTGTCATTGTAGGTTACATCTTATCGATCCAAGTTACTTCATATTATTGTGGGTTACAGAGTGTCATTCCCATGTACAGCGTGTCATTCCAGGCTACAGCGTTTCATTCCAGGCTACAGCGTGTCAGTCCAGGTTACAGTGGGTCATTCCCATGTACAGCGTGTCATTCCAGGTTACAGCATGTCAGTCCAGGTTACAGTATGTCACTCCCATGGACAGCGTGTCATTCCAGGTTACAGCATGTCAGTCCAGGCTACAGCGTGTCATTCCAGGCTACAGTGTGTCATTCCAGGCTACAGTGTGTCATTCCAGGCTACAGAGTGTCATTCCAGGCTACAGCGTGTCATTCCAGGCTACAGCGTTTCATTCCAGGCTACAGCGTGTCAGTCCAGGCTACAGAGTGTCATTCCCATGTACAGCGTGTCATTCCAGGCTACAGCGTTTCATTCCAGGCTACAGAGTGTCATTCCCATGTACAGCGTGTCATTCCAGGCTACAGCGTTTCATTCCAGGCTACAGAGTGTCAGTCCAGGCTACAGAGAGTCATTCCCATATACAGCGTGTCAGTCCAGGCTACAGCGTGTCAGTCCAGGCTACAGAGTGTCATTCCCATGTACAGCGTGTCAGTCCAGGCTACAGCGTGTCAGTCCAGGCTACAGTGTGTCATTCCCATGTACAGCGTGTCAGTCCAGGCTACAGAGTGTCAGTCCAGGTTACAGTGTGTCATTCCCATGTACAGCGTGTCAGTCCAGGCTACAGAGTGTCATTCCCATGTACAGCGTGTCAGTCCAGGCTACAGCGTGTCAGTCCAGGCTACAGTGTGTCATTCCCATGTACAGCGTGTCAGTCCAGGCTACAGCGTGTCAGTCCAGGTTACAGTGGGTCATTCCCATGTACAGCGTGTCATTCCAGGTTACAGCATGTCAGTCCAGGTTACAGTATGTCACTCCCATGTACAGCGTGTCATTCCAGGTTACAGCATGTCAGTCCAGGCTACAGCGTGTCATTCCAGGCTACAGTGTGTCATTCCAGGCTACAGTGTGTCATTCCAGGCTACAGCGTGTCATTCCAGGCTACAGCGTGTCATTCCAGGCTAC
Organism: Ictalurus punctatus; assembly: GCF_001660625.3. NCBI lineage: Eukaryota > Metazoa > Chordata > Actinopteri > Siluriformes > Ictaluridae > Ictalurus > Ictalurus punctatus. The sequence goes on along the minus strand of NC_030421.2, from coordinate 3,873,998 downwards.
AGCGTTTCATTCCAGGCTACAGCGTGTCAGTCCAGGCTACAGAGTGTCATTCCCATGTACAGCGTGTCATTCCAGGCTACAGCGTTTCATTCCAGGCTACAGAGTGTCATTCCCATGTACAGCGTTTCATTCCAGGCTACAGCGTTTCATTCCAGGCTACAGAGTGTCAGTCCAGGCTACAGAGTGTCATTCCCATGTACAGCGTGTCAGTCCAGGCTACAGCGTGTCAGTCCAGGCTACAGAGTGTCATTCCCATGTACAGCGTGTCAGTCCAGGCTACAGAGTGTCAGTCCAGGCTACAGAGTGTCATTCCCATGTACAGCGTGTCAGTCCAGGCTACAGCGTGTCAGTCCAGGCTACAGAGTGTCATTCCCATGTACAGCGTGTCAGTCCAGGCTACAGAGTGTCAGTCCAGGCTACAGAGTGTCATTCCCATGTACAGCGTGTCAGTCCAGGCTACAGCGTGTCATTCCAGGCTACAGCGTGTCATTCCCATGTATAGCGTGTCAGTCCAGGCTACAGAGTGTCAGTCCAGGTTACAGTGTGTCATTCCCATGTATAGCGTGTCAGTCCAAATGATAATGCATTAGTCTGAGCTATATCATGTTAGTATTCCTTTTAGACTTAAACCTAGCATTAGCTGTTCACACTGGGAGTTTGGTACATTTGGTCAAGTGTGAAAGCAGTACCAGTCCCAGGAATAGACCTTTGGGCATTTCAACTTTGGTGCTCTGTTGTTTACTTCACGAGAACTCATGTGTGTGCTGTACATGTGTAGCTTCAGGTTGAACATCAAATACCATGATCGGTGCCTAGAACTGCATGCACAGCAGAAATGCTTCAATAATAATTCCCATTATGAAAAATCACATACATTTAACATGTGGCACAAGCACTACAGTTGGAGTTAGCACTCGTTGTCTTGGCTGAGCTTTCACAGTAGTGTCAGGATGTTTAAGTTCATGTTTCAGCATTGCCTATTTCCGAGTGATTGATTGCTGGTTCATCCCAGCACTCTCATTGCCATGTGTGATTAACATGACTTCTGTTTAGGTTGGATAGAAGATAAAAGGAGTTGGAAGCTATGAGTTTGTTGATACGAAGTGTAGCTGCTATGATGGTGTTCAGGAACATGGCAGCCGATTTGGCCGAGTGTGATTGTGAGAGGAAACGAGGAGGAGAGGTAAAGTGTAAAAGAAAGTAAATGTGCAACTGAAACAAGCTGCTGGCAGGAGGTGAGCAGTGGAGGAGCAGGAGCACATGCCACATCACGGATCAGTGCTTAACAAGTTCAGTGTGCTGAAAGGAGTATCATCAACCTGTCACACGTCTCCTCTCACCTCATTATCCTGCAATCATCATCTCAGCTTTTACTGCCATAAACTCACCTCCACAGCATGCCATGAGCTCACCTCCACCTAACACTGTAAACTGGCCTCCACCTCTCACTGTAAACTGGCCTCCACCCCTCAATGTAAACTGGCCTCCACCTCAAACTGTAAACTGGCCTCCACCCCTCAATGTAAACTGGCCTCCACCTCACACTGTAAACTGGCCTCCACCTCAAACTGTAAACTGGCCTCCACCCCACACTGTAAACTGGCCTCCACCTCACACTGTAAACTGGCCTCCACCCCTCAATGTAAACTGGCCTCCACCTCTCAATATAAACTGGCCTCCACCTCACACTGTAAACTGGCCTCCACCTCACACTGTAAACTGGCCTCCACCCCTCAATGTAAACTGGCCTCCACCTCTCACTGTAAACTGGCCTCCACCTCAAACTGTAAACTGGCCTCCACCTCTCAATGTAAAGTCACCTCCACCTCTCAATATAAACTGGCCTCCACCTTACACTGTAAACTGGCCTCCACCCCTCAATGTAAACTGGCCTCCACCCCTCAATGTAAACTGGCCTCCACCCCTCAATGTAAACTGGCCTCCACCCCTCAATGTAAACTGGCCTCCACCTCTCAATATAAACTGGCCTCCACCTCACACTGTAAACTGGCCTCCACCTCACACTGTAAACTGGCCTCCACCCCTCAATGTAAACTGGCCTCCACCTCTCACTGTAAACTGGCCTCCACCCCTCAATGTAAAGTCACCTCCACCTCTCAATATAAACTGGCCTCCACCTTACACTGTAAACTGGCCTCCACCTCTCACTGTAAACTGGCCTCCACCTCAAACTGTAAACTGGCCTCCACCTCTCAATGTAAAGTCACCTCCACCTCTCAATATAAACTGGCCTCCACCTTACACTGTAAACTGGCCTCCACCTCACACTGTAAACTGGCCTCCACCCCTCAATGTAAACTGGCCTCCACCCCTCAATGTAAACTGGCCTCCACCCCTCAATGTAAACTGGCCTCCACCTCAAACTGTAAACTGGCCTCCACCTCTCAATGTAAACTGGCCTCCACCTCAAACTGTAAACTGGCCTCCACCTCTCAATGTAAACTGGCCTCCACTGCCCCGGGCATTTTATAAAAAAAAATTTACCTTTTAAAAATCCAATTTATTTTATTAATGGCTCATTTAAATACATTTCAAATTAAAAATGGATAATATAAAATTATATTTTTTGTTTAAAAAAAATACAAAATAAGTGAAAATTTAAAATTATGAAATATTACATTTAAAATAGATTTATCTACTATTAATGTAAATGTGTTTAATGTATTGAATGTGTTAATGTATGAAGATGGAGGTTTTAATTGATGGAACAAAAAGAAAAGTTTTTATCAGTCTATAAAGTAAAGTAAAGCATAAATAAATAATATGACCTGACTGCAGAGGATTGTGTGTAAATGATGGGGATGAGTGAGAGCTGAGAGAGAGAGAGAGAGAGAGAGAGAGAGAAAGATGATGTGCAGGTGGAGGAGGAGATTAAACCCCGCCTCTCTGTCAAGAAGTGAGGAATGTAGTGTGGTCGTTGGGGTTAACATGCCTCCTCATGCCCACCCTCTGCTCATCACACCAAACACTCCTGATTACAGCTGCTGGCCATTTCGCACTCAAGCACACACACACACACACACACACACACATACATACATACACACATGTACATACACACACGCATATATACACACACACAATCCGTGATTTGTGACAGTTGGGTAATTACACTGTCACACACACAAACACACAGACACACACACACGCATACAGACACACACACTCCGTGATTTGTGACAGTTGGGTAATTACACTGACAAACACACACACACACACACACACACACACACACATATTTCAAAAGGTTTTACACTTCAAACACAGTGGGAAGTAAAACGGGTTTCACCTTTTTTTCTCTCTGATCATGGGGGAACACTTCCAAACACAGATCAATTAGTTTGTGTGTGTATGAGAGAGAGAGAGAGAGAGAGAGAGAGGGAGAGAGAGGGAGAGAGAGCGAGCGAGGAAGTATTTATTCTAATATAACAGCATGTGTACGTCAAACACTCGGCGACTAAAACATACAGGAGCTCATAGATCTGTATGGAAAAGTCTGGAGAGAGAGAGAGAGTGTTGAGGAGTGTACAGCATGTTGATTGGTGCAGAGCAAGAGCAGAAGAACATCTGGCCGGTTAATTGCAGGAGAGAGGAGCCGAGTTTTCTATAAAGCAGCACCACACTGAGATCAAACACACCACACTGGGAACACACTCAGACCACAGGCCATACACACACACACACACACACACACACAGACACACACACACACACACACAATGTTTAGGGTGAACATTTTATCTTTTGCCACTACTATAATAATAATTATAATTATAATAATAATAATAATCGTCATCATCATCATAATAATAATAGTATCATGATGAAAGAGGAACCTCTAGGTGTGATAGATAGATAGAAAGATAGATAGATAGATAGATAGATAGATAGATAGATAGATAGATAGATAGATAGATGGATGACTCAGGGCTGAATGTGCATGTGTCACTTGCCCGTTCCTTCACCATCTCTTGATGGTGCTCTTGATGAACTTCTCAACTGGTGTTACATTTCTGCTTTGATGAGGCTGAGGGGGCGTCCCCTAAGAAACCACACACACACGCTCATCAAAGTTTTAGCTGGAACACATAACACATTTTGGAAATGTTTCCCTATTACACGTCCACATGAACACCATCATCAGTCCACTGTGGGCAAACTGATCTCAGATTCTCAGAACTGCTGTTGTACTTCCTGTTTCACACATCCCTTCCTGTTTGGGCCCCACCCCCGGAGCCATCAGGGGCTGTTGTAGGGAAAAGTTTCAATCAGAGCTGCTGACGTTTCTCTGATCACACAGGACATGAGCAGGCATGTCCACTTCCTACACCACTGCAGGGGTAACGAGGGCTTCTCTCTCCAAATTCTTCTCTTCCCATACAAGTCATGTTTTCATTACAGAGGTGTACGAGCTAACATTTCTCATTATAACATTATTTTGGGCGCCATAAATGTTCCCATATTCCCTATACCATCCGTTGGAGAATTATCTGCCCTATGTACTACACTAGTGCATGCACACTTGGCTACATATCATGTGATGCTTCCACAATCACAGATTTATCCAATGAGAATTAAGTGTGTTATAGTGGGGAGGAGTTGAGCTAATGACTGCGTATGGGGACTTAGTAGTTAGCACGTTTGCCTCGCACCCCCAGGGTCGGGGGCTCGAATCCCACCTCCGCCCTGTGTGTGTGCGGCGCTTGCAATGGCATCAGAACTACCAAACTGCCACTGCTGGGCCCCCGAGCAAAGCCCTTAACCATCAACTGCCATAAATAAATGTCAATATATTATTGGTGTGTGTGTGTAATAATATAAGTTGCTTAGATACAGTAATTAACACTGTGTAAGTTTTTTGCTGAAACACAATATGTGTGTGTGTGTGTGTGTGTGTGTGTGTGTGTGTGTGTGTGTGTGTGTGTGTGTGTGTGTGTGTGTGTGTGTGTGTCTGTCAGTATGAGGGTGGCCCTCACTTCCTTTCAGTAATTGGATCTGAGGTTTGTTAAATGAAGCTGACAGACAAAGGAAGGGAGGATTAGTCCTGCATGTACACACTCGTGCACACACACACACGCGCGTACACACACACACACACACACACACACACACACACACACACACACACAGGTTATCATGGATGAAAAAATCATTAGCCTGAGATTATACTAGATTACATGTCAGTTTTTCATTAGCGCAGGTTCAGCTGGCTGTTGATGTAATGCTCACCAAAGAAGGAAATAAATCTACTTCCTGTGGACTTCTTGTTAAACATAACATGCTCTGATCGGTTCATATATTTACATATTTGTCATTTGAGTATTGTGGAGCACTAATCTTTTCCAAAAAACCCTCAATTCGAACATGAGTTACTTTCACACTAGGCTATGATCAAGCTCCATTTCAGTGGCTTTTCTTTCTCAGCTTTTGATGCTTGTTTCCTGTCTCCCAGGTGGTGTTGGATCACATGCGGCGGAAGTGTAAATGTCACGGCACGTCAGGAAGCTGCCAGCTTAAAACATGTTGGCAGGTGACCCCTGATTTCCGGCTAGTGGGCTCGCTGCTGAAAGAGCGCTTCAACCTAGCTGCACTGATCAAAACACACAACCGCAACACGGGCCAAGTGGAGCATGTACCTCAGCATCAGCACCAGCACCACCACCATCACCATCATCATCACCACCATCATCATAATCATCAAAACCACCATCACCACCATCCCCCGCAGCACCAGCGGCGACGCAACAACGCCAACGAGCTCGTCTACTTTGAGAAGTCTCCAGATTTCTGCGAAAGTGACATCGAGTCGGACTCGGCGGGGACGCAGGGACGCATCTGCAACAAGACGAGCCAGGGCATGGACAACTGCGAGAGCCTGTGCTGTGGGCGGGGACACAACATCCTGCAGCAGACACGACGCGAACGCTGCAACTGCAAGTTCCACTGGTGCTGCTACGTCGTGTGTGAGGAGTGCAGGGTAAGCGAGTGGGTCAGCGTCTGCAAGTGACAACAGCTGACACCTGTATAAACCAATAAATATATAAACGTCCAGTGATGGGGAGGGACAAAAGGGCAGGACAAAGATGATGGACACGAGACTTCAGACATTTTCCCAAAGGACTGCTAGCATTCTGTTCTCTGTAGTAGAACAGAAAATAAAAGAACCACTTGTTGGAGTGTAACGTGTAGCTCTGCCCCCTCGTGCCCACTCTTGCCACTCACAGTAGTTATGCACTGTGTCATTTCAGAAAAAAAAAACATTTTTTAAATGAAATATAGTATCTCACAAAAGTGAGTGCACCCCTCACATTTTTGTAAATATTTGATGATATCTTTTCATGTGACGACACTGAAGAAATGACACTTTGCTACAATGTAAAGTAGTGAGTGTACAGCTTGTGTAACAGTGTAAATTTGCCATCCCCTCAAAATAACTCAACACACAGACATTAATGTCTAAACCGCTGGCAACAAAAGTGAGTACACCCCTAAGTGAAAATGTCCAAAATTGGGCCCAATTAGCCATTATCCCTCCCCGGTGTCATGTGACTTGTTAGTGTTACAAGGTCCCAGGTGTGAATGGGGAGCAGGTGTGTTAAATTTGGTGTCATCGCTCTCACACTCCCTCATACTGGTCACTGGAAGTTCAACATGGCACCTCATGGCAAAGAACTCTCTGAGGATCTGAAAAAAAGAGTTGTTGCTCTACATAAAGATGGCGTAGGCTATAAGAAGATTGCCAAGAGCCTGACACTGAGCTGCAGCACGGTGGCCAAGACCATACAGCGGTTTAAACAGGACAGGTTCCACTCAGAACAGGCCTCGCCATGGTCGACCAAAGAAGTTGAGTGCACGTGCTCAGCGTCATATCCAGAGGTTGTGTTTGGGAAATAGACGTATGAGTGCTGCCAGCATTGCTGCAGATGGTGGTGGGAGTGTCATGGTCTGCGGCTGCATGAGAGCTGCCGGCACTGGGGAGCTACAGTTCATTGAGGGAACCATGAATGCCAACATGTACTGTGACATACTGAAGCAGAGCATGACCAGTATGCAGTATTCCAGCACGATAACGACCCCAAACACACCTCCAAGATGACCACTGCCTTGCTAAAGAAGCTGAGGGTGAAGGTGATGGACTGGCCAAGCATGTCTCCCTATTGAGCATCTGTGGGGCATCCTCAAACGGAAGGTGGAGGAGCACAAAGTCTCTAACATCCACCAGCTCCGTGATGTCGTCATGGAGGAGTGGAAGAGGACTCCAGTGGCAACCTGTGAAGCTCTGGTGAACTCCATGCCCAAGTGGGTTAAGGCAGTGCTGGAAAATAATGGTGGCCACGCAAAATATTGACACTTTGGGCCCATTTTGGACATTTTCACTTAGGGGTGTACTCACTTTTGTTGCCAGCGGTTTAAACATTAATGTCTGTGTGTGGAGTTATTTTGAGGGGACGGCAAATTTACACTGTTACACAAGCTGTACACTCACTACTTTACATTGTAGCAAAGTGTCATTTCTTCAGTGTTGCCACATGAAAAGATATCATCAAATATTTGCAAAAATGTCAGGGGTGTACTCACTTTTGTGAGATACTGTAAGTTAAGGTTATTAATACAAAAAATATATTGTGGATGATCACTAGAGAGCGCTCAATAACATCGCTAACTTTTAATGTTTATCTGTAAAGATCTCAGAGTAGCGGCAGTGGAGGTGAGTGACTCTCTGGTTCACAGGATGCAGACAACAAAAAAAAGATCCACCGTATTTATCCACTATGCACAGAGCCTTTGGTTTATTCCTCCATGTTTATATGTTTTAACACTTTCGTCTACGTGTAACACAAACTTGTTGGTGATTTTCTGGACTGTAAGCCACACCCACAGAAATTCAGACACAAACAAGCAATATACACGCCATTTTCCTGTAAGGGCATTTTTATTTTCCATAACGTTTGTACCGCTCCATTATTAGTGTTGCCATGGTAATTAACAATGATGACCATGGAAACCTTGATGTTCAGTTTGTAAGGAGCTTCTCCACAAAGCTAACAGTCATGTAGTTTATCACATGCAGCGTGAAATTAGCGTAAATTCCAGAGTAGCACACTTGCCGTAAAACCCCTTCAAGATCGTCAAGAGTTCTTTAAGGGTTCTTTAACAACTGAAGAAGTCCCCATCACACCATTTTCTCAGGAGCTACTTTCCCGTCCTAGCTAACAATCACATGAAGCCAGTGTTATGTGCTGTTTTGAACCTGATCGTAAATATTGGCACCCAGTTAAGAAGCACAGATTCATCATTCAGGACTCAAATGCTGTTGGTTATTATTACTTCTCTAGCATAAACAATATTATGACACACCTGTACTCATTGCATAATTGATTACCTAGCTGTTAGTCATCAGGTAGCGTCATAGTGATGGAAGCATGAACGTGAGAGGAACACTTTCTCCATTAAAAACGATGACGATTCTCAGAACCATAATCTTTACTCTGTGGATGAACCCCTAATCCTCGGCTCTTTAGCTGTGCTGTAATCTCCGCTGCATGCCGAGCGCGAGTGGGGAAACCCGTCCTAAGGCCAAGGGGAATTCTGCTGGAGAAAACAAACACACACAGCTCCTCACGGCTCACTGCGGTTCACGGCAAAAGCACTAAGCGTTTGATTTTATCCTCCGTTCCGTGTCTCAGACGTGAACCACGTCGTCCTCGGTGGAACTGTTTGCACATTCAGAGCAGCTCTGTTCTCCACAAATGACTGACGTGAAATTCTGCCTCCGCCGCAATATACATTTCTTTAGGGTTTTTTTTTTCTTATTTAAAATTGTATAATATTTTAAGTTTAAAAGTATAAGTTATTTTATTTTGTGGATAATTTAATATTTGAGAAATAATGATGATGATGATGATGATAATAATAATAATAATAATAATAATAATAATAATAATAATAATAATAATAATAATAAACAACTAAGTAT
>NC_030421.2:3670000-3860000 GCF_001660625.3 Ictalurus punctatus | reverse complement strand
TGTGCAGACACTACTGGAACTTCAAATGGGATCGGGTTCTATGGTCAGATAAAACCAAAACAGAGCTTTTTGGTAATAAACACCAGAGGTGGTTTTGTAGCCATATGGAAAAGTACCTCATGCCCACGGGTAAATATGGTGGAGGATCTTTAATGTTTTGGGGCTGTTTTTCTGCCAAAGGACCTGGACATTTTGTTATCATACATGGCATCATGGACTCTATCAAATATCAACAGATATTAAATGAAAACCTGACTGCCTCTGCCAGAAAGATTCAAATGGGCCGTGGTTGGATCTTCCAGCAGGACAATGATCCAAAACATCCATCAAAATCAACACAAAAATGGTTTACTGACCACAAAATCAAGATCCTGCCTTGACCATCCCAGTCCCCTGACCTGAACCCCATAGAAAACCTGTGTGGTGAACTGAAGAGGAGAGTCCACCAGCATGGACCTCGAAATGTGAAGGATCTGGAGAGATTCTGTATGGAGGAATGCTTTCAGATCCCTCATCATGTATTCCCCAACCTCATCAGGCATTATAGGAGAAGACTCAGAGCTGTTATCTTGGCAAAGCGAGTTAGCACAAAGTATTGACTCAAAGGGTGCCAATAATTGTTGCACACCTATATTTAACAAAGATTATTTTTTAATAAACCTGTGTTTTGTTTGCAATTGTTTGATATCCATGAGAACAGTATTTTTGTGATTTTTTTTTTTATTTTATTTTTTTTTTTTTAAGATCAAAAGATTCAACAATAAAGACAAATTTTCAGTCTTCATTACTCATATTTTTACCAAGGGGTTTTTTCTTTTGTTTTGTTTTGTTTTTTTCAGGCTGTCAGTTTGCTATGTCCAGCACATTAAAGATAAAAACTGTGGCTAATTTGTTTTGTTTCATAATCTACAGTAGTCTGATAATATTTTTAATATAAATTAATGTAATCAGTTTATTTAATTTTTATTTAATTATTTACATTTTTTGTTACGAGTCTTTTCTGTACCGTTCTCATCACCCAGATGACTAAATCCAGCTAATTTACTCACATTCTCAGCTGTGCTGAAGAACTGAAATAACCTGATTGGAATTATGAGGATCTGGTTTCACGTCTTCTTATCTCCTATTTGTTACGTGATATATGAGCATCAGAACTCCAGCAAGCGGCCAAAAAGGAGTGCAGGAATGTTCTACTCTTCCTTCTGGATTCAGCTGAGTGCACTTTAATTGCACACTTTTCCAGAAATAGACCGTTTCTCCATGAAAACAGCGGAGACGGAGAGCTGAGCGGCAGAACGATGAGAGTTCCACTTTCACACTGCTCATCACATCACTCACTCCTGAGCTTCCAGAACATTCTCATCAAATCCAGAACAAGAGTTTAGCATTTTCAAACCACGACCTGATGAGAGAATGAAAAGGAAAAACCCGTGTCACCTGACCAGAATTAACCTCTTTTTTTTTCAAACCCATAAACGTTCATAGCTTCATTCTACTAAACATAAAAAATCTTTATTTAAAAATAGCAGATTCTAATAGTTCTCATACAGTCCCTTTATTTCTTAGCTGGATGTCGTTCACTGCGACTCACAGATAACTGAAGAGTATTAAAATAATAATAATAAGAAGAAGAAGAATAAATCATTATTATTGAATGATAATATGAATTAATCCATAATACCAGTAAGATGATGTGGTATTTTCCCTCTAAGAACATTTGGTTTTAAATGATACATTAAACATGTTAATAGCTGGAACTGGGCATGAAATATTAATATAAAAAAGTCATATTATTTTATATAATCCAATGGAAAATCATGCCACGTCACTCCGGCTCTTATCAGTGAGTCAAATAAATAAGAGTCGAATCTCTGAACTCGCAAATGACTCACTGCCTGTTTTTTTCAAAAGGTTGTTGGTCTACACTTATCACCTAAACTGTTCAATACAATCTTAATATAGCATCAGGACCAAATTCACACCACGGCGCTGCTGAGTTCTGGATTGTGATTGGTCTTCAGGTGTTGATTAGTTCTCTATGACAGCGGCTAACAGCTACTATTAATGCGCTCGTTCTAATATGCTATCGTTTCTATAGTAACAGCTCGTTCACAGGGACGTGTACAGCGCACGCTTCACTGATAATAAACAGATTAAAAACATGTGTAATCGTTGATACGGTGAAGTTTGGTGATGTTTTCAAGTAAAAGTCGAAATAAAACTTCTAAAATCTTTAACTATCCAAAGAACCATTGAGGAACCATTTTGTTCCAAGATCGTATGGTATGTTTGGGATGGAGCCAAATTACCCAGCATGATTTGTAGTGTTCGAGTGTTAAAATGCTGGTGGGGACATGAAGTCGTGATGAACTGAAGTAGTGTTAGAAAATGGCCGAGCCTGTAGCGAGAACACGAACTGGGTATGAATTCAGACGCATGAGTTTGGGGCTGAACTTCAAAATGGAAGATGTTCTAGTAGGAACCCTCCTTATAAATAAGTGTGTGTGTGTGTGTGTGTGTGTGTGTGTGTGTGTGTGTTGACTGCAGGGTTCTATCAGCTGAGCAGGAGTAGGAGAACCTTTCACACTCTATCATTAATTCTTCCTTCCTTTTCCCCTTCTCTCTCTCTCTCTCTCTCTCTCTCTCTCTCTCTCTGTGTAGCTTTGATCAGAGTTGCCTGTGCTAAACGATCTTAAATTGCTCTTCAGAACTGAACGGTGTAATTAGTCGCTGCAGCATTAATAACGCAGAGCGTCCGGGATCTTGAGCTCTTTAATCTTCGGCTCTCTGCGCTGTTTTTTTTCCCTTCTCCCTCTACTTTACTGTTTTTTTTGTTCAGTGCTGACCCACACAGGCCACAAGCTGCTCGGTGCTGCAGCCGCTCTCAGATCACAGAGCGCTGCAGTGATGGACGGCGTGGCTAACAGCTACCAGCTGAGCTGCAGCCAGACTCATACACAGAGGCACGGCACGGGAAAAGGACAGCGTTCCCAGCGAGACGCAAAGACACACACAGAAACACAACAAACCTGAAAATCTCTCACCAATGCCAAACACATGAAGTTTGTACTGTTCCTTAAAATGATTCCTGCTCGCTCGTGTTCCTGACTGAGGTCACATGACTCAAGATCAAACCTGGACTTTAGTGGAAATGTGGCACGATATCAGTCTCGAGTTGCGCGAACTGTGTCGAAGTGCTTTATCTCAACAACGACACAGAAATACTGTACCAGTGCGTTAGTGTCAGAAATGTGCCAAAAATTTCACCTGAAAATGATCAAAAATGGCTGAAAGAAAAAAAGACCTGTCCATGATGTAGGTTAAAATCGGACTGGTCTAGGTGAACACTGCAGGCTCAGGCGTTCTCACCTCAGACGAACCTCAAGCGAGAAGGCGATCTGCTTAGGGCGTGGTGTCCGATATCCTGATTGGTTGTCATGTTACTACCTGTTTCAGGTTTCATTATGATGGAGAAAGAACCTACAGTTCAGATGAAATGAATCTGTGTGAAAGCAATCTTGTGATAATGACAGTCCTTATAAAACAAGTCGGGAATTAGTCCTGAGTACGCACTTGAGCAATTAGGCCATGAACCCAAGAGTAGCTATTATCTTCTGCTACAATTACCACAGAGGAACAGTTTCCACCCACTGCATGCCGTTTCGACAATTAGTAAAACATGTCCTCAACACCTGAGGACATCGGAGGAGATGCATCTTAATCAGAAACACTGTTTATCTCTGTGTTAAATTTTAGATAACAGGTAGATAAAAGGACGAATGAAGTTAAAGTTTCTCTGTAAGCGTAGCAGATGAGCGCTGGGTCAGCTTATCCTTCACACTCTGCGCATGCTTTCTTTACAATACAGCGCATCAAATTGATTTTATTTACAAGTCGTTAAAAGCATGATCAGTGCGACTACATCCCTGCAAGGATTACGATGTGATGATCTCGATTTAGATGTGCTGGATCAAGTGCTATTTTATTAAGTATACCAGCCATATTGTTCAATTAAACCAGTCATGGTCACAGTCAGGGCTAAGGAGAAACCGCGTGCCAGACACTTCTACTCACTTCTACTAAAATCTGGAGGTGTGAACTACATACGGGTGATTTGAATAATCTGAACGTGGAGCAAAGAAAATCGACTTACACAACTCTGAATACGAGGAACGTCCATGTGATATATTGACGTCGATTTTTAGATTTAAGATACAGACTGTGAACATGGCTTTAAATCTGCCAGTAATAATGTTTCTCTAGACTCTAGAGCTTGATTGCTATTCTGATGCTATAATCACAGAGATATTACCGAATATTTCGCTGTCATTTGAAATAACTATCCACTTCATGCAGCCTCACCCTGCTGAAGTTATCTCAGTCACTCTCATTATACTATTTAAAGCATGCGCTATATAATTCATCAACAGCAAAAATGTAATCAGGTGATTCACAAAACAGGAAACGTCATTCCTGGTGACATGCCTTGATCACGATTTCTTTATTGCTCATGATTTAGATTTCTTTCTAACACATTGCCACAGAGAACGGCATGTCACGAATGAAAACATCTCCACTGAAATATATTAAAGGTTATTTGGGTTGGCTAACACAAACCAACTGAAGTCTCATATTGCAACGCAAGAAGACTAAAGCTATGTGTGAATTAGTACACGTCCTAGTATGCTAGTTGTGTTTCTAGTGCATGTATGGAGAAACTCAATGAGATGTTGTGCAGTATAGAGGCTTTAAACAATGATTGCTGTCAGATAGTCCAACGATATTGTATATTTTAATCTCGATTTCTAACCTGACTCATGGATTCGTTGACACACCTTCTGTCAGGGTAATACAGTACAGGGTGTTAGAGTTCAGCCAGGAAACTAAAGAGTATTTGCATATGTGTGCAGCCAAACAGGTTGCTCAATCATTATTGGATATTTTAGTCGATGAATCATGGCTTTCTATATAACCGAGTAAGTGTGTGTGTAAAGGTTTCTCATTCAGTATTGGGATATTGTTAGTGCGTGTATCTTATATAAACACACCTCACTCACTCATCGGTGTATTAGAGATAACTCTTTCTCTTTACACAGAAAAACAGCACCGACACACCTCCAAATAAAATTTGCATATTCAACAGGAGGCGTGGCACAGAAGTCGGAGATTTACGAAAAGTTGAAACTTCCGTGCAGCACTTTATAGGAAAATCTCCATGAAACCAAACTGCCCAGTTTGGTTATTTCTTCCCAGTTGGTTCTCGGCTACGATGCTACCGCACGCTTTCCTGTAGACTTTGTTGGAACTGTTGAAGTTCTGCAAGTGAATGCATAAGTGAGAGTTTCTTTACATTCCCCACTCTGTGATCTCCTCTCCAGCGCTGAGAGTTCGCCGCTGTGAGTCAGATATTAATAATAGCTAACATGAAGGTTAGCGAGTGGAAGAGCCTCGGGCCGTTTCTCTGCACAGACCTGCAATTCAGAGCTCCACAATCATTCCTCTCATTCCTCCTCTCGTTCCTCTTCAGCCTCTCGCGCCACCGCAGGTCTGCTGAAGACAGGCTCGATCGGTGCAGCGCCATCACTCAAACTGTCCGCACCGAGCCCTGAGCTCCTTTAATAACGACATTTATTAATCGTACTTTCCTTAATTCATGCAGAGTCTTCCAGACACTCAGGGTCACAAGGTCTTCGACTGCAGATGCAGTGCCTTCAATTAACAACCGTATTTACTGCATTAGTACTTTAAGGAACTTTAGGAAATGTTGATCATTTGTTGTAATTAATCATTCGTTGCAGCGCAGCATGGAGTGTTTCAGTTTCATCAGGGATCAGTTCTCTGTCCATCTCTAACGTCTCTTCATGGATGAAGACTCATCATCAGTACAGAACTACACTGGAGTTCCTCTGGCATCAGTTCTCAGTCCACACTTGTCCTCCATTTATACTAAATCTCAGGGCTCAGTGATCAGGTCTCATTTCTTATCAATCCTACGCTGATGACACACCGCTGTACTACTGGCTCTCAGGGGTCAGTACTCAATCCACTCATGTTCTCCTTTTATACTAAATCTCAGGGCTTAGTGATCAGCTATCTTGGATTTTCTCATCAATCCTACGCTGATGACACACAGCTGTAGTTCTGTTTTCAAGATACCAGAATGTCTTTCTGACATCTCTTCCTGGATGAAGACTCCGCACCACTAGGAATCTTTTAGATGATAGACCTCTCTGATCATATCACACCA
Source organism: Ictalurus punctatus (assembly GCF_001660625.3). Lineage (NCBI taxonomy): Eukaryota > Metazoa > Chordata > Actinopteri > Siluriformes > Ictaluridae > Ictalurus > Ictalurus punctatus. The sequence goes on along the minus strand of NC_030421.2, from coordinate 3,853,753 downwards.
GCCTCCAGATCCTACAGTTCTTCTCCACAACGTCAGATGAAAACGACTGTTTCTGACCACAGAATCTGCTCAACTTCTGTACAGGCCAAGTTATTTCTATCTAGACTTCAATAGTGTAGTTGTCTTCTTGGTGGTCTTTCTTCATATTGCAAATCTCCTCTACAGATCATTCATAATGAGGATGATGCTACTGTCTGGTACCTCCCAAAACCTCCCAACGTTCTCACGTCTGCCAATTCAAAAACCTTGCCTTTGCCTCCAACACATCAGGGATTTCAACTTCAGTGTTTGACATGTCCATATCTCATAGCAAAAGATCTCACAACTTCAGCATCCTGGGTCCTCAGTAGTTGTTTCCTCAGTAGCCGTATGCCTCTGTTCCTTCTGCAAATGGTTAAAGACCAGTACCTAGATTAACACCTCACATTCTCTTTACTGACTTGCATTAATTGCCTACTGCTTCTTGTTTTTTAAGTTGCTGTATTACTTATTTATATATTTTATTTATTAACATCTAGACCTGTCTAGCACTTGTATAAACTAGTATTTGTCTCTTATTCTTCAGCTTATGAATTCCTGTAGATTTGCTCGATGCTTATAACAGGATATCAGAGAAAGCCTTACCTATTTGATCTCCCATCCTAATTTCATTGAGACTAGTTTAGAGTTTGGGGTATAAGTATTATCTACACAATATAATCGTATAATGTTAGCCTGCTAGCGTACAGTAGCAGAATGAGGTGGTGTTAATTCAGATGTGGTGAGCTCCCCTCAGATGTTTGTTCCACATGTAATGCTGTAATGGCTGCCAGTGAGATGAGACAATGAAGTGAGGACATCTGGAGCACATGATGCTTTATTGTGGGGTGGTTATGACATCACTGTGTTGTCTTACACACACACAAACACACACACACACACACACACACACACACACACACTGTTGCAGGTATGTTCTTAATTCACAGGTGCCAACCACAACAGAGTGTTCAGAGATTGTGTATACTTTGACTGATGGAGAAATCACTCTGATGTGTTGGACAAAGAAGATAAGGAGGTGCGCCCCTGCACTCGTTTATTGCTCTTCATCAGTCTAGCTATAGTTAGCTATATAAAATGAAAAGGTTTTAGAGTAAGCAGACACCCGTAAGTCGACACAGTGTTAGCGAGATAATGTTCACCAAAACGTTCATAATAATAATAATAATAATAATAATAATAATAATAGTAGTAGTAGTAGTAGTAGTAGTAGTATAAAAATTGCATAAAAATGTTGCTTTCCCCAGAACATCATTATTTGTGGTCTGTCAAATGTACAGGTAGAGGTCTCTCTCTGTGCTTAAATTTATCCCCAGAGAGGACACGTAACCAAAGTCTTGCTCTACAAGATGTAAATAAATTAATGAATGAGTGTATATAAATGATTATGTGCACATGCCAGTGTGTGTGTGTTTGAGAGAGTCTGTGTGTGCAGTGTACATGAGGAGTAAACGCAGTGAAGGTCTGTAATTGGACGCCGGCGAGGCTCTCATTATCTGCACACACTCCTCTCTCATGTGGGCACACAGCTGCGAGTGGCGTGTCTCGACCCCTACAGCACAGGGGACTTTCCATCCACACGAGACATACACCCTCCATCACAATCTGCAAACGTTCGGCCATTTCAGTTTTACGTTAACGTATTACATCATATGCTCAGACCCTCCGCAGTTACAGAAGCAGCACAGCAGTTATCACTACTCTGTGTGTGTGTGTGTGTGTGTGTGTGTGTGTAGTGTTTGTGTGTGTGTGTGTATTTGTGTGTTTAATGCACGATGGAGTGTATCATGTAACAGCGCGGGCGATGGAGCATGCACAAGCTTCTCGCCTGAGGCCAAGATCTTCCACCTTGTTTAGGAATGCAGGGATCTGACTGTTGTGTTTTCTTTACCTGTCTCTTCACTTTCACCCTCTTGTAGTAGCAGCGCCGTGGCCTCAGGTCATCTCTTTACATTTTACAGCCACGTTTTCTGTTTAAAATCACCCGGTTGAAGCCGAGCCCCAAGGACACTAAATCTGAATCTATAGTGAATCTCCTGAATCTATAGTGTGGAAAATTGTCTTTTTCCTGTATTTTATCCTGTACTGTATGTCTGAGTTGCAGACATCCCGAACATACTGCATCAATTCGGAACTTGTGGAGTTGTAGAATACTCTGGCATTATTTTGTGTGCTAGAATGTCATTTGGGAGACGCACACAGCTTTCTAACGACTGAATTCAACACAACCTCAAAGCGATGAGTGAAAACAACCAGGGATAATAAAGTGTCAGATTTCTTCACATAAAATAAAACTCTCCAAAGTCAGGGTTCATATTTTAACATTTTCCTCTATCTGACTTCAAAGATGATGTCTGATTGTTTTGATGCACAAGACTGATCAGGAATTACCTCTACGCTGTTAGCTAAAATGATCTCAGCTTCACAGTCCTAAATCTCTAAAGCTTTGTCTTCTACTCCTGATTAACTGATATTAACCTAAGGTCCTTGAATAATTTGCTCACTGGCCTTTTTTTTGATGGCGATGGCTTCATTCAGGCGAGGCCTATGGACTAGACTTTATTCGTGTCAGTTTATTAATATTAAACCATATACATAAAAAAATAATACTAATTGTAACATGTCAGACTCACGCAGTGAGTGAGGACCCATCACCTCTTTGTCACTCTCAGAGGCATCCACGGCAAACGTTAGCAAAGGGTCAGGGTAATGGAGAATGGGATCACTTGTGAGCCTGTCCTTAAAATTTTGAAATGCCTCAGATTGCCTTGTGGTTCCTTTTTAGTTTGCTCGGATGACCTTTGAGCAGTGCGGTAAGGAGAGTACTGAAACCTCTGATGAATCTTCAATTAAAGTTTGCAAGCCACAAGAACCTTCACATGAGCTCCCTCACATTACAAGGTTGAGGCCACAACACCACCACTTTCATCTCTGTTTTGTCTTTACCTTGTGCATCGAGTATGTCAGTAAGGAAGGCCATTTTAGTTTTCATGATCTCACATTTCTCTTACTATGATGTACTTATACTTACTTATATGGTGTAGATGATTCCAGATGTTGTCCTGGTTAAGACTGTGTGTTATTTTGTTTGTTTGTTTGATTGTTTGTTTGTTTAATCTTATTTTACTTTTGCACCCACATCTTTGGCATCATCACCTATGACCACAGCACACTTTTGAATGCAGCATTCTCTCACTCTCTCACACTCTCCCAGCTCCAGGGTGTCCATCCAGGGTGTCCCCTACCCTGTGCCATGAGTTCCCTGGGATAGGCTCCAGGCTCCCCCATGACCTGGTGTAGGATGAGTGGTATGGAAAATGGATGGATGGATGGAAGCTCTCCCAACTAACCATAACAAAGAGAAAACGCAGGAAATACAGAGGGAAATGCTCAAGTATGCAAAACAGGCTAAGAGCAGGAACAGACAGACCACCTCTGTTCAGCATACAGCTTGCGAATGTACGGTCCATTGAAAACAAGCTGGAAAACATCAGGGTGAGAGTTTGTTTTCAACACAACATGACGGACTGCAGTGTCCTTTGTTTCACTGAAACATGGCTTGCCCCCTATAGTACCACACCCAATTACGATTCTCTCCCATTCCTGCTCTCCTAACCTGGAACACCTGACGATCAGATGCAACCCCTTCTACTTACCTCAAGAATTCACTTCATTCATTATCACGGCTGTTTGCATCCCACCTCAAGCAGACACAGACACTGCCTTATCTGCACTCCATGATACGCTCAACCGCCATCAGAACAAATACCCGGACGCTGCCCTCATCATAGTTGGGGACTTTAACAAAGCCAATTTAAAGCGATCATGCCAAACTTCCACCAAAATATCACATGCCTCACCAGGGGCACTGCTTTCCACTACTACAGTCAGTTCAGGATTGGCTACAGGACCACTTCTCTGCCTGTGTTCAGTATGCCACCATGCCACCATTTTTCCCATACTGGAATATAAAGAAATGATGTTGCAGGAAAAGCTGGTACAGCAAGAGGTCAGATGCTGGACTGCCCAATCAGAAGCCATGCTGAAGGATGCACTGGGACATGTTTCAGTCTAGTTCCAGAAACATCAGCAAGTTTACAAAAGTGGTGTTGTGTTTTATTGCTACTCTGACAGATGAGATCATCCCCAGGAGAATAGTTAGGGTCTTTCCCAACAAGAATCTGTGGGTTGATAAATGCAGGCACCGCTGCCTGTAATTCTGGACTCCAGATGGGAGACATAAAGTATAAAGCAGCATCCTACAGACTAAGACACACAAGGAAATATGAAACAAAAAAAATAAGAACAGATTGGAGTCTCAGCTCCAGGAATTTAACACCAGACGAGTGTGGCAGGGACTACGGACTATCACGGTGAGGGCCGACTACTCCCTGGTTTATGAACTTTACCATTTTGATACTAGTGCCACTAATATTAGCATCCTGGCTAATACTAGCATTCCTGCTAATGCAACAGAAATTTGCTCATACATCAGAGAGCTTCATGCACTAACTGTCTCAGAACATGACATGAGAAGGACTTTTAAGGTGAGTGAATGTGAGGAAGGGAGCGGGCCCAGACAGTATCCCCTGTAGGGATCTGAAAACCTGCACTGAACTAGCCCAGGGGGGTCATCAGTATTTTCAATCTATCCATGACACTGTCCAGGCCCTTCATGCGTCAAGAGATTCATGATCAATCTGATGCCCAAGTCATCCACTCCAGCTGAGCTGAAAGATTACAGTGATCCAGTGGCCCTCGTTGGTGATGAAATGCTTTGAGAGACACATCCAAGGCTTCCTCTGCTTCTCTCTACCCAGCATGTTAGACCTGCTCCAATTCACTTACTGATCTAACAGATCCACAGATGATGCCATCTTCCATGTCCTACACACCGCCCTATCTCAACCTAACATGGGAAGGGGAGAACTGCTGTTCATTGTGCAGTTTGTTCGGTAAGCTCAGGGAGCTGGGCTTGTGCTCACTGCCAATCGGTTCTGGAATTTTGAACTGATCAGCTGCAGGTGGCGAACATAGGCAGCTTCACCTTCAACACCCACTCTCAGCACTGTAACTCTTATTCTGCACACTTTGCACACACAACAACTTGTTCTTCAACATCAGTTAGACTACGGAGCTGGTTGTGGACTTCAGAAGAGGATAATGGAGGGCATTCACAGCTCTCAAAATTACTGGGACGCTGGTGGAGAGAATGAGCAGCTTCAAGTACATTAGTGTAAACATCAGCAAGGACCTGTAATAGACTCTGCACACTTAATACAGAAGGTGAGACAGAGTCGCTACCATCTAGAGGAAACTGCATCTCCTTGGCTATCTGGCTATCCGAGGCAAATTCAAATGCTTTTACTAAAAATTCATGCTAGGTCTAAACAGGGGGCAGGAATTCCTGTTTTCTTTGCCACTTCTTGAACTTCTGGTGCTGGAATTTGGGTAGTGAGACACAGGGGGGACATACAGAAATCATGACCACAGGGTCCCCATTTTGGCATTGCTCCAAGAAACGGAGGGATTATGGGTGGCCAAGGAATACCAAGCACTATGTGGTTATAAGAAATCTTGGTGATGAGGAAGGTGATAGATTCAGTATGAAGAAGCCCAGTGTGCACATTTAAGGGAACAGGGGACTACCATCCCGTGCAAGGCTCTTCATAAGTACTAAGGGAACTTCCACTTTTTGAAGTATTTCCTCTTACAGAAAGTTTCCAGCTGCATTCAAGACAGTGACGGTGAGAAAATACTGTGAGCATGAGCACCAATATAAATAAAAGTACATTTATGAGTTTCTAAACTGGAGGTGATATCACCCATTCTTACCTGGACTGAAGGTGTGCTTGGGAGCCAAGAATCACATTCATCTTGAGAATATCCCTTTTCTCTTCAGTGCAGACAGCAGCCCTCATGTCTTAATGTCCCAAGAAGGAGATCTAGTGAAAAGGAGAGAGCACTGTAAGAAACGTTTTCACATTCACCACAGTTATAATATTTGGAGGCGTCATCAGACCAACCTGTTGTTGATTATTTTCCAAAAACAACAGTGGTTTAGTCCATGACATTTAGAGTGACATTTAGGAATACTGCTCCAGGACTGAAGGGGTTAAGAGCTCAGATCTCATTTATCAGGTTAATACTTTGGCGGTGTTTGGAGAATGTTGCATTGGGTGGTTTGTGTAATTGTTATCAGATGAAAGATTTAACTGAAACGCTCTTGGCGATTTGACGAGTGTTCTTTAATCACCTGGCACTGATGACAGAACTCCAAACCCCCATCATCACCAGCAGCAGCAGAACATCTCATTCAGCTCCACATGTTCACCTGTTTATCAGCACTACCAGCTGAATATTATAGAATATTATATCTTGCCTTATATGATGTTGGTTGATATGTAACACTGCTCTACAAACTACAGTAGGACTGATAGAGATGAATGAGAGACACATGTTCCTGCAGAAAACCTCCACCATCAAACACCAGCCTTTATTACAGTGACTGAGTCCAGAGCAGGCTTCTGGATTCTGATTCGTCAGAATGTCTTGATTATTTATTCTTTTTAATGTGGTTCAACTACATCCATCACCATGCAGTTGACCATCAGCACCAAAAATCACCATGTGAAAATAAATCATTTTTAAACAACAAAAATAGAAATGAATAATAAAAATCACAATTAAATGAATATAGTTAATGACAAATCACCGGTTTTTATTAATGCACTCGTTCGAACACGCTATCGTTTCTATAGTAACGGCTCGTTCACGGGGACGTGTACAGCGGACGCTCCACATAAACGTGTGTAATCGTTGACATGGTGAAGTTTTCTGTAAGGAGACGATTATGTAACGTGTACGGAAGGAGTCTCCAGTGTCAGCGCCGTGTAACAGTCAGAGGTGAAGCTGTAACGTTACGTTTTCCCACATCTTCATCACAGAGGAGTTTACACTTCTCTACTGTTTCTCACTAATTCTCTTTATTAAAAAAAAAAAGAGCGGCTGGTGAGGGAACGAGTGTTTATAGCTGCTATAACGACGATATTTTAAAAATATAGTATATATAACGTATAATTCACATTAAATGTGAACTTTAGAACCAATTGAACTGTGCTTTATATTATTTAGCTGTTTATTTTAATTATATGAGCTTACACTTTTATTCTGTTGTATATTTTCTGCCATGCTGCCAAGCATTGTTAATGTCTGAGGTGTTGCTTTTATTTACAATAATATTTTTATATTTTTATATTCATTTAATAATTAAAAGTCATTATGCAGCTGTGAACAAAGTGGCTCTCTCGTTCGCCGTCATTTAGCTATTTCTTCAATCCGCTGTTAGGGCTGATTATATATCGCCGGCGTATCGTTATATCGTAATAGAAGAGTAATGATTTATAATCGCACTATCCGGTGTCACCCAGATGAGGACGGGTTCCCTTTTATGTCTGGTTCCTCTCAAGGTTTCCTCCTCATATCATCTTTTCCTCACCACCGTCACCTCTGGCTGCTCATTACAGATAAATTCATACATTTAACATCTATATCCTGAATTTATATATTTCTGTAACGCTGCTCTGTGATGATGTCCACTGTTAAAAGCGCTGTGCACATAAAACTGAATTGAATTGAATTGAGTCTTCACTCGACTGTTAGGGCTCATTATATTGTACGCCTGTCCATGAGACTCGATTGGCCAATCCCGAATTAGCGCACCTGCACAGCGAAATCACCGGTGTTGATTTAACACCCACAGTGTTGAATTCACGCCCTACAATGTTTATATAAGTCTACTCATATAAACACTCTGGGTGTTAATTCAACACTAGGGATTTTACTGTGTGAAGTTTGTTGAACCTGGATTGACCTGTTACACTAAATCAAGCGAGACCATTTGAAATAAGCTCCACTTTTATTAACTAGGAGTTATTAATTAGGAGTGCATCCTCCAGCAGTAGTACCCAAAAAGTTCTCCGTCTTGCTTTGATTTGTTGGTTTATTACAAGAGAGATGTGATTTAAACAAAAAGCACTTTATTTAATTTATACACGAGGTGAAAGAAGCCATTTGACCGACCTGGCAGACCTTAATCCTGACCCAGACCTTTTCCCCTTTTCCCCTGAGAGTCTCTCATTTAAACACAGACACTGTGTTTAAATGATAAAACTATAGATTTATAGAGTTTTCCGTGAACATCTTGTTACGGAAAGTTTGCGGTGTTCGCAAACTGGTACGGGGCGTGTGAACAGCCAATCAGATTGCAGCCTGCTGGATCCTGAAGCTGTGTATAAAAGATATCTGCCACTTTGTGACTTGTGAGCATAGCCTCTGAGAATAAATTTCAACAATGACTATTCATTAAGTAATTTTTGTAGGATAATAGCCTCAGTCTCTGAGGAGGAACCTGTTTAGTTTTAACTGTTATTGTTTTTAATGACTAACACCTGACTGTTGTCATCTCTCCTGTTCTCAGACAGTCACAACTCTCCATACTCAGTGACTCAGTGTTTGATAAGTGATGGAGTAAACCTGGTCATTGGACGGGACTTTAAGGGCTGCTGAGGTTTCCAGCTTCACGCAGGTCTAAATAAAGCCGACAGAGTCCAGATTTCCTCTGCAGCGTCTCCACCGCAGGCACAGATGGCCCTGATCTCACCGAGTCCTCCAGCGGATCAGCGAGGGATCTGCGGTCTGGACGAGGCCTTTGGACCACGCTACACACACGCTAATGTTTATCACATGTTGACCGAGAGCTTCATAGCAAATATAACTCCAACAGTACACCGGTTCAATCACACAGCTCTGTATCACACTGAGAGAACTCACTCAGAGATATGTTACGAACAATTTCACCCCAGTTTCTCCCCAGTTTGTTATACTGAGGCTACGACTCAGTCAGTGTTTTGATGCTGATTGGCCACGGCCGACTCTGTTGTAGATTTATCCTGGATTATGATTGGTCTCATATTACCAGGTTTATCGGTGAGTTTGGAGGACTTTGTTATTTTTATATTACTCCAAATACGTAAATAAAATTTTTAAAACCTCAAAACATTCTTTAATTTCTCAAAAAAATAATTTTAATTAAACAATAGAAATTAACAATAATTAAATGAATCATAGAACATAAAAGAATAAAAAAAAGAAAGCTCTACATGTAGAAATAAAGAAATAATGTTCAGGGAAAACATTATAATAGAATTTTAATAATCACAGGCTTTACGGTGGAAAAATTTAAATCCATCATGTGGAAAAAAATATAAAATAATAAAAATAAAATAATGTGAATGTTTCCATAAAAACCTTTATTTACTGAAATATCATCACATTCCCCACTTCAGATTGAACTCAAAACACCACGTGATCACTATGACCTTAGCGTGTGTGTGTGTGTGTGTGTGTGTTTGTGTGTGTGTGTGTGTGTGTGTGTGTGAACACTAACCCATGACGCTTTTGAACGAAACTCAAAACACATTTTTTTCATTTCCTCTCAGATTTAGGTAAAATCTCTGCAGGAGGTCGTTCCTTTTATTCTCTCGTCGTCAAAATGATGAACATTGAAGATGTTTTAACAAAACAGACTCACGTCCTTTCATCTGCTGGTCAAAACCAATTTCGACTCGGCGGTGGGAAACTGTTTCTGAAAATCATCTCAGTGCTCGAAGCTGAGAGAAGAAAAAGAAGAAGAAGAAAAGAAACAGGGCCAAAAGTTTGAAAGAAATCGGCGAAATGTTGGTTTGTAATTTTCTTTTAGTTACGGGTTATTTTCTTAGTGAGATCACCCACGTGTACACACACACACACACACACACACACACACATACACGCACGCGTGCACACACACGATTATAGGTACTCGTTAGCACTGAACGCATTTATAAACATCTGGAACAGCAGCAAGTCTCCAATATCATTAACATTATTATTATTATTATTATTATTATTATTATTATTATTATTTATAAACATCTGGAACAGCAGCAAGTCTCCAATATCATTAACTTTATTATTATTATTATTATTATTATTATTATTATTATTATTATTTATAAACATCTGGAACAGCAGCAAGTCTCCAATATCATTAACTTTATTATTATTATTATTATTATTATTATTATTATTATTATTATTAATTATAATAATAAACAACACTTGTTTTTGATTGGCTGGCAGGTGTGTGTTACTTTCAGACTTCTAATCCATCCATTCATCATCCACACACACACAGGGCAGTGGCAGGAATCGAACCCCCGACCCTGCAGGTGTGAGGCGAACGTACACACCTGCAGTGTAACCATACAGTGTAACCATGACAACAAGCATAAATAACAGTTTAGTCTAGACCAGTATTTACAGTTAAGCGAGTGATCTTAATTACTCAGAAAGGAATTGTTTGGACAGCATTATCAGGAGCAACAGAACAGCATCTGTTCAGAGGGTGAGGCTGCTCAGAGGGTGCTCTGAGAGGTAACCATAGCAACAATCCTATAAGGTGTTTATCTAGATAAACAAAACATCTCTGATTTGATAGCAGGTTTCACACTGCACACATCATGGGCACATAAGAAATCCTGGGAAAATGATGTGTTTTGCCTTGTGTGGGTCAATCAGACAATCAGACCAAACAATTTGTCCAATCGCCATCAGGCTGCAGTTTCTTTTCTCTCCATCCATCACCACGTCCCCTAAAATCTGCACTCTGAAATGACAAGCCGAGTCCCTGAGACCTTCAATTTAGCAGTCTGAGTGTTCGTGGGGGTTCGATCTCAGACGGAGCGGGGTGGAGGGGGGTTAAAGGGGGGGTAAAGAAGGGCGGTGGAGGAGGGGTGAAGCAGGGGATCAGTTAGCGCTAATGGCTAAAGGACTTTGATGTGGAGCAGAGTGAGACTGCAGGCCGAGCGAAACAGCTCGTAACTGACCTTGCTTCATAAGCACGTCATAAACTCCTGCTCCTGGAGTGTGTGTGTGTGTGTGTGTGTGTGTGTGTGTGTGTGTGTGTGTGTGTGTGTGTGTGTGTGTGTGTGTGTGTGTGTGTGTGTGCATGTTCCAGTTCCAGCCTGATGTTTACATGAGACATTAGATGTGTGGTACAGAAACTTAGATGTGTTGCCTAGCAACAAGATAAAATAATGCAAACAGAGAAGATGTAAGATGTGTTTAACCGTGATAAGAAATAATGATATGAGACGAGAGAAGAGAAGTGGAGATAAAACAAGATGAGATAAGATATTGTTTTGTCATTTTCAGCTTTCTCTAAGGTTTGCCTTTTAAAGAGTTTTGTGGGCGTGACTAAGTGTAAATCATCTATGCCGTGAACATGCTTGCTAATTGACTGGAGTTGATTTGGAGATTGGAGCTGATTGAAGTTTATCAACATACGCACGTGAGTATGAAGAAAAGTTTTGTGAACATGGTGGGAATTTAACGTTTGGTTTGACTTGATTTCAACCAAAGGGAAAAACCGTATATAAACGTGACAGATAATGAAGTGGCATGAAAATCCATTCTGTAAGTAGATATCATTTTGGAGGAACTGTAGAGTGTCATTTTCAGCAATCCTCTGTTGTTGTTTTTTTATGGAGTAAATAAAAGGCTGTTGTTCTGTAAACCTTTAACCCATGCCTGCACTGTGGTTTACACATCTGTTTCCAAATGAAAACACATATCTAAAATGATTTTTTCCATCAGGATAAAAACCGGTCTGATTGGTTAAATGTTCCTGATGTCAATCTAACCTCATCCCCAAAATGACTTTCTGATGAGTAACTATTATTTTGAATTCTGTGAGTCAGTTGCATTATCAGTTATAAACACAGGTCAGTACACATACATATTTATTTTTGGGCAAAAATCAAACGCTCCATTTTGGTCCCATGTTCTGTCGAGGAAATCTGTGTAACGTCTAGAATAACCTGTAATGAAATGCTTTTGAGATGCATGTTGATGTTAATCTGGACATTTTGTGTTCCTCTTCTGTCTGTGCGGTATGACATCATCACTCCGCGACCCCTGACATGGTGATGAGGTCACATTACTCAGCAGATCATTTAGATGTTCACCGTCATCAAGGTCTGGACTTAAATCATTTTAGACATGCTGAAATTGCTGCCTGCTGCAGAATGAAACAGAGACGGCTAGGGTTCGACATCAGCGCCACTGACGGAGTTAAAGGAGGCTTTTATACCCACTGAAAACTGCAGGAATGAGTGAAGCAATAATCTTTAATCATATCGGTCTGGATCATACTGAGATCAGCGTCTCCCTCTGCTGGTCACTGCAGCACACTGCAGCCTACATAGGGATTTGGGGAGTGGAGAGAGACCTGACTTCCATAGCACAATGAATGAATTAATTAAAAAAGTCAAATTAAATTTCAACATGCTGTCTCAGGGCATCTCACTCCATTCTCATGCTATCTCAGGGCATCTCACACCATTCTCATTCCTCTCACAGCATCTCGCACCATTCTCATTCTGTCTCACGGCATCTCACACCATTCTCATGCTGTCTCACGGCATCTCACACCATTCTCATGCTGTCTCACGGCATGTCACACCATTATCATGCTGTCTCAGGGCATCTCACACCATTCTCATTCCTCTCACAGCATCTCACAGCACTTCACAGTATCTCTCAGCACCTGCCGGCATATTTCAATGTCTCTCAGCATCTCACAGTGTCTCATGCCATTTGTCCACATCTCAGGCCATCTCTTGCTGTATCACAGAATCTCATGGCATCAGCATCTCACGGCATTTCTCAGACTTTCGCACATTCAGCTTCTCATGGCGTCTCACAGTGTCTTTCACCACTCTGTCATTCTGTCTGTGTTGTAAAAGATAGCAGGACTGCAGTGATGACCAGCTGAAGGAGTTTACACAAGCTTTCTCTCAAATGAAGCATTGATGCTCCGGGTCTGGAGATTCAGGAGTTTATTTTGGGAGGAAGTGTCTTTATCAGCAGGAATTGTGGGTAATGTGTTTTGTCCACAGGGTTCAGTCTGTCGTTTGCTGATTCTGGCAGTAGCGAGAGTTTATCCCTCTGGTAGTGCTCAAGACTTCTCTTCAAATTTTACCGCAATATTTATGTTAAAATTCCCCAATTAATCTTCCCTCATCTCTTTTCCTGAAAAAAACACATAGTGTACTACAAAGTGCACATGATGTTGCAGTGTGGGAAAGCATTTAGGACACATTCTGCTCAACGTGACCTTCATGTGGGTAAGAGAGCGCTCCATCATGGTGTTTTTATTTCTGTTACAGAAAGCGAAGAAAAATCGTGAAGTGGAAAAATGATTTTCCGTCTCACTCCACGTTGAGTAAACATCTACATCAGGTTCTTTTGAGTAAAATCGAGCTAAGCATTATTCTAGTGGTAGAGCAAGAGAGAGAGAGAGAGAGAGAGAGAGAGAGAGAGAGAGAGAGAGAGAGAGAGAGAGAGAGAGAGAGAGAGAGAGAGCGAGCGCACCCTCTGCTGTTTAATCCACTTACACGGGATTTCCTGTTGAGAATTAAAATGTTTGAAATCCAGTACAGTGAGTTTAAAGTTCAGAAATAAATCAGTTCAGAGTAGTTTATCAGTTAATGTTTAATGATTTATTATTGAGGATAATAATAAATGATAATAATAAATAACTAAATGAGTTATTAATGATAAATTCATGAATATTTACTGTATAAAGTGCAAAGTCCATTTCATTTAATTTAGGTACAAGGCTTCCAATAAACAATTTAATGAATATTTAATAATATTGGAATACTAAATTATATTTAATAACGTTTAAATTGAGTGTTTTAGGTAAACTCACTCAGACTTTAATTCTGTGCTGTAGTTATAGTCTATTCTCATATATCACAGAGGCCTTCTGTTTACATTCTGCTTTCTACTTCCTGTCACTTTCCGCTCTAGCTCCACCCACAACACGCCCCCCTGAACACGCCCCCTCAGTACCCCCTGTCTCTGGTTATTTAACTTTATGTCCTACAGCAGGGGTCCAGGCAGGGGCCACACCTAATTTCAGGTGTTTCTGACCCTTATGGCTTCTCAGATTCAGATTTATTACCCTTTTGTCGTCCCACTTTCCTTATTTGGTCATTACTTCCTGTGCTTGCCAACTCTCTGGTTCTCTGTGGATCGGTTCCACCTGTGTCTCGTTTCACACCACTCTATTTAAACTCAGGCTTACAGCTGTGTTGTTTGCAGTGTTTTGTCATAGGAATCGCTGCTGCTGATTTAAATGACAGGATGAAACAGCGTTAATAATATGTTCACGCAGTATTTTAGCTGTAAAAGCAGAGCTCTAGATGTCATAAAGGCCAGTTCATGAACAGTCAGTGTCTTTAAGAGGAAACTCAGTGATTTTTAGTGCTACTTATCAATTTTTATTATCTGGTCCTGCGTTAATTGGCTTTTTATTTGTGTTTGTTGTTAAAAAATTTTTAGACATTTTCTCTGTAGCTCATCCATGCAAAACTTTGGAAATGAATGAAAATGGCATCATTTAAAGCAAAAAAAAAAAGATTAAACAATTAAAGAAAGGACACAGATGCTTGTTTTAATACCTGGAGGATGCTGGACGGTGGAAAAAGTGGTTTGTGAATTAAGAAAAATTGGAAGTACAGAGATTTTGCGGATAAATGCTGGGATGTAGCTCCTCTTTCTGCTCCATCTGAACATTTCTGAGCAACAGATCCTCTCAGATTTTTCCAGCAAAAGTTTTTTTTTATGGAAAACTTTAGATTTTTTTCAAAGCACAATAAAACAATGCATCACACAGCTGAAATTATACAACATATAATTCCCCCAAAATATTTTTCTCAATAAAACTTATCAGTGCCATCTTCTACTTTACTGTGGAGATGAGTGAAAGGAATTTTTGGCCTCGCTTTTCAGCAGCCCTGTGCTCTTCCCCACACATCGTGTTTGGCTTTACTGACAAAAGCTGAAATAAATTTGTCTATATTTAATTTTATTTAGTGTTATAATATTGCTCGTCATCTCTCCATTATTCGACTGCGTCTTTTTCTCAGAGTTTTGTTAATTTCTTTACTTTATCGAGAGTTGAACTGGGTTTTCCCGCTCTGTCGGATCGTTTCGTCATATGGTAGTGCGTCACGTACAAAACTGAGAAAGCACTCATTTTATAAACGCTTCCTGACTCTACACTAAACTAATCCACACTGCAATCCTTTAGCGAGACGGGCAAAAATTCCATAAGTGTTTTTACCTTGGTTGGTTGGTTTTTGTTTTTAACTGTTAGCTTACAGTTAGATTGTGTATTAGCAAACAAGTCTTAAAGTAGCAAGATTTGTTTTGATTTCCATCCATTTTCTAGACCGCTTATCCTTTTCAGGATAAGCGGTCGCAGGGTCGCAGGGAACCTGGAGCCTATCCCAGGGAGCATCAGGCATGAGGCGGGGTACACCCTGGACAGGGTGCTAATCCATCGCAGGGCACAATCACATACACACTCATACACTACAGACACTTTAGACATGCCAATCAGCCTACCATGCATGTGTTTGGACTGGGGGAGGAAACCGGAGTACCCGGAGGAAACCCCCGCAGCACAGGGAGAACATGCAAACTCCACACACAGGGCCACAGTGGGAATCGAACCCCTGACCCTGGAGGTGTGAGGCGAACGTACTAACCACTAAACCAATCATCAAATGTAACCTTGCTATATACACCCAAATGTAGAACTTCCCTCATTAACACCAATCTCCTGCTTCAAGACATGAACATCACATTTTAAAGTGTAAGTGGAGTTTAAAAAGAACTGAGTGGTCACTTTCCCTTCTTTTATTTATTATTAAGTCCATAAAACACTACAGTACATTTTATAAAATAACACATCAGATTTATTAACCGCTGAGAAAGTGTGTGTGTGTGTGTGTGTGTGTTGGCAGTAGTTTTCCAGCTGAAAGCAGAACTCTGTCATGCTGGGTTATATTGCGCTGATGGAGTGTGTGATTTCAGGTTATTAAAGATGGTGCTGGAGTGATGAAGGCTGTTGCTGATGGAAACTTTCCACCTCACACACTGTCTCTCTCTCTCACACACACACACAAGACAACACAACATACTTCGGCTCTGTCGCACAAGTAATCTGCTCTGCCGGTTTGCAGCATGTATCTAAACTGTATATATTCACGCCGTGTACGTGTAAACTTTGGGTCACGTGTGAAACCCAGGAATCAAAACACTGAATCAGTTGCCTCAGTCCTGCATTCTCTCACCATGAAAATAAAACTACTGTCCAAACACAAATTTCATATTGCAGTATGTTTATTTTGAGGATGTATTTTAAATCACTTATACTGTTGTCTTTTGGAGATCCTTTACAGTTCCTTTGATGAATCATTATTAAGGAGCATAAAGCTGAGGGTGAAAAGGGTTTCTGGGAAAATAACACAGCCTACATGCGAGTGATCGTGATGGAGAAGTCAAGAGCTGAAAAGGTGTGTTAAACATGTTAAAACCAGAGCAATGTTGCCCCCTGCTGTTGTGTAAGTGAAAGAGCTCAAAATAAAAACATCTCATTTCACAGTGTTACGTCATCGGTCTGAGCACTGAATAAAAATCCATCTGAAGTACTTGTATTTTATTTAACACTGTGTAGCTGTAAACCTTTTACACCCGCCTGAATATTAAGTTCTGTCATTTTCCTTCCACTTTTCCTGGTGTGTGCTGCTACACCGACCAGTCCGTTCCTACAGGAGTTTTGATTTTGCTCTGGCTTTTTTCTAAATTTGAGACGAAACTTGAGATTTTATTACTTTTTATTTGCGGAAAAACGCACAAAATTCTTCTGCGCAGAATTTTTACATTGATGTTTGTTGGTAAATGAGAGCTTTTTAGCTGTACTCGTGTTCGATTCGAATCGACGAGGGTTTTGGCTGAATGTGCGTCGTGATGAGGCGTCTCGGCCCAAATCTGAAGAAAATCTGCAGTAATTTTGAAAAATTACAAACTCCTCAGAATACTGTAGCGTTTCCTTGATTTTGTGTTAATTTCTGCGTTCGCAAAATCCTGAAAGGACTGACCAGTTGCTCTGTTTGGTCCAATCTTGAATTTGCTAAGAATGCTAAATGTATTTAAATCATCTGGTGTAGTTTTCCATTTACGCGCTTGAATACATAAAATATACTCAACACAACACATTTCTAAGGCCACTGGTGCCCATTTTAAAATGGAGCTCTTAGCATGTATTTTGGTTTTTTTGGAAGTTGGCATCAGAGAACATCTGCCCAAAATCCTTAACATCTGTGCAGAACCTCAACGGGAAGGTAGCTCCTTGAGGTGATGAGGGAAAAGCAATATGTGATTTCCTTCTGTCTCATTAGTGCTTGGATCATGTTTTTTTTTTTTTTTTTTTTTTTTTGGGGGGGGGGCACTGTATTTGCCTAATGATGATTGTTCTGTCATTTATTACTGAATGATAAAGCAATAAATACAAATGTCTTTTTTTTTAATTACAGGAAATGAAGAAACTTGACTTTGTGCATTATTCATTAATTTTGGAATTGATTTTGGCAGATCACATCTCGTAACACCTTCAGTCTCTTTGGTCCGCTGGGTTTACTGGGGGTTCCTCAAGACCATCTTCATCAATAGTAGGTTAAATCGTGCCTGTGGGCCAGGCGGAGGTTCCGGGTAGGGGATCATCAGATAGAGCAGACGGAACCTTTCCACAGCTGAGCTCCACCAATAAATGTGTTAAGTTCTGAGCACACAAATTACAGTTCAAAGTTATTTGAAGTTGATGACCTTTCGCGAAAATAACAGCATTTTCATGGAGGGTGCCAATACTTCTGAGCTAGATTTTGCTGGCTAGGTTACACTTGCTAGCAAGTGGTTTTTAAGATTAAACTCATTAGCAGGACTGGGAAACACTGCCCAAGACAATCGAGCGAGCAAGGTCATATTTTGCTAATTTTAATGGCAAAACTATTGGTACCCACCAAAAGCTCCGTCATGTTACACAAACAACTATTTATATATTTTTAACAAAAAGCATTTTGCGTGAAAGGGTGCCAATATTTCTGTATCTGACTCTTTACTGTTAGCTAGGTTTACTGGCTTATCATGCTGGCAAGTGGTTTAAATATCTTGACTAGATCATTAGTGCTTCAGCTCACTATCATTAATCCACTAATCTCGTTTGCCTCTGAGTTGTATTTTCAACACAACTGTGGACGTGTAGACTGTGGATGTTGATGATGGTCTGGTTTTACAATCACATGTCTCAAGTGAGGTAAAGACGCATGGCGTCATTGGAACACACACTAAATTTAGCTCTAAAAGCCAGATTACGATTGGTCCATCAGCCTGCCAGTGTTCAAGCTTCCTGGGACCTGATGGGATTATTCCGTGGTGTGGACACAGTTTGTGTGCCGTGGAGAGGATGTGGTTCTGCACCGTTCATCCTGTTTTTTGAGTTTCTAGTATATTCCTTGTCACAGAATAAACATTTGAAGTTGCAGGAATAATGGGCACGGTGCTCTCTGTCTCCCCAGTGTTGCAGGACGAAGTGGATGAACGCAAGAGGAGAGGCCTGAGCAAACCGAGGTTGATGGTATCAACCTTCGGTTTCAAGATGGTTAAGCAGAAAAGTAGCAAGAAAGTCAACCCACATCCATTTCCGACCATCCATATCGGAGAAGATTTGAAAGCACCACCCCAAAACTCTCCACCACAGTCTGGAGAAACCGAGGCAACATCCCAAAAACTGGAACAAACTAAACTCCCAGTAACCAAGCAGCAGGAAGACGTGCAGAAAAACCAACCAAGCTGCCAGGTCCTCACGCCTCCAGTCCGCATCACTGTCCAAGCCTCCACAGGTGAGCTGCTGCTCTGTCTGGGTCGATTCCTACGCCATCGCTGCCTTAAAATCGCTGATCTAACCTCAAACGAGGTGATCGCCTGGTTCAGGAACGTGGACCAGACTCTGTTGATGCAGGGCTGGCAGGAGGAGGGCTTCATAACACCTCCCATTCTCGTCTTCGTCTACCTGCTGTGCCGGGACACCGTGAGCGAGGACATCACCAGTCCAGGTGAGCTCCACGGCGTCTTTCTCACCTGCCTGTACCTGACCTACTCTTACCTGGGCACCGAGATCTCGTACCCGCTCCAGCCCTTCATTATCGACGCTAATAAGGATGTGTTCTGGCAGCAGGCTCTGGGTGTCATCGATAAACTCAGCTCCCAAATGCTGAGGATCAACATGGACCCGCAGTTCTTCACTGAGGTTTTCCAGGAGCTGAAAAATGAAGGAGAAGTGAAGAACAGGAATGGTCTGGACCGCTGAAATTCCAGATTTGGGATTTTTCTCATTCTTCTGAATTGAGGGAAAAGTTTACTTTGTCATCCATGTCTTAATAATTTTTGTTGCTTTCAGCATAAATAATTTGATGGTAAGAATTCAGTCAATGAGGTGGGTCTGTGTATTCATTACATTTATATTTCTTAAGGCAAAATGGGGAGCGAGTTTGTTTTTAGGCAGGAATATGAGCTGCTGAGGCCCGACTCAATGCAATGTAAATGTAGACTCTTGATTTAAAGAGTCTGAGTAATCTCTTCTCTTTCTAGAGCTTCTGTGAGATGTTAGTTGGGGTCAAGGACAGTGTTTTTCACAAATCACTAAAGTTTGTTGTTGTGGACTCGTACAGAAGGTTGGAAAAGTCTGAGGTCATTTAAGCCCCAAAGTTAGGTTTAAGGTTATGATTTACAAACAAGCAATAGGAAAACATGAGCGGTTTTTATATTTATTTTAAAGTCAAAAAATGCTCTTCAAATCCCTCATTGACATTTTTACATTCGGAAGCAAAAATAACTCAAATGCAACTTAAAAGGAAACAAGGCGTATTGATGCTGTCAAATAACACCATAAGTATCCAAAGTACACTTTGTTTAATGAGAAATTAATGTTTATTTATCTATTGGTCATTCCGTGAGCCACTACAGGATGTGGCATGTTTTCCAATTTTCTCTTCTTCTTTTTTTTAAATTCTTTTTCAGGAGATTGTCTTGTACTGTGTTGCACTGAACTTTAAATTTGTGAAATCCAAATGTGCAGACTTTTACTTTATTTAACGATTCTTTGCTCTATTTCTAGTTTTTTGTTATGAATTTTGGACGCTACTAGAAATTTTGGGGGCGTTGGCCATGCTCGGTTATCAAGTGCTGCTTGTTTGGATGAGTCTGGTTTAGTATCTTATCCATGTTTATCCATGAACCAAAGTCAGCTTTTATTGCCAAATGTATTACATGTACAGCGTAAATCCTCTCTTCATAGTATCTTAGATTGCTAGGAAACTGGGATCAGGGCAGAGGAACCGTCATAAGAGCTCCTGAAGGAGAAGATGGCAGAATTCAAACTCTCAACCTTCTAATAATTGGGTCTGAATCTTCCCCACTGCCCAGAAAGCATCCCACCCATCACTTTACCCACCAACGCGACATCGTAAACATGCTAACATCATTCTCCCAATGGAATTTCTGCACTAGAAGAAAGAGAAAAGACTGGAAGAAGAGGAAAAGAGAAACATTGGGGTTTAGTTAAATCAGGAACGTCCACGCTTTTATAAAAAGTCAATGAAACACCCGGCCTGTGCTGAACTGCTGTTTGTTGGTACCTTAACAGGATAATTCTGGATTAGTACAGATTAGATTTAAGACTGGTTTACCTCAGGGGTCACAAGTGGAGTTCAGATCAGGAGTCATCAAACAAACGTGTGTGTGTGTGTGTGTGTGTGTGTGTGTGTGTGTGTGTGTGTGTGTGTGTGTGTGTGTGTGTGTGTGTGTGTGTGTGTGAAGTTTGCGAACGTTCATTGTAACTATTGTTTCAGGAAACACTAAATCATTGAAGTATGTTGATAACGATGGAACTTGCGACCATATTTGGCTAGCGATGCTTTTGGGAAACGTACCCTGGGTTGCCGGTGATGTTCCTCTTCTTGGATCTTCTCCACATTGCTCAATATCATCCATAATCAGGACACTGGGCTTTTTAAAGGGTGGCTGTTTACCAAATTTGGTGATTTGGGGGTGTTTCTTAATATAAATGGGTGTGTCCATGAACAAGCAGAGCGATTTAGAATTTAGCTGTGTGTGTGTGTGTGATAAAAACCCAATTTCATTATGAGTACTGATGATTCTTGTGCTCAGATTTAGAAGACGACTCTCCTTACAGGGATTCTTCAGATGCAGAATTGAGTACACTAAGCGGCCACGTCATCGTGAAATTTTAATCCATGACTCACAATTCCAACATCTCTTCAGATATTTCCCCACACTGTAAAAATAAACGTTAGTGAAAAACACGTATTTTGATAAATTTACCAAGACAAAGACTTTTAGAAAAGAACATGAGATGATTAATTGAATGATATAAATGACAAACACTGTTAAATCAGAAAGGAGGTGAAGTCAGGAGACACACTGCGTTTTTTATTTATTCAGAGATTTCCCGAGCTGATGTACGTTATACGCTACACTGCTGTTTATTATTAACATTCCATTTTTATTCATTTTTACATAATGCATGAATTATAATAATAAATCATTCTAATTAGATCAGCTTGAACGTTGTTTATGCTGTAAAGACGACTATAAATCTTTATGAATAAAGAAATGTGAAGTGAAGCACAGGCTGCTGTAAAAGTGTAACTTAATTCAGCTCAATGGCATCAGATTTGTTTCCTTCAGTGTTTTAAGTCGTGTTTTGACCCCGAGTCGTTTTATGTCTCGTACCGTGTGGTCAGCATCTCCACTGACCTGTTGTGTATGAAAAACTCATGAACTTTAATTCATATTAGCGCAAACGCAAAACATAAGAAAACCGAACGTCATTAACGTAGAGTTCGGTGAGACGCAGCAGCTTTAAATCTTCATTTATAATTCATTTACCGTTCTTCATTTGTTCCAGATTTAATCCTAATTCCACAGCTAGGACTATCGTGCTAATATCAGTGCAGCATGCTACAAAAAAAAAACCTGGAAACTGTTTCTATAGCAACATCTTTATCGTTAGCATGCAACTGTCTAAAAATGCTTAGCAATAAAAGTTGCTAATAAAGACAGACTTTTTTTTTTCAGAACCTTTTCTGGTTAATATTGTTCACACAAATGTGCATGAGGCTGTTATATTCCAAGCCGAGCTAGCCAGGACTTGTTTTGTTGTTTTACGCTGTTTAGCTCTCTAGCTTGTTGCTATTTCCGAAATGGCATAATTGCCTACTATGCTACTACACATCCTGTAAATTATTTACATTTTAATACTAATTATTCTGCTAAATAGTGATCCTGCAACTCATAACTGCTTCACGAAACCTGTGACGCTGCGGTTGGATTTCTAGTTAGCCGACGTTGGGGGTTTATGCTAACTCTGTTTATAGAGGTACAGGTAAAAATCTATTAGTACAGCAGTAGCGCAAGTCAAAGTGAGCGGATTTGTGTTCTTGTAAATGGGTAAGACGAGATCAGAAACGTGGAGATACTTCTGAACGTTTTTAAGATTCGCTACAAATCCAGTCACCTTGACTAGCCGTTTCTAGAAAATTCCACATGCAGATGACTCCGCCCCCTCAGTTATAGTGATTGTTGATGTTGTTGAGGTGGTTGATGTTGTTCACGCAGCTGATATGCGCTGCACTGAAATGCGCAGGCGGCTGCAGGCCATGACTCGGATACAGCGCCGGTCCGGATCCGGTCCAATATGGAAAGCCGTGAGGACCGACACCAGGAGCCACCAGGTTCAGCTTGGAGATTCCTGAGAAAGGAATGGAGGTGAAGTTGGTGTGGAGCGTGTAAAGGGCCTCGGAGGAAGATGAAGAGGAAGTGGAAGAGGAAGAAGGCTGGCAGGCCTGCGCCAGGCCCCGGAAGTCGAATCTGTAGGCGTAGCGCTTGCCATGAACTTTGCTCATGATGTTCTTGTCGTAGTAGTAACGCAGGGCGCGGCTCAGCTTGTCGTAGTTCATGTTGGGTTTGCTCTTGCGTGCCCCCCAGCGTCGCGCCACCTCATCCGGGTCGGTCAGCTTAAACTCGCCGCTCGCCCCCTCCCACGCTATACACGACACATTCGAGCTGTCCGACAGGAGCTCCAGAAGAAACTGCCACAGCTGGATCTGACCACTTCCTGCAGAAATATTATCAGTTCAGATACAGATACACTGAAGCAACCTTTTATATTCTGACATTAGCAGGACTGATATGAGAACTGATACAGGTACAACTGGTGAAATAATCATCCAAAGCAGCGAACAAAAACACGATATAGTCGGACAATCCAAATCCCAGAATGTGCTAAACGCAGTAGGCAAGACTTTGCAAAGAGTAACTGGAAATTGGTGTTGATGAGGACGTGATGGAAATCAGGTGAACTCTGTAACCCGGAGGTGAGTCACTACTCAGGTGATCAGGACTCCTGGTGGTGGGTGTGTTTCCTGAAAACAATGTTATTTGTTGAACAAACGAACAGATGTGGAAGTACAACACATTTAAGGCTCTTTGTGAGTTTCTGGAAAGGCTTCATAATTAGATCTTTACATTTATTCATGTAGCACATGCTTTTTATAAAAAGCGACTTAAAAATGCGGAAATACAAGCGAAGAGATAGGGTTAGGGGTTAGTTAAGTGTTCACAGAAGAGGTGGGACCCTAACCATTTATTAAAGATAGTGACAGATTCCAGACTGAGGTCGGAAGATCATTCCACCAGTGAGGGACGGTCAGTTTGAAGGTTCTGGAAAGGGACCTCATAACTGATCGCAGGTTGTGAGAGGAAACATGAACCTCCATTTTTAACCCCTAAGTACAGGATCATAACCAGACAAAATCCAAAATATTCTGTTATTTTTATTGGGTCGGTACTTCCACAGACTTTCTTTTATCCGAGGCTGGGTTTATCTTCGTTAAGGGTAGACGTGGAGGGGTGTAACACTGTTCATTTTATCATCATTTTATCATCTATCTGTATAAGAATGAGGCGATGTGGAACAGCTCTCTAATCACTCAGTGTAGAGTAAAGCAGGAGGTGCAGGGGGTGATGCACCATGAGCACAGGAAACAGCTTCACATGTTGGGTTCGGGTTCATAATAATAATAATAATAATAATAATAATAATAATAATAATAATAATAATAATAATTAAAAAATCACACCACAAAGATCATGGTTAAATTGAACTCTTTCTCTGTCCTGAATGAGATCATTACCTTTGTGATTATTTTGAGAAATTCAGCATGGTTCACTTCGTCCTTTAGTCCTTCTAATCCATGCTCAGTAATTAAAGAACATTCCTAACACAGGGTTTATTAGTAAAACTTTTAGTTCTTATCCTTATTAAAACGCATTAATAATAACCTACAGCTGTAACATGGATTTCATTTATTTATTTATTTATTTATAGTCTCCACTCCCGGAGCCCAAACTTGTGAACATGAGATGAAGTGATCAGGAGGAATCCCTTTCTCTATTTTACTGCATTACAGAAATCTATTATTGTCCTCGTGTACAGGAGCCGAAATAACCTTTTATTTACTCTCTGAACATCTAAACATTTCAAATACAGCTATAAGACTATTGTCTTATATAAAGGAACTGATCACTGGAACGTGTGAAGAAATAAATCTAGAAATCAGACTCTCGTTATCAAATTTAGATTTGTTTTTGTTGTTGTTGTTGTTTATTTATTCCTTCCGTGTTCCCTTCATTCCCGAAATGTATCACGGAGACTGCAGTGATCCTGTATAAGCCTTTTATTCACTTGTTCATGAGAGAGAGAGAGAGAGAGAGAGAGAGAGAGAGAGAGAGAGAGAGAGAGAGAGAGAGAGAGAGAGAGAGAGAACTTGATTACAAACGGAGAAAGAAATGAAATAATCTTTTACATTTGTGAAATTAGTTTATAAACAGTAAATAAATTACTGCATTCTCACACTGCTCTCTTTTTATTCAGAATTATACGGAGTCTATTGTAAATAATGGTAAAATCACAGCTAATCACTAATAATGACACTAATAAAAGTGTCCCAGATTGTTTTACAGCTCTGCCTGTCTTTTAATGTTGGATCTGGTTTCATCTCTAATTATGAACCACGTCACAGACCGGAAGTCCCATTTACTGAATTATTGTTTTTAAAGAATACGGATTTTATTAATAATAATAATAATAATAATAATAATAATAATAATAATAATAATATCATTATTATTATTATTTCTTGAATTATCCGAGTGAGAGTTTAAATATCCGAGAGGATCCACTCACAATACAAATGTAATCTGCTTTAAAACAAAAAATAAATAAATAAATAAAAACCATTATTCATCTAAAACATCGCCGGAAAGTCGTGCATTTTATTAAATAAGGAATGAGTTTCTTTCTGTGAATATTTCAGCTGTTAACAGACTCTTTTCTGGCCGACGGAAACGCGTCTGCGTCCGGGACAGAAGCACTGGTTATTTCCACACAACAGTGCAAACTGTGCTAACGGATAAAGATTCATATTAAATGTGAATTCATTCAAAGCAGCTCATTCAGAGACACGACATGTAAAGACTTCAGTATCGGTTCATCTTTAACCCAAAAACAACAACAAACACTAAAAGGTTTTCACTAAATAAACACCGAGCCGCGAGTTTTTACCATCAAACGGTCCCTTATCTTTCATTTATTTCCACAGATTTATTCG
Organism: Ictalurus punctatus; assembly: GCF_001660625.3. NCBI lineage: Eukaryota > Metazoa > Chordata > Actinopteri > Siluriformes > Ictaluridae > Ictalurus > Ictalurus punctatus. The sequence goes on along the minus strand of NC_030421.2, from coordinate 3,828,011 downwards.
TGTTCGGATTATACGGATTATTTCAAATAAATGTTCTTCGCTGATATTTATCTGTGAAAACTGATCAAATACATTTTAGGAAATTGTGATTATTTTCCTGTACATTAATATCTCTGACATCACGATCATGAATATGGGGTTTATAATCGATTCACAATGAAATACAATGAAATAGAAAGGAAATAGAGTGGTATGAAAAGGGGGGGGGGAGGGAAAAACGACAGAAGCGATATGAAATGCCTTTTAGGAAAATAATAATAAAACGAATCTAATTAAAATTTGAGATTTAGTTTGAACACGAAAGAAATAAACACGGATCAAACGCGTTTCTTAAATCCGCAGAAATCTGATCTTTTAAAATCGAAGCTAATTGTTTAATTAATAAACAGACGGAAAGAAAGAAATCTAAAAGCATTCATTTATCAGTGTCAGAAAAAAATGTGAAAAATAACCCGAGATGTTTTCCATGTATATCCTGTGTGTGTGTGTGTGTGTGTGTGTGTGTGTGTGTATGTATGTATATATATATATATATATATGTGTATGTGTGTGTGTGTGTGTATATATGTGTATATATATGTGTATATATATGTGTGTGTGTGTGTGTATATATATATATATATATATATATATATATATATATATATATATATATATATATATATATATATATATATATATATATATATATCATTTTGCTTTTAATAAGAATAATAATCATCAAATTTACAACAGTTTATGAAGAATAGAAAGCAAAGTGTTTAGTGAAGTATAACAAAAACAAAGCGGGAAGGGTCTTAATTGTCGTGAACAGAATATTTAGATCTGAAGCTCGAGCTGTGTTTTTAATTCTGTAATTAGATGGATTTTTATTTATCCGCGTAAAAATGAGGAGAATAAAATCACTTGTTCACTGGATATAAAAGTCCAAATATAGCAATAAATAAAAACATTGATGTAAAATTAATATGCAGAAATATGAATGATGTAGGTCTAATAATAATAATAATAATAATAATAATAATAATAATAATAATAATAATAATAATAATATGACTTACCTTTCTGTACTCCTGCATTGATGGGGCTCCAAGACGGACTTTTACTTTCCTTCAATAAATTTTCTGTCGGATCTAAAAAATAAATAAATAAATATCAAATGAAAATATAATTGTAAAAAATTACAGTTTAGTATTTGACACGTGCAGTTTGTTAGTAAAATAAGAAATAATTAAAGCAGGAAGAGGTGAATATTTAAACAGTGAGAAACACAATCTCATAAAAATCAAACAGATCGTTTTTTAATCTGTCGAGAATTGTGTTGTTGTTGTTGTTCCAGCTGAAATGATGCTGTAAAGGTGCTGAAGTGATATTAGAAATGAGAAAGCTCGCTCTTCTGAGGGGAATCTTTTGCGCCCTGGACTTTTTCTGCTGAAGTCAGGAAGCGCGTTCAGGAAAAAGGATTTCCGACATCCGACAAAAGAGGAGCCGGAGCTCCACCACGCAGCATCAGCACCACCAGCACCACCAGCACCACCACGTACACCTCCTCACTGACTCTCACATCCTCACTTTAAATAACCAAAAGTCTCATTTCACACAGAAAGCTGCAGAGTACCTGAGAGATACATGTTAAACACCAGGTTCTGTCCTGTAGCTCTGTGCGCTGCTGAGGGGGAGCAGCCTTTCATCCTGTGTGTGTGTGTGTGTGTGTGTGTGTGTGTGTGTGTGTGTGTGTGTGTGTGTGTGTGTGGGGGGAGAAGATTTTTTATTAAACTTTATCTCAAAACTGTGATCTGGAATAAACGCGAGGCAGATTGAAGTTTCTAGGCAACTGTCTCGAGCTCCATCTCTGCGCACCAATATTCACGGAGGACAATTTCCTCTGCAGCATTGCTTTAATTAAAAGAGCAATTTACCTCTGTCATCTTTTCTACCAGCAATCAGCATCATAAAAAAGAGAAAAAAAGAGGGAAAGAGGAGCGGATAGCGAGCCAGAGCCGCTTATCACCCCGCTATCTGCCTTTAATAAAGTTCCCGCGTGCACATGCGGGGTTTCTATGGAGAAGTGGAGTGTTTGACATGCGGGGTATGATAAATCTCCCCTCATCTCTCTCTCTCTCTCTCTCTCTCTCTCTCTCTCTCTCTCTCTCTCTCTCTCTCTGTGTGTGTGTGTGTGTGTGTGTGTGTGTGTGTGTGTGTGTGTGTGTGTGTGTGTGTGCTTTCCGCTGCTGTAGCTCTCAGTAAACAGCAGGAAAAAGCCTCGCGCTGTATTTTCTGTATTTCAGCGCATGCTTCACTGCGTCTCTGCAAACAGGAACATTTTAACCAAGACATCTGGCACGTGCACGCGACCTGGGGTCATAAATTTAAAAGCTGGACCATTTTATGACCATGCAGACACACAGACTGCATCACACACACGGCTTTATAAACATAATATAATGTAAAATAATATATATTATAATATATATATATAATATATATGACTGTTTCTCTGCACAGTGATGGAAGCAGGAATTCAGCTGTTTGATATTAAACCACGTGCACATGCCAAATAAATAAACAAACAAACATATTCCTCAAGGTTTAAACAAATCAAGATGGTGGTGAGGAGTGTCAGTGTGCACTTCTGTTCATTATTCACAATGTATTAAATAAAACACCATGAAATATGTCAATACTTTAATTTAATTAATCTATATGTTATCTATACATTTATACCAGGTTTCAATGCATCATCTATCTTACTGACACATTTCTGTCATTTATACCATCTGTACCTTAACTGTACATTATCTATAGAATGACTTACATCACCTAAACATTTATTCGTTGGAGAAAAAAAAAATCAAACTGATTAAAACATTTCAATAAATAAATACCTAAATGGAGAACGTATTTATTTAAAGTCATAATGTTGGATTACTAAGGTGCTCGTAGCGCCCCCTGGTGGACAATCGTCAGCCTGCTACTGTGTGTGAGTTACAGAGCTAGCCACCATTTCCATGAGCTGTTTCTTATCTTTGTAAATAAATAAATTAAATAAATAAGTAAATATTAGGTATCTGTACAGTAATCACTGCTCTTTTCACTGCAGACGACAATCATCAAGTTCTAATGCTTTTATTAATATTCTTACTATTCACTTTGTATTATTATACTATTACTTATTATTTGAATTACTATATTAATCTGTATATCTGTCTGTTTTGTATAAGTTTAGGGTTAGGTAAACTTAACCTTAACCCTAATGTAAACCTAACTGAAATTGAAACATGTTGTAATAACCAGCAAAACATGTAAAAACATTTATTATAAGAACAATGACATTTTTAAGTTTAAAGTATATATTGTACACTAATTACCTCCTCACTCCTCTTAAGGATCAGACATTTACAGTGCACTCCATTTTGTTCGTTTTTGTGACTAATATGATTTCATGTCTCTTTCATTAATAGCAAAGGAAAGGAAAGCCACCAAAGTTTTTAACTCTGAGATGAGAGGGGGGCGGGGTCCTCTTGTAGCCAGAATTAAGGTGTGAAAAAAATACTGAAAACTTTACGATTTTTAATTAGAGCATAAGATGATATTATTATTATTATTATTATTATTATTATTATTATTATTAGTAGTAGTAGTAGTAGTAGTAGTAGTAGTAGTAGTAGTAGTAGTAGTATTATTATTTATGTACTTTTTTTTTTAAGGATACCTTTAATATTCAGTCATCCGGGTCTCCTTCCTGAACTGAAAATATTAGATTTGAAATTCTTTTCCGTGAATCGAGTCATTTGAATCAATTCATTTAAATGATTCATTCAGATTGGTTCTCTGTTAATTCAGTTGTATGTTTTACCCAAATGTTCAGTCTAATCAAACAGAGATCGCACACGATGCATTTAAAGCAGGCAAGAGAAGTGTAAAATAATTCATCATTACTCGTATTTAGTTTTTAATATTGATATCGCAGTCTCTTTTATTTAACAAGTGTATAAGGAATTTGTGTAAGTGCTGAAATCAACCCAAGAGAAAACAATTCACAATATACAATAGCAAATAAATCTCAATACACGATACAAAATGTACACAATACACAGTAATGCTGCATGTGTGCTAGTTGTGTTTTTAATGCGAGTGTTGAAAAGCAGCTCAGTTAAATATTCATCCATGTCCTTGTTCGAGATGATGATGGCTCCGAACACACACTAGTGATCCACTGAAACTGTGACTGAATCATTAAACTCACCGATTCACCTGATTCACTGAACAGCAGGGGGGCCGATCTCTGGCATGGCTGAAATGATTCACTGACTCAAGGATCATGAATCAGGTGGAAAAATTGTTTGAAAATAAATGTCATGAGTAAAAGATTATTCATATGTTTAAAAACGCGGAAATAAATAAAGTGTAAAAAAAAAAAAAATATATATATATATATATATATATATATATATATATATATATATATATATATATATATATATATATATATATATATATATATATATATATATAATAAATATATATATATATATCACATGAATATAAATGAGGTGTGTAAAAATAAATAAATCACACATATGGCTAGTGAGTCATTCAAAAAGAATCAAGAATCATTTGAGAATGAATCATGATTCTCTAACTGATGCTCATATTCTGCATACAGAGAGATTTAATATGTACATGAGTAATGTACATAATAAAACATTATTTAAAACACAACCACTTATTACTTATCACTTATTAATTATTACTTCCTGTTTATGCCCCGCCCTCTCTTTCTGGTCTTTTTGAAGTTCTTTCTAAGGTTCTTTCATCAATTTTACTCCATAGTGTTCTACATAGAACCTGACAGTCACGTGAGAGTTACAAACATCAGTTCTCTTAAGGGTTCCACATGTGACTAATGAGTTCAGAAGAACCTGCTTAAAATTTGCTGTATTAAAGCCACAAACCCAAAATACATCCCTGAACACTACTGTGAGGAGGCAGAGCTTTCTGAACTGATTGACAGGAGACTAGAGACACCAAGTCGTCCTGATCACATAATTCTGAATTCTGGATTCTGATTGGTCAGAAGGTGTTGATTAATTCTCTATATCAGCAGCTCTGACAGTAGCGCTCCACATAAACTAACATTTTATTTATTTAACATGTATGGAAGGAGTCTCCAGTGTCAGCACTTTGTAACAGTCAGAACTTTAAGTTTTCCCAGTTTTCTTCAGAATGACAAGCTGCGTGTTTTTTTTAAACCTTATTAACTTGAAGGGAGAGAATAAAGACAGAGAATAAAGAGAGGGCACAGATGGAATTGTTTACAGCTGCTATAACGTAAGTGAGAACAGGAACTTGCTTAACAGATATTAAATGTGACTATAAATGAATAAAAAAAACTTGGCATGATGAGGATGACTTTACTATTCAATAGAACTTTAATTGATGAGAAAAAGAACAAGGAAAGACAAGTGTACATAATTAAATAACGTCTACCTAACCTCTACACGCCAATATAGTGAAGAGTTGAGATCATATATAGACTTCCTGTTTCTTGTCGATGTCTCAGTCTCGGTCGTGGTGTCTGTGGCGTCCCAGACTTGCTTTAGCTGCCTGAGTCTTTTACATTGATCGCAGGCAACTTAAAACAAGCCTCGAATGCTAGACAAGGACTCTGTTAGCACGACTGCAGCTAGAGTTAACATAGAGTAACATTACTTTAGCATGTTCTTAACGTGTCGTTTACAATAGAAACATCTCACACGATATTTTTCACAAGATTCCTCACATCTTCGTAGCCCGGATCCTAAATCAGCATTATCCAGTGAATTAACCACAGAAATCTGATAATCCATCGTCTGTTTTCACATACAGAAGGATGAAAGTGACTCACCATGTCCTCTGAGGAGTCCACACACACACACATACACACACACATGTTTCTGTCGAACAGCCTGTCCCCTATAGTGTCCTCTCCATCCACACACACACACACACACACTGGTTCTGCAGCACAGCCGGAGTGTTCACACCACTTTTAATACTCCACACCTGAAATGTGTGTTTGTGAAAGGTGTGTACAGTTGAACATTTATTAGGAGATCCTGGTCTGGGTGTGGAGTTTTCAGCCAGCTACCGATATGTAAACGTGTGTGTGTGTGTTTTGCAGGTTCCTCAACAAACAAACCAACAGACGGACTCGGAACAGGATGCTGATGGTAGTGATTAAACATGTCAAATTAAAACACACATGATTATATGAGTGTAATAATGTGTATGATACTGTGTATAATAATGTAAACTGGGTCTTGTTAGTATTTGGTGTCTGTAATGGTTGACATGGCTCCACATGGCTCCACATGGCTCCACATGGCTCCACATGACTCCACATGACTCCACATGACTCCACATGACTCCACATGACTCCACATGCCAAAGTGTCCCTGGTCCTTGGTCACTGAACCCCAAGTTGCTCCCGATGGCAGGCTAGCGCCTTGCATTGAATGTGTGTGTGTGTGTGTGTGTGTGTGTGTGTGTGTGTGTGTGTGTGTGAATGGGTGAATGAGAAACAGTGTAAAGTGCTTTGTAGAATGACTTAAATAAGTGCAGCACGTTATTCTACCATTTACATTTGAGTTTGAGATAAAAAGATGAGACGATGGATCAGAATTTCAGCTTCAGGAACATTTTATCTGCAGATTTACAGAGAAACGCATCCGAATGAATCAGGAGGAACTTCATCATGCAGCAAGACAACGATCCAAAACACACTTCCACCTCAACACAGGACTTCATCAGGGGGAAAGTGGAAGGTTTTAGACTGGACAAGTCCATCACCAGACCTTCACCCAACTGATCAGCATCTCACCTCCTGAAGAGGAGACTGAAGGGAGAAACAACCCGAAACTACTGGAAGAAGCTGCAGGAGAAACCTGGAGAAGCTTCACAGAAGAAGAAACCAGCAGTTTGGTGTCATTGAGTCGCAGGAGTGATGCACTTACTGCGAGTAAAGGAAATGCAACCAAATATTAGACTAAAATGTTAGTCTTGAAGTAAATTAAAGTAAATCTGTTCCTATACTTTTGCTCACCTAAAAATGGGTTTGATACAAAAGGTTCTATGTTTGATGTTGTTTAACACGTCTAGATGTAAACACCAGGAAATAAAAGATGAAATCCTAAACTGATCTCATCTCCACCTTTTAATCTCAAACACAGATGTATTTGGTGTGGAGCACAAACACATAAACTGGCTTTGTGTTCCAATAGTTTTGGATGGGGCTGTATATTGTTTATACCTGTATATAAACAGTTAGTCTTTTTTTTTTTCATCGTCACATAGCAGGACTCGGGTAGGGGGCGTGGCCTAACTCAGAATGCAGGTTATAATTTGTACATTTTATTATTTTCTAGTTCATGGTGAATGTTTTGTTTTGTTTTGTTTTACACTGCACTATTCCTTTTTGTTATTAAAAAGCGTGTTGAACACTGTCCCTCTACGTGCAGAGTGGTGATTATTGTGTGTTTAACGTGTAGTGTTGATCTCTGTGGAAATATTTGCTTCATGATCGTTACGTCCTGAGACAGTTACGCAACGTGTCCGTGTTTTAACCGACATTCTGTTTAGTTTAAAAAGCAAAGAAACGACACTCAGAGAGGGTTTTCACACAGTTTAATCATTGCTTATGGAAGTACAAGGAAGGGTGTGTGTGTGTGTGTGGGTGGGTGTGGGTGTCAGTGTTTAATGCTGAATCCTGCGGATCGACTGGATCTGGTTGGTGTGAGCCTGAGTACCGAACTCGTTGTAGTTTCTGTACTCGCCCTCGCGTCGGTCTCTCTCCAAGATGTACTGATAACCACGATAACCTGGGAACTGGTACGCCACCCAGCTGCAGGAGAGAGAGAGAGACAGACAGGTAGAGAGAGAGAGCGAGAATGAGTATTTTCATTATAGCAGCACTGTTCCAAATCTCACCTTATTCCCTCTTCCCTACACTAGAGAATTATAGAGAACATACATGTTGTGTATATGTTACACCATTAAAGCCAAAAAAACATCATTTTTTTTAAATACTGGAAGCTGGTTACGAGTTGCTGTAGTGGTGAATAATATCAGGAATGTTTGCAAACCTTAAGTTCTACCTTTTTTTTTTTTTTTTCCTTTTAACGCACAGCACTTATATCCGTTAAAGAGAAATCGCCTCGGAATCATTTTAACTTCACGTAAATCGTTGTCTTCATTTCTGTCGATTTCTAAATGTCTGTGATTATATTTTTACAAACTTGCTGCACAAAATCTCACATTATATCAAAATATTTTTGATCCGGATTCCAGTCCCAGCAAACAGGGGACGTCACCGGGACGTTGTGAACGACCACTTAGGTCCGCATGAGGTCCGGTTTATAACGTTCGCTGGCGGACATTCGGAATACGTCAGAGGATATCAAATCATAACACTACTGAATGTGTTCACTTCAGCGAAAGTCCCCTAAACATCCTGAATGTCCGCTGGACGTCCTGTGAACCCTACACATGGATGTTCGGGGACGTTCGTAGAGGCCATTTAGGGGACGTCCTGAGGACCTTTTTTTTGTCAGCTGGGGTGACGCTCCTTGGCTTAGAAACGATAGTGTATTAATCAGCACCTTCTGACCAATCAGATTCCAGCGTGCACTAAAGTCTGACTTGACACAGTGAGGTAATACGGCAGCGTGTCCTTACGCTCCGGAGTTGACTTTGATGGACGGTACTTCCTTGCTGCACCAGCCCATGGCCTGCAGAGACGGATAATCATCACACAGCTCGAACTTCCGGCCCTGGAAATCCTCACACTCGTACAGGGACACCTTACTGTCACTGTGCTTCTGTAGGACAGAGAGAGATCAGTGTTAGGACTGCTGTGTGTGTGTGTGTGTGTGTGTGTGTGTGTGTGTGTGAGCGAGAGAGACGTACAGCACAATGGATGGGCCTGAAGGACAGAAGGTGTTCAGTGCGGTAGCTGCTGTTTCCACTCCAGGCCTGATAACACGGATAATCTCCCTTCTCCAACACAAACTGCTGTCCCTGGTACTCCGGGTACTCGTAACCCACCCACCTATACACACACACACACACACACACATACACAGAGATAGAGAGCAGTGTAGGTAAATACAGTAGGTCAGACAGAAGGAAGTTGTGAAGGAACAGGAAAAAAGAGTGAAAGAATAAATGAATCAAGAAAAAGTGAGACAGAAGGAGAGATGGTGGAGAGAGAGAGAGAGAGAGAGAGAGAGAGAGAGAGAGAGAGAGGAAAAATTGGGAGTGAGAGATTTGAAGCATGGGAAAAGGAAGATAGGTGAATGCAGAGAGCGAGAGAGCGCAGTGAGAGAGTGAGAGATAAATATATACAGTATGTTAACATTAAAATATAAATGGAGCGAATTACATATTCATATTACTCTCAGCATTGATTTGGAATAAATATGTATAGAATATTACAATCAGAGTGAAAGACAGAAAAAAATTAACATGAGAGAGACAGTTACACAGAGACATGAAGAGAGAGAGAGACGGATGATGTGAGACCGGAAGGCATGTCTGATTGGCTGTGTGTGTGTGTGTATGTGTATGTGTGTAAAGCTCTGTGCTCCACTAATCAGCAGGGAAACACAAAGCAAACATCACGTCTGTGTGTGTGTGTGTGTGTGTGTGTGTGTGTGTGTGGCAGCTGCTGGCCTTTTGACACACTATCGCCACACTGTGTGTCTCATTCACACCCAAAACGCATACACACACACCATGAATTTCTAATTACTGCAGTCTAATCTCCCCCTTTTTGTAATTCATCACATGTTCACTAAACATCAGGAACCATATTACAGTTTAATATTATACAATCTGTTTATATATGTTTATTTACCCGTGTTATACATATTTCATATAATCTAATGTACATCAATGAGATTTATTTATCTATTATTCTTGCTTTAAATCTCTTTTTTTAAATGAAATTCTCATTTTTAATATCTGATAATTGTTAAGTCTCCATCCCTGATAGTTAATAGCTTCAGTTTGATACGAGAAACTTAAAGTTAAAACTCTAACGATGCTCATCTTCACGTTCCTATCAACACACTTTATGACTCTGTAGTACACAATTATAGGCGGGGTGTATTTATTTATAATCGCACTGTTGGGTGTCACCCAGATGACGATGGGTTCCTTATTGAGTCTGGTTCCTCTCGAGGTGTCTTCCTCATGTCGTCTCCGGGAGTTTGAGAAGGAGCGATTTCAAAAGAGCTGGAAACAAGAACACTTTCTCAGCGAGAGCTAACGCGTGTGCCTCATATGTCAAGAGACTGTTGCAGGAATGAAGGAGTTTAATAGGACGAGACGTTATGAAACAAATCACAGGCATTGCAAAAATATATATATTCAGAGAGAGAGCAGAAAAACTGAAGCAGCTGGAGGCTCTCCTGGCTTAAAGAACATTTTATCAGAGCAAACATGGAGAAGAACATTAGCGCTAGAGCTAACAAGTGATGACGATTTCATCCACTAAGCATGGAAAACTTCTCATGAATCCTTAAGAGTCTTCAACTAAAGTGGTTGATGTCATGTGTTTGGAAAAGAAGCACGAATTTATGAGGATCATCAACATCTTCAGCTGCATTTAATCCGCTAAAATGAAATTCACTATATCGGCGCTCTAAAATAATATTTTGGTGACTCTGGTATTTTAATGTGTCCTGATCTGGGCCCTTTTTTTTTAAATAAAGTTTTGACACCCCTGTTGTAATGGAATTGTTCAGGGTTTTCTGAATTTTCTCACATGGTGCAGAATTCCTCTCACTTCTCAGGGAAGTAAAGGGACATGCATCGGCCTGATGGTTTGGTGGTCTATATCTCATTAACTGTAAATCAAAAAAAAAAATTTTCACTGATTTCATGGCTTTTGCCAACAATAAAAAACACTCAAGATCTGTTTTATCCACCCAGTTAGATGTTAAGCTCATAGTTACTTCATAAACATGTATTGTTGAGCATCCATGAGCTCTGGAAAGGCACTATATAAATGAAACATGTTGTACACAAGGCTGCTGACAGCCAATCAGGATTCAGCGGGCATTTCACACAACGAGCACTAAGCTTTCATTACAAAACAAAAGTATTTTCATCTCTGGCCTCTGCCAAGAACTGGCCATCAGGGGCATTATTTGCAAAGAGTGCTTGGCCCCCATAGGTTGCTGCTTGTTTCTATATTTACTGTAAATATATCATGTGACCAGTGTGACTCAAACTTTAAGTTTACCACACCCCCTAATCCCCTAAACCTCCTGAGCCCTGTGCTTAGATTGGCTCCTGCACTGACTTATATGTAAACGAGGGAGTCAGAGGTCACTCACGGTCCGTTCTCCACCTTGATGGAGCGGATCTTCCTGAAGTCTCGGTCCAGGATGTTCTGACACTCCATGGTGAAGTGACAGCACTTTCCCTGGAAGTATTCCTCCTCGAACACGGTGATGCTCCACTGACTCCCCCTCTGCTCCATCTGCTGCTCCGGGTTCATGTCTGCCGCTCTGTGTGTGCGTGCGTACAGGGGTGTGTGTATGTGTGTAATCACTGCGCCGCCGCTCTGCCCCGGGGTGCTTATATACCTCACTGACCCCCGCTGGAGCCCCGGGGCGAGAGGCACAGACCTGCACAGTCAGCACACACACACTCAAAACCTGCATTAACACACAACACTGTGAGCTTCAGAGACACAATCACACTCACTGACTCAGCACAACCTGTAAAAAACACTGCGTGTGTGTTTGTGTGTGTGTTTGTGTGTGTGTGTGTGTGTGTGTGTGTGCGATGAAAGCAACCATACTGAGCTCTGAGTGCACTGACGCACTAATATAGTTGCACTATTTGCATTTTGTAACAAATTTTCTGTGTGTGTGTGTGTGCACACATGTGCATGTTCAACTTATCGCTTAGTTAAGTTCAACTTATCGCTGGACCAATAGTTGATCAGAAATACTAAATTACCCAAATTTCCGCTTTCGAGTTGATCTGCTTGTCTTCCCCACATATTTGGGGAATAATACAAGTAGTTCAATCAAAACAAGTCATTTTCTTTACATAGAATGGTGGAGAATGAAACAATTTAACCCCAACAGCTAATTTTCCCTACACAGAGGAAAGGTTCCGGTAGGTTCTCTACTACATCCGGTTCTCAGCGGTGAGGTTCTGGAGCTTCAGGGCTGTAGGTGAATAAACTATTACTGAATTGAGAGAACAAATTCTGATCTAAATAATGATAAGAAGGAAAAATACAGTTCCACTACTCACATTCAGTCGGTGCTTGGCCCCCTAATAACAACACGTTGGAGCCTCCAGAGAAAATAGCCGGTGTAAAAGGATTTACTGATCCAACCAAATGGCCTCCACAATTCTCCATATTTTGGAACATTTTATATTCAAATATCATTTTATTTGTCTTTCCCTCTGTGTCTTCATGATTTCCTTTATGGATTAATGATCTCCATGTGCTATTTAAATCATTAAGAATAAAAACACAGGATGACATAGAACAAATAATTGGGCCTGGCGTCAGGGTTTACCTCATTAGCATAACAGCAAAGACGTCTGGGAACTGGGACGCTACCATGGACTCCTTAAGCGGGAGACTTTTATCTTTCCAAAGAGACCTGTCTGAGAGAATGAGGAGGACAGGAGGAAGGTGGAGGAGGGTGAGTGACATCTCCTGGGGCATCTCCTTATTGCAAGATGGTAATGACAGATGCCTCCCTCAAGGGCTTGGGCGCGGTATTAGATGGCTGTCCAGCCGACATCTTTGCAGCAGCCCTCTTCTGGAGTGGCATATAAATTGCCTAGGAATGCGGGGCGTATTTCTAGCACTGAAATTCTTTTTTCCTCGATTAAGAGGTCACCATGTCTTAGTTGTGACAGACAACACCACAGTGGTCTCATATATCAACCACCAGGGAGGGTTATGGTCACGCCCCCTGTTAAGTCAGGTGCAACTAATTCTTCTCTAGAGTGAATGTTCTTGTCAGTGAGTGCAATGTACATCCTGGGCAACCGGAATGTGGGGCCAGACATCCTGTTGAGGCAGGGGCTGAGGCCCAGGGGTTGGATGCTCCATCCTCAAGTGGTGGAGCCCTTATGGTGGAGGTTCAGTCAAGTGGAAGTGCATGTGTTTGCCCCTGAGGAGACAACACACTGCCCACTGTGATTCGTCCTCACTCCACCATTGGGGCTGGATGCCATGGTGCACACGTGGCTGAGGTTAACTCTGTATGCTTTTCCCCGATTGCTCTGGTCCCACAAGTTCTGTCAAGAGTTTGCCAAGACCGTCTACATCTGCTAATAGCACCTTATTGGCCAGCTAGAATATGGTTCTCAGAGATAATATCCCTGCTAGATGGCACTCATTGGGAGATTCCCATCTGCAGGGATCTACTGTCTTTGGCTGGAGGGCTGATTTATCACCCTCGGCCGGAACTATGGAAACTGTGGGACTGACCCCTGAGTGGCACCAGCTCATAGATTCTGGTCTCAAAACTGAGGTTGTAGAGACCATGTTGAATGCTAGAGCACCATCCATGAGGAAATTGTATGCACTCAAGAGGCAACTTTTTGTGTCTTGGTGTGAGGAACCTACAATCAGTGTCTACATGGCCGCCATTTCAGCCAGCCATGCCCCTATTGATGGAGCCTCTGTGAAGAAACATCCTCTATCTGCAAGGTTTATGCGTGGTGTCAGGCAGCCCATTTATGGAGGCCCATCTGCAAACCACGTATACCTCCCTGGGACCTTTCTGTCATCCAGGAAGGTCTGTCAGGTGCCCCATTTGAGCCCTTAGAGTCAGCTTCTAAGAAGCTTCTGACTCTAAAGGTAGCTTTTCTGCTGGCTCTGACATCTCTCAAGAGAGTAGGAGATCTACAAGCTCTCTCTGTTACCCCTTCCTGACTTGACTTTGCCCCTGGATAAGCCAAGGCCTTCCCATATCCTAGGCCTGATTATATTTATTAAGTGCCTACATCTTCTGCTCAGCCAGTGGTGTTGTAGGCTTTCTCCCCTCCTCCAGTAAGGGCTCTCTGTACTTACTTCCACTGCTCTGGCCAGTGGCATAAGTCGGAGCAGCTGCTTGTCTGCTTTGGTGGCGACAGTAGGGGTGATGCTGTGTTGAAGCAGCGCATCTCTTCTTGGAGGGTGGAAGCAATCGCTATCGATTAAGAGGCGCGCAGTCTCGCTACACCTCTGGGCATAAGGGCTCATTCCACTAGGGTGGTTGCCTACTCGAAGGCTTTGTCTAAAGGGGTACCCTTACAGGATCTATGTGTTGTGGTGGGTTGGTCTATGCTGCACACATTCATTCAATATTACAACTAGGATATATGTTCCACCTCGGGCTCTGACCTTTTGTACAGGCTGTACCCTCAGTATGACAGAGTGGTTATTCTTGTTCCCACAGCGTAAATCTCAGGCAACATCGTGACCCCTTCTAAGGGAACAGGATCATAACCCAGATGGTTTTTGTGATGTAAAAAAAAGGTTTTCCATTCTCAAAGTGAAATTACAATGTATACAGGTACACAGATATCTGGCATGCTTAATATCTGGAGCTGATGGGCAACTCCACACCCTTTGGTGTGAAAAGTGTCGTCACTGGAAGTGATTGCAGCGATGAGCTACAGCCAATGAGAGAGCAAGGTATGGGGTGAGCTCACCATGAGGAAGGGAAACCCGCAAAACCTTCTTTCAGTGAAACAGGCTTGTCATTACAAAAAATTTTTTACTCACCTCCAGATCTCTCTGTAACACACACAATCTCTGCTGCCTACATGTGCTAATCCATTCTTTCACACACCTTCTTTTTTTTCCTTTTTAGGGTTTCTTCAGCACAAAATAATCATGCAAATAGCTCACACCGCTTAATTTTGTCCTACGTCCATCTTCAAATAAACTACTCCTGTTTCAGGCGTGGTTTTCACGTCACATAACCTTGTGACTTCTTGCATGTGTTTTCATGACAAAACATAGTTTGGATGCCAGATAGAGTCATTGGGTGACAGAGTCATTGTCAGATCATGTAGTGTGTGTGACCCCCCCTGCCACCAAACAATCACGTAGTGTGAACACCACAATGACTTCATGACTCCCAGTTACAAGTGAGCAAGTCGTGTAGTGTGAACAGCACAGCGATCTGCCGATGTTGAAAGTCGTGTAGTGTGAACTTAGCCTAAGAGCCTATCAATGTGGCACACCTTGACTTGGCAATATTTTCCCAAGGTTTCTTACAAAAACATTCAAGATCTGTCAAATTGAAAGGGCATCTCCTGCACACAGCCCACATCAGGTCATCCCACATATTTTTTGATTCAGTTCTAGGCTCTGGCTAGGTCATTCAAAAACATTATTCATTCAAAACAAATCTGTATAGCTTTTTTTTTTTTTTTTTTGCACCAAACATATCTTTAGGAATTATTATACCTTTTGGATTTGGTCTCATCAGACCATAACACATTTTGCCACATGGTTTGGGGTGATTTAATTGGGCTTGGATGTTTATTGTGACATCAGCAACAACCTCCACAGGGCTGGGTTGATGGTATCACAATCCACCATCCAAGGAACACTTTGAAAGCAGAAATATAGAGGTCATACCACAAGATGTAAAACACTCATCAGCAGTAAGAGATTGGAATTTGCAAAGTGATGCAGAAAGGTGCCACAAAATTCTGGAACCAAGATTAACATCTACCAAGTGATGGAAAGGACAAAGTGTGTAGAAAGAAAGGATCTGCTCATGATCCAAAACATACAAGCTCATCTGCAAAACATGGTGGAGCTAGTCTCATGGCTTGGGCTTGCATGGCTGCTTTTGGAACAGGTTTACTTATCTTTATTGATGATGTAACTCATGATGGTAGCAGCAGAATAAATTCAGAAGTTTACAAGAACATTTTGTCTGCAAATTTACAGAGAAATGCAACCAAATTAATCAGGAGGAACTTTATTATGCAGCAAGACGATGATCCAAAACACACTGCCAACTCAACAAAGGACTTCATCAGAGGGGAAAAAGTGGAAGGTTTTAGACTGGCCAAGTCAGTCACGAGACCTTAACCCAATTGAGCAGCATTTCATCTTCTGAAGAGGAGACTGAATAGAGAAAAACCCAAAACGAACCAAAACTGAAAGAGTCTGCATTAAAAGCCTGGAAAAACATCACAAAAGAAGAAACCAACAATTTGGTGATGTCAGTGAGTGCCAGGCTTTATGCAGTTATTTCAAGCAAGGGATATGCAATCAAATATGAAGTGTTTTTAACTTTAATTTACTTTAAGACATATCCGTTCTTATACTTTTGCTCACCTAAAAATTGGGTGGTCTGATACAAAAGCTTCTATGTTTTATGTTTAACATATCTAGATGAAAATACCAGGAAATAAAAGATGAAATCTTAAACTCTTATCTCATATCAATCTTTTTAACTAAAACCTAAATTTATTTGGTGGTCACCCATAGTGAATAAACACCTTTGTTAGTTAAGCTGAAAACTGTCAATGCTAATTCTGTCACTTACTAAGAAGTGGGGGCGTCTCTCTATCCTGTTAGATCCGGGGAGGGTGGGTGCTTGTAGTTAACTATACTTACCTTGTTATCTATACACACACTTCAGGTGGCTGCCGTGCTACAGAACAAATCCTGAAGCCCACCTCATCTTGAGCATCACTACGTTGCAACACGATAGGTACCAACATACAACCACAATTTGTACAGAGACTAAAAGCATTGGGTGGGAGGACTAGGATCCTGTTGCTCACTCAGTCTTCTTTAGTTAAGTGTTGAATAATTCCCCTACAAGGCGGTTGTACGTTGCCTTCCGCCACATATTGGCGTCACGAACAGGATCAACCAAGTACTATTCTGATTAAGTGCACATTCCTTATTTTGGAGCTGGAGCTATGGCTGAACTGGAAGAGTTAAAAAGGCAGTTTGCTGAGATGCAAAGGAGGTTTGGTGAACAGGCCATGGCCAAACAGAGAGAAGTGCTTTCACTTGCTAAGGCTGTTATTGATCAACAGGCTGCTGTTCAGAGAGCGCCATCTGACGTTTACATCCCAAGAGACCGTAAACTCCCAGAGTTCAGCGGATGTCCTTCCAAGCCTGGTGAATCGAGTATAGAAGAGTGGATAAACTCGATGAAGTCTGCCTTCAAAATGATGAAAGTCCCTGAAGAGGATAAAATAGAGTTTGTTAAGCAGTACTTAAAAGATGAAGCCAAAATGACAATCAAGTTTATGCTCCAGGGAAAAGAGAGGTCAGTGGATGAGATCTTCGATGCTATAGACCAGACTTACGGGGATAAACTTCCAATTGGCAGCAGGCTGAAATTATTTTACGAAAGCAAGCAAATGCTGGGAGAAACAATCCGCTCTTATGCATATGACTTGCAAGATAAACTGAACATCATCCAAAACCGGGAACCATCCAGAGTCCCTGATGCTGATGGTGTACTGAAACAGCTTGTATTGAGATCAAGGATGATTCACTGCGACGTGAAATGAAGAGGAGAGTCAAAGCTGAGAAGAATCTGACATTCATCCAGCTTATGCAGGAAGCTATTACTTGGTCAGAGGAAGAGGAAGTGCAAGCTTCAAGTAATGCTAGAAGCAGTACTCATGCAAGGGGTACCATTCATGCTACTACAGTGACAGAGCGCTCTTCATCCCCTCTCACCATGGAGATGCTCCATGAAGCAATACAACAGATAGCTGCCTGACAGGACGAGCTCTTTCAGATTGTAAATAACAAAGAAAGTGAAGGACGGCAAGACAAAAAAAAAAAAAAAAAAATGCACCTTTAAAAGATGGTGAAGGAAGATATATTTGCTATATGTGTGGTAAGCCTGGACACACTAGTCGACACTGTTCTCAGAGCAGAGAAAACTTTAGTGGAGCGCACCTCTGAAACACACAGCTGAGATGGAAATGGCTGCTGACCAAGACACCTCGGTGCGGAAGAGTTTAGGTGCACCTGTTATTAGAAGTTACACTGCAGGCTGTGATGCAGAAGAGTTTCCAAAATCCTTTGTGAAAGTACTTTTGGAGACTGTCTTACCACTGAAGTGAAGATTGCTGGTATCAGGAATATCTGCGGGAGCAACTTGGGGTTCATTGTCTTGCCCAAGAACACTTCAGCATGTGGAGTCATGTGGGTCGGGAATCAAACTGCCAACCCTATGATTAGTGGACAACCTGTTTTACCACCTGAGCCACAGAAACCAAATACAAATTTACAATAGTTTGGTGTGCTGTTTGTGCAGTACTGAACAGAAATACCTGAATGTCTAAATATGAAACGGAAACTTCTGTAGTAGATTTATAAATTGTGGCAGTAATTTGATTAATGTTAAATGTTTCAGAGATACCAGGTGAACTAAAACTGGTTATCTAAGCTGTCTAATTACACTATTCCTCAGGGCATGTTTGGTATTAATTTAATCCATATTTCATGGTGTATGATGTGGTGAGATCAAAAACATCATAGAAGTATTAGAAATAACATTTACTGGTCACTATACATTATAAAAGATGCTCAGGGGTATAAGAGGGTATGCTTGGTAGAACCCAGAAGTTAAGTTAACAATGGTAGCAAAGCTGCCATGCACGGCACTAACTTGCCATCAGGAGCAACTTGGGGTTCAGTGTTTGCCCAAGGACACTTCGGCATGTGGAGTCATGTTGGCCGGGAATCGAACCGCCAATCCTACGATTAGTGGACAACCCGCTCTACCACCTGGGCCACAGCCGCCCAGCCGGATCTACAGACTCCGCAGATTTACGGTTCTGTGAAACTACAGATTTAATTTGTAAAATGATCATATTTTGAATTGAATATTTGAAACATTGAATATTTGCTTCCAAATATCCATATGTGAAATGAGGTACTGCATTTACTTCTCTGACCCATAACTGACACATGGTGTACTATATCAGTCACCATTTAATGAGAGGAAAAACTTACGTTTAGTGCACTGCTCTAAATTTTCCCTCATCTCTTGAAACTGCATCTTCAGGAAACTGTGAGCCTCCCGCTCTTTCTCCCTCTCCTAAAACAGCATGAAGCAAAAGAGGTTAAAACTCAAGTGCTTACTTTGTACATCTGCAATAGGCCACATCCATTCAATGAAAAATAAACCCAGGTGCCTCTACCACCACCAAGTCTATTTTTACAAATACCCTTCAAATTAACTTCAAATACGATGGAAGCTACTGATGAAAATCTATTTCAGACATTTGACCTCACTGTGACCTTGATGCTGTTTGGAGTTCATCTGATGGTTACTGTGATAATTCCATATATATCCTATAAACATTCAAATGTTCTTGAGAGATCGCACTAATGAGAAACTTGGAAGTACGGAAAGCCAACCCTCGAAAACATAATGCCTCCATCACCAAGTGGCAGGGATATGAAATCTTACCCTTAGCAACTCCTTGTTGAGCGTAAATTTTCCTTCATCTGACTGTACTGTAACATTAGCATACTGCGAGCCTCCCTCTCACGTTCACACTCCTAAAACACAATTATGGAGCAGAAGAGGGTTACATTTTTGGGCTAACTGGGCTACTTCACTTCAGTGAAACAGGAGAAAGTTCAAAGTAAAGTGAATTTTGATCAAGTAGAAATTGAGGACTAGATACTACATGGACTTTTTTTTATTGCAGCTCATTAAAAATTGCCATAGCAATCCTACAGCATTCATGGCTTAATGAGAGAAAAAGCTTACCTTCAGTAACTGGTCACGCTGGTTTAATGTCTCCTTGTACTGTGACTGCAGGATGCTGTAAGCCTCCACTGCTTGCTGACGATCCTAAAACACAGCCATGGAGAAAATTAGGATTCAGATTTGTTCACATCTACAATGGGCCACTTCTGTTTCCCTTTTAGAACAGATGCAGTGTAAGGGTATAACAAAATTCAAATTTGGAGATGCATTTTTCCCCCCACATCTTTATTTTCTAACTTGAGATCTTAAATGTTCTACAATGCACCATTTCTATTCACTTCTATTCTAAACTAGCATCTTAAACTACAAATGCAGCTTTTATTTTGTTCAAGTACATATAGGCGGTGGTGTAACTCATCATGCAGATTTTCCTCACTCACCTGTGTTATCTTAGCAAGCCGGCGCTGGATCGTACAGAGCTTTCCCTCCAACTGGTGCATGCTGTCTTGCAGTACTTCCGAGTCAGACATCAGGTCGGAGTTCTCTTTCTGTAGCTCAGCATTGCAGTTCATCACCTGCTCACGCTGCCTCTTAGCTAGATCCAGAGAGACCTGCATGTCCTACAACCAAAACATGTTGGCTTAATTTACTTCTACACACACATTCAGACACTCATTAGAACAGCTTGAAATGTTTTGGGGATAAGAGACAAAATGTCCCAAAAACCGTGACTACATGAGAATGGACACACACACACACAAACAGAAAAAATTACATTTAGTGACTCCTCGTCGTGTGTTAAATTTTCCCTCATCTCTTCATACTCGGACTTCAGGATACTATGAGCCTCTCGCTCCTGTTCACACTCCTAAAACACAGCCATGGAACAGAAGAGGTTTAAACTTTAGTAATTGTTGTTGACATACGCAAACAATTATACACAACTTTACTAAAAGAATGATAAATGAGGCTCAATGTGAGTACTCACATTATTTCTAAAGGAACTGCTTAATGCAAGGATTTTCTCACCATTGTTATCATGTGACACTTCTCGTGTGCCTCATGGAGCTCTTCTGCATAATCCTGCATTGAGTCTTGCAGTATGTCTGAGTCAGATGTCAGGTAGAAGTTCTCTTTCTCTAGCTGAGCATTGGACTCCAGCACCTGCTTGTACTTACTCTCAGCTTCAGCCAGAGAGACCTGCAAGTTCTACAACCAAAATATTCTGGCTTAATTTACTCCTACACACACATTCATACACTTTTGAGGACACACACATACACACAAACAGTGAATAAATCGTACCTTTAATAACTCCTCATTGTGTGTTAAAGTTTCCTTCATCTGATCGTACTGAGACTTCAGGAAATTGTGAGCCTCTCGCTCCTGCTCATACTCCTAAAACACAGACATGGAGCAGAAAAGGTTTAAAATTTAGTGTTTACTTTTCACATCTTCAATGGGCCACATCCATTCAATAAAAAAAGAAACCCAGCATTTAAAACTAGAAATACAATTTTTATTTTGAACAAGTACATATAGCATGTGGTGTAACTCTTCATGCAGCATTAACATTGAGCTTCATTTAAGCTTCATTTAAGCTTCAAGCTGGATACAAATGGATTTAT
This sequence comes from Ictalurus punctatus, assembly GCF_001660625.3. Classification (NCBI taxonomy): domain Eukaryota; kingdom Metazoa; phylum Chordata; class Actinopteri; order Siluriformes; family Ictaluridae; genus Ictalurus; species Ictalurus punctatus. The sequence goes on along the minus strand of NC_030421.2, from coordinate 3,806,653 downwards.
TTGTTTAACTTCTGAAAAATAATTTTGCACTATTTAGATGTTCCACAAGGTGGCAACAGTAACCCGTTGACTCTCAAGGTAGCTGAAGAAAAAAAACGGAAGAGACGGAAACGAGTGCAGGTTAGAAAGTACCCGCGTTCGTATAATTCTAGCCGTAAAGACAATAAGGATTTGTATATGGGCGCTAATCGTGGTGAGAGATTGCTCAAGCATTGTTCTTCATCCATCCATCCAGCCATCCATCTTCTACCTTCTACCTTACTCGTTCTTCAGGGTCACAGGGAACCTGGAGCCTATCCCAGGGAGCATCGGGCACAAGGCAGGGTACACTCTGGACAGGGAGCCAATCCATCGCAGGGCACAATCACATACACATTCACACACCCATTCACACACTACGCACACTTTGGACATGCCAATCAGACTACCATGCATGTCTTTGGACTGGGGAGGAAACTGGAGCACCCGGAGGAAAGCCCCGCAGCACGGGGAGAACATGCAAACTCCACATACACAGGGCCACGGCGGGAATCGAACCCCCGACCCTGGAGGTGTGAGGCAAACGTGCTAACCACTGTGCACCCATACTTTTTTTTTTTTTTTTACATTTACTGCTCTGTACTGACTCTTGTAGGACAGGAAGGGTTTTATGGAATTTTGTGGGTGTCACTAAATGCAAATGAGCTGTAACAGCAAAGCTCTTTGCACTTTACGGTTGATCAAAACTCGCACATGTACGAAGAAAATCAGCATTTCCGAAACCTTTGTAGTTTCGGTGGAAAATTTTTGTTTGTTTGGCTTACACAAACAATTACACACAACTTTATTAAAAGAATGATAAACGAGGCCCACTGTGAGTACTTACACTATATTGCTACTGGAACTGTTTAATGCAAGGATTTTCTCACTTACCTTCGTTATCATATTATACTTCCTGTATGTCTCATGGAGCTCTTTCTTTTGTTGCTGCACTGAGCCTTGCAGTAAGTCCATGTCAGAGATCAGTGTGGAGTTGTCATTCTCCAGCTGAGCATTGGACTCCATCACCTTCTCGTATTTCCTCTCAGCTTCAGCCAGACAGACCTGCAAGTTCTACAAAGCAAAGCATGATGTAAGTAAAACTGAAATATTCAGTGTATTGTGTGAGTATTGGAGGCAGGACGACAGAATCACAAGTCTAGTGTTTCACTTTGAAAACTTTGAATGATAGAGTTATAGCTTTTCTGCTTAGCATGTTTAGGTGTTCAGAGGAAACACGGCATGAAGCCGGTCAAGCACCACAGAGATGAAACGTTAAAAGATCATTAATGCAGCAGTCTATCTGTCTTTAAGTGTGTGTGTGTGTGTGTAATAGTTTGTTCCACATCATTCTTAGTTATTCATCATTCTTAGTTAGTTGCAGCCCGAATTCTATCTAATAGCACGTCCAGCTGTCACTACTCACGCCCCTCAGGCTCCAAACAGGTGAGCATCAATTTCACTATGCAGATATTATTTTCTCAGTATTTGCCATATTGTTTGGTACTCTTATTAATTTTGAAAAGTACTATTCACATGAGGCTTTTGTAGCTCACCTTGTTTTTTATATCACACTCTCTGTGTATCTCACACAGTTCCTCCAACTCCCTAACTCTGTCCTCCAGTTTGGACCTCTCGCTGTCCATCGGAGCACTGGGCACCTCGTCCTTCTGATTCTTCTCCTCAGCCTCCCTCAGAGAATCCTGAAAGTGCACCATGCAAATGTCGTAAGAGTTCTTTTCATTTACACACACATTCAGACATTTCTGAGGACTGGCAAAGAATCCACGGTTTTATGAATTACGCTGCTGCCAAATGATTGGCCGATTAGATAACTGCATGAATGTGCAACTGTTCCTAATAAAGTGGACGATGAAGTGTCTGAACTAATTTAAAAAGCTATAACTAATTTAAAAAGCTATAAAGGAAAGTTGGGGGCATCTATTTACTTACCTAACAGCCTACTAGCTTATACAGCACTCAGTAACTGCTCAAGTATAAAATGTTCAATATAAATATACCACCAGTCTCATCTAGGACTAAAACAAAAAGTCAGCAGTGTCCATAATGTAGAAGTAGAGATGGAAGTGATTGTGGTTTGGGGAGTACCTCAGGGACAGCGCTGTCAGTCTGTGTGACTCTGACTCCATCCAAATCAGACATCAAGTCTGACTCCACCAAAGCAGACTCTGCACACACCATCTGCACTGGGTCTAAATACCAACAAACACAACACCACATTAACCTGCACTCGTTTGTATGAAAACAGAGAGAATTGTTACTGAGAAACAGAGAGAGAGAGAGAGAGAGAGAGAGAGAGAGAGAGAGAGAGAGAGAGATGGTGTACCCTCGGTGAGAGGTGTGTCCACGGGCTCCTCTATTCTTCTCTCTCCATCTTCACGCTTCTTAAAATAACAATAAACCCCTGCAGCCATGACTGCCGCTCCAGCCGCATACAGCAGGGGGCGCACTGGAAGATCTGCCGCCAGAGAGCGAGCTAAACTCATTAAATTCCGCATTGTAGCACTGACCTCGATTAAACAGCCTGTTAGTTAGAAAGTTCGAGTTCAACATTGAAACTCCGCCTTTCTGTTCTTCACATTCTGTGGCGTCATTCCAGAATATTCTCAAGTTCCATCACCCAGGTTTTAGAATCAGAATCAGCGTCATTACCAAGTGCTCACACACAGGGACTTGATTAGTGAAGCTTCCAGTGTGTACACAAACATGACAGACAGCAAGACACAATAATAATATATATATATAAATATATCAACGAACTTGCGTTGAGTAGGGGCGTAACCAAGTGTACAGTTGGACACACACACACCTATGTATATTAAAAAGGAACTTAATAGTCTAATTCTTGGTGTTGGGAGTACTTTGTGTTCTAGTGCTCTTTGTTGAATGGTAGCAGACGTATTGCGTCATTTCCGGTTTCTCGTCAGTCAGCGTTGAACTTGAATGTGAGAGGTGTAATTAAGACAGCTCGATTATAAAGTTCGAATTTTAAGTTTTAAAAGTCGTTTCGAGCACACAGACCAGTTTAATTTATAATTTATAATATTGTTAGGATAGACGGACTGTGTCGTTTATAATAATTAGTTTAAATCTCGTATAACCCTCACTTTTATAACGGCTCAGTCCTGGAAGATAATGACCGAAGAGGCGAGCGTGTCGATACACACGTATATTTATTCTTATTTGTTTCATTTATAATGTTAAATTACTTTAGTGTACTTCTCACTCTCTGTGCTGCTGTAATATGTGGATTTCCCTCTGGGATGAATAAAGTGATCTATCTATCTATAGTCATGTGAAAAAAATAAGTACACCCCATGGAAATATATATATTTTTAATCATATTTGGACAAGCAAACGTGATCCTCTGTGAAACAGTGATATTAATAAAGCTGATACTCTATCACATGACACATAACATTTACATTTTGTAGAATTTTCACAATTTAAACGAAAAATAAAAACAACCCAGATCAGTTACATGGAAAAATTAAGTACACCACTATATTTATCACACCTTCAAATCCATAAAATTATACTCAGGTGTTGAAGATCAGGTTCCAGTGATTAGAACCTGCTTAGGGAGTGCAGGTGGAACCGGTCTTATTTATACCCCTCTCATATCTAGTCTCTGGTGTTCCCTTTGTTATTGAGGTGTGTGGTGTCATCATGCCAAGATCTGAAGAGTTCTGTAAGGCCTTCAGAATAAAAGTTGTGGATACCTATGAGTCTGGCAAGTGATTTAAAAAGATCTACAAATTATTTGAAATACATCATTCCACTGTAAGGAAAATCATCTACCAACAGCACAGATTAGAAACGCCTGCCGATTAATCCAGGACTGTCCATCCCAGCAAATTCAGCCCAAGAGCAGACCGTCTGATGCAAAGAGAAGGGGTGTTACTATGACTGGGAGTCGATTAAAAAAAATTCTGAGTCGTGGTGAATCTAGAATCGACTCCAAAGCTTAGATTGGACTCCGATCAGGGGCGAGACTAGTTCAGACAGTTAATTAGCTGATTAGAGTCTTCTCAGGTCGACATTTCTGTATTATAAATTCTTTATTCCAATATTTTGAGATATTGGATTTTTTTTATTTCCGTGAGCTGTAAGCCGTAATCATCGAGAATAAAAATAAAAACAACGTTTGAAATATTTCTCTTTATGTGTAATTAATCTAGAAAATATGAAAGTTCCACTTTTATAATTAAATTATGAGCTAAAAACTGAACCTTGCCACGATATTGTAATCTTTTGAGCTGCACCTGTACATGCTTTTCCTTTTTTCTGATTCTGCTTTATTATAGAGCGCTGCAGACTGAATAAATGATGCAGATATAATTGTGTGTGTGTGTGTGTGTGTGTGTGTGTGTATGGATATCAGAGTTGTTGTGTGTGTGAGCAGTTTGAAAGAAAGAAATGATATTGAACTGGAAATCACAAATCCCACCCCATGTATATGAGTCAAAGAAGGTCACTGAGCTTTGAAGAAACCGGTGTGTAAAGGGTTAAAATTCTGAAAATGAATGAATGTTGGGTAATTATGATTAGATCTGTATTATATAATATTTTCATGACAGTTTTGGACATGGACATTTCTGTCCTCTATGGACGCATGTGTAAGTTTTTTTGAATTGACGCACAAGGGTTAATGTAGCTTTAATGACATCTGTGTGAAAACAAACATGCAGTGATAACTCTTTTCTCTAAACAACGCACTAAAATAAAGACCTGGCTGTGTAAACTGGGACAGAATCCTTTTCTCCAAAGCTCAGAGTATTGTGCACTGTGATGTATTTACTCTGTTTCAGGTCAGGATGGCCGAGCGGTCTAAGGCGCCAGACTCAAGGTTCAGACCTTCTCCCTGGTTAAAGGAGGATTCTGGTCTCTAAATGGAGGCGTGGGTTCGAATCCCACTCCTGATAGGATTTTATTCCCTCTAAAAAATCCGGTGTGAATATTAAATAAATGAAGTTAGGATTATAAAATGTATTTTGTACCTGTGCAGTAAATTAAAGATGAAGACACTCAACACTGGAGAAATTTAAATGAGAGGAGGACATATTTATATGTAAGGTACCGTGCTGAGCGTAGTAGTAGTTCAGAATGTAGCTTTCAGATAAACGCTGATAAATACACACATTTAAGTGGAGTTGTGGATCTACTCAGGATGTCATCTGATAGCAGTCATAGAACGTTCACGTGCAGAAGCATGAAACGCCAGAGCCGGAACGTTTCACCAGCCAGTCAGGTAACACTTTCCTTATTAATATTAATGAGCATTCCCCTGCCATCCCATGTTCCTGAAATTCACAAACAGTTTAGTCCAATCGGAAGTCTGGTGATTGTGAAGATCAGTCATGTGATGCGTTTTTACTTCACTGAGAATCATGGGAATTGGAGTTTGTGTTTCTGAGGGTTGTAGATGATTTAATTCTTGGATGATCTCTGTGGAAATATGGATGAATAACATGATACTTGAACAGAACGTGTGGTTAAATGACCCTAGAGAACGGTATTATTATAAAATTGTTGTTTTTAGCACCTTTTTTCTCTGACTCTCTCCCATCACTCTCTCTTCCACATCCGCCCCACATTCTCACAGTGAACAAAGTGATTTTATTTCATCCTGCATTGTAGTTTAAATTGTGAATCAGCACCTAATGCAGGATTAACATACAGATCCATCGGATCTTTACAAAACCACAAACTGCTGGTGGAGGGAAACTTAGAGCTCAATTCGAATTCTCCTCCACTGCACAGTTTCACACATAACACACGCATCCAGCTAAACATTTCACAAAGGATTAACAGCATAGCGCTAACAATACAAATACAGTAAAGACACCAGTCTTCAAAGCCTCAGTTTATTTACAATGATTTAAATTCATGTATAAAATGAATACACACAGAGATCTATGTTTAAACATATTTTTATGATTTTAAATTCATCCTGTGGTTTATTTATTTCTGGAAGCCGTTTTGGGGGAATGTACTATGTAGTTATTTGAACTTTATCACATTATTTTTATTTAATAATTCATTATTTCAACACAGTAGCTTGTTATTTTCACTTAAAATATTTCAGTGAATATCTTGGAATTTCAAGATATACTAATATCCGAGATATTATCTTATTATTTTGAGTTTTCATGTTATTTTGACGTAATTGATAAGGTGAGTCGAAGTAATACAACACTTCTTCAAAAAAAAAAAAATTTCCACAATGAAGGGTACAGTGCTTCAGTAAAAACAGACTTTCACAAAGAACATGAATCTTTTCATCAGGAATATTTCATTTATCATTTGGAATAAAACAATATCAGCTCTAACTGATCTGATTCACTCTTACAGAGCAATGAAGTGGGAGGATCTTTACAGGAGATTTGTCACAACTAACACCTATAAATGGCAGTAATTTGTCAGTAAATGTGTGTTTGAACGTGTGTATGTGTGTGTTAGTGAGAGGGTCAGAGAACGACAGCTTCCGTCTGTTCCAGTCCAGCTGCACTCTGATCCTCTGGAGGTTCTGTGTTACTGAGCGGAGAGTGTCTGACTGTGGTGTAGAATATGTTCCATATTCACCATCAGAATACCCCACACACCAGATTCCACTTCCACTTCTATCTACTGGAACTAAATAGTTTAGAAAATTCTAAAGCAAAAAACGCAAATGTGCAGTATCTTGACTCTTCAATGTTTATGTTAACGCCTTCGTACAAAAGGTCAAACTTTCCATGACTCTTATCCCTACCATTAAAGCACGTGTTCAGACGACACGATGATGGATTTGATCTAACATGGATTATCTAAACATTATTTGATTATATATATACACGGTATATAATCAGCAGACCTTTATGTTTATGATAACCACCCATGAATAATCATTTGGATGGTCATAAAATATTTCAGGCTGAATGTGGTGAAGAGAGATCACTGAACTGTGATGGTCAATGGCTCTCAATAAATAAATAGACAAACAAACAAACAAATAAATTAATTTGTAGGAAAAAAAAAACAACTTTATTCTACACCAGGTATCTGTACAAAACAGCATTACATGACCGTGGAAAGGACAAGCGAATAAATGAGAATACGTGATTAATTTTCCTGACTACAGAACATCCAATCCCATCACAACAGGACATAATTATTGCTGTACAGTCCAGTAATAATTTGATCAAGAAGAGAAAAGTTTAGATACTGGTCATAATCTTCAATTCAAAGTAATAACCATTGAAAACCATACTGCATGAAGGATTACAGTGCTTCAGTAGAAACAGAGGTGAAACAAACTCTTTCATTACACAGACATCGTCCCTGAAAGCCGCATTAAATAAAAACATTTGATATGATCATGCTCTCACACTCCGCAATACGACACTGCAATAAAATAATAACCAACACAGAAGAAAACGGTCAGGATTCATCATTACCGTCATGACACTGAGAGAAACATCATGTGTATGAGACACACTGCAGACGATACGGTTCCTCAGTACAGTCGTTAATTAGGGTCAGAAACATTGTCTTGTTCCAGTAACCATTATATTCGTGGTGCTTAGAGAGGAACTGTAGAGTCTCGTCACACGCTGAGGTAAAAATACTTTCACACACTTTCTCTGGTGCTCGATAAAAGTCTTTTAACATCCTGGGAGTGTGAAAAGTGCAGTCCGTTCTGCCACAGGACAAGATTCAGTGGATTTTTATTTTATTACGACATTTTTACAGCTCATCCTGGAAGAAGAAGAAGAAAAAAAAAAGACAAACAAGATGAATCTTATAATCTTTGATTAAATAAATGACATTGTTTAATGTTTCAACAGGTCACATGTTAATAACATCATATCAGTTACACTAATCACTGCAGGCAGATCTCAGATAAACACTTTTTTTTTTTTTTTTTAATGGACCTCAGTACCACACAAGTATTATAACGTTTAAAACTGGTAGAAACATTCGGCATTCAGGTGGAGATTATGATCCTACATTAAAATATTTAAGTCTTACCATTATAAATTGAAAACAATGCCCTACTCTATATAGTGCACTTAAAAAGTACATATCTGTATTAGTTTTCACTCGAGCAAGATTAAAAAGGAATCCGTGTATTTAATGATGTCTCACACACACACAGACCTCTTCATCTTGCGTTTATGTACAGTAGATAAAATATACGGTAGGGATTGCTTCTAGGACTGTATGCAAAACCATGTTCAGATTTCTGACCATTTTCTTTTTGAGGCTGCTATTCTATAACAAACGGACATTTGTGGTGGTGCAGCGGAGAGCATTGCTGCCTCCAGTGGTTCCTGGTTCGATCCTCAGCTCACGATACTACCTGTGTGGAGTTTCACATGTTCTCCCTGTGTCTATGTGGGTTTCCTCTGGGTTCTACGGTTCCTTCCCACTTCCAGAAAAACATGTTGGTAGGTGGATTCTCTACCCTTAGGTGTGTAAAAGTGTGTGTGTGTGTGTGTGTGTGTGTGTGTGTGTGTGTGTGTGTTCCCGCTTCCCATCCAGTGTTCCTGGTAAATGCCCTGGATCCATTCTGGCCCTGACCCCAATAACACATTTACAGAAGATGAATAAATTTATGAATGTGATCACTGTTGGACACTAGGGGGTGCTAATCACACATGGAAATATAATTCTATATAATTTGGGCTGTACGTATAATTATTTGTGGATATCCAGGTCATTTTTTGGGGAGAAAGCTGTGCCACGCAGAGGTTGCGGACAGTGAACTGCAATTCTGTACAAACATTTTAAATGTATTATATTATATTATAATATATATATATTATAACATACATACATATATATATATATATATATATATATATATATATATATATATATATATATATATATATATATATGTATGTATATATATATATATATATATACACACACACATATATATATATATATATATATATATATATATATATATATATATATATATATATATGTGTATATATATATATCCTTTTTGAGAGTTCAGTGTGCTGAAGTTTGAGTGTTTTCAAACAGCTGATCATCTTTTGATCATCTTATGTGAGATGAGGATTTAACTACACCACCCTGACAGTTCACGTGTACCTTAATCACATCTGGTGAGAGTTACATCTGGTCTGAAACCAGTGCAATTGGTTTTAAAAGTGTCGCCTCATTTCCATACAGGAAGACGAGGATTTTTGTAGCTACGATTTCAGCCGGTGTGTATTGAGATTTTTGTTGTTATCCCACGATTTCCCTTGGAAATTCTGTTCAGATTGACCTGTACTATGATTTCAGTGCGTGCACGTGAAGGTTTTTGTAACTGAACTACTAGTTGGATGTAAACATGGGTACTGATGATGGCAGTTGGGTTTGTACCTTGAATTTGGGTTTCTTCTGTTTGCTGAACTGCTGGAGTCTCTGCTGGATGATGTCAGAAATCACGTTGGAGTTCTGGCTGTTGATGTACTCTCCTCCTTGGTCTCGCTGTGTAGGAGAGGTGTGTACGAGTAAGAAGAGAGACCGTGCAGGTTTGTGTGTGTGTGTGTGTATACGAGTGTATGAGCAAGAGCAAGTCATAAGTATGCAGTTAAGCTGACACTCACCCGTGTAGTACCCAGGTAGGGGTAAAAGCGGACGGTGGGGTAGGACTTGACACCCGCACGCTGACACGTATCATAGTGCGCCTGGCAGTCCACCTTTCCTGCTCTCACTGTGCCCTTCAGCATCTGTTGATCACATGACACACATCACACACATGTATTAGGTGTAAAACACACGAAGACGGGAAGTGAAGCCCCGCCCCTTGTTTCTGAGAAAAAGTGTAAAACGTACTGATGTTAAAAGCTCTGACACTGGAGACACCTTCCATAAATGTTAAATACACATAACATCTTACAGACATTATAGATTTTTCTGTTAAATAACTTGTTGAATCTGTTTTTAGAGGATTTAAACCTAACATGGTGAACAAATTATGTTATAGAATTCAGGCAATTTTACTGGGGTTATCTCATACAGTGTAGAAAGTAATAATCTGGAAGGACCTTTGTAATATCACAGTCTAAAACTGGATTTAAAGAGAAGCAAATTAGTAAATGAATCACAGGTAAATGAATTATACGTAAATGAGTAACATGAAAATGTATCACTTGAATATGAATCTCATGAATATGAAATCACATGAAAATGAATCATACAGAAATGAATCACATGCAAATGAATCATACAGAAATGAATCACATGTAAATGAACCATATGAAAATGAATAAATAAATTAAAGACAAAATAACCTGTTGAAGATTAGTCTTACTTTGTGTGGACAGAATGTTACTATAGAAATGATAACATACTACAGGGGGTCTGAAGTCAGGAACCATTGTCTCTAACTTTTCATCCAATGTTAATGTCATTTTTTACCTGTATGGAAAAAATAAATACACATATATGTAGTTCAACCCCTATTCGCTCATTAGTTTTTGGACACCCTGTAGAACAAAACCTGTGCTGCAGCTGGTACTACTGTCAGAGCTGCTGCTATAGAAAATTAATCAACACCTTCTGCCCAATCAGAATAGAGAATTGAACAGGTATGAACTGCGATATGAACAGAATATCTTGACAGTTTACAAATGTCAGAAGCCATTCTGGGTTCGCTGCCCGTTAAATCAAGTAGTGTCACACTCTTGCACAATCTAAGTGCCTGTGTGGTGTGAGTTAACCTTGATAACGGTCAGCTTGATAAAGATCTGGTGTTAATAAGAACAACAAGATGGTGCACAGTGCGTGGGGAACTTCTCGAACTTGAGGTCTCTCTCCGCTCCTACACATCTTGATAATTAGGTCATGTTCACAGAGAAAAACATCAGTGTGTGGAATGAAATTCTGACCTTTGACCTACCTCTTACTACTGATTTAGTGCTACACTTATGGGGTTTTTGTCCATCATGAAAAGGTCAGCTGTCCCACAAGGGGGAAATGAAAAGGTGAAGTCGAGCAAAGGTTAAAATAAATAAAGAAAGAAATAAAGAGCATTCCGGTGGAGAATTTAATGAATTTAATACCCGAGCGAGGATCTCGAACTCCGGGGAGAAATGCTGGCACGGGCCACACCACGGGGCGTAAAAGTCCAGCACCCAGTGTTCCTTCCCTTCCAGAACCTTCCTTTTAAAATCCTCGGGTGATAAGTCGACTGAGGCGCGGGGCAGAGAGCTGGGGGGGGGGCAACAGAGCATCGTTAATGAGTGGAATGAAAACCAGCATACGAAACCAAATTTGTTTCAAAACAAGTTCAACTTGCTTAGCAGAAATTTTAATCCTCTTCAGGATTATTAACATAACCGTCGTTCAGAACACACACACACACACACACACACACAGCACAAGTTGCCTTCTTGCTTAACTCTCAATTTGCATTCACAGAAAGATTTTTTGCAACAATGCCAGGCTTGCACTTAGCAGAAGACTTCAATCAGAATCAGAAGTTTTAAAACACTTACTTGAGTGCCCAGGTCTTGAGGGAGTGGGCATCTCTGTGCCAGCCATTATAGCTACTATGGGACCAAAAAAAAAAAAAAGGAACTTGTAATGCAATGAGTATCATAACTGTCAGCCTTATCTGTGATATTAAACCATCTTTAATACAAAAAAAAAACAGTTAATACTGATTAAAAAATAATCCAAAAAGCAGATGAAAGCTTTCATAAAGCCATTACGGTGTAACCCGTATTGTTTATAGAGTGTAGAAAGGGGCACCAAGTGCTAAGAAAACAGAACATGAGAAGGAAAGAGAAATGTGGTTGTGACTGTGTGGTTTGGTCAGAGTAAAACCAAGTACGCAAACACAGATCTCTGCGGCTAAGGCAGAAGTTTGGAGAGATGTTGGTGAGTGAAACAGCATGATGATGAAGCATTATAATGCGTTTGCCAACCTCACTAACCTTGGGGGTTGGGTGATGTGTAAAATAATATTATAATACATTTATGGATGCACATACTGGTGTCTGAGTTTCAGCGTTCCATTAAAACAAATGCTTTAAAATTTGTTTTTAAATGCTTGTACTTGTCTCAGATATATACTGTGCTGCATGTAAGAGTGTTATAAGGCTTTTATGAATGTTCAGGCTGGTCTCTGAGGTTCAGATGTTCATGAAAGAGTGTTATAAGGCTTTTATGAATATTCACGCTGGTCTCTGAGGTTCAGATGTTCATGAAAGAGTGTTATAAGGCTTTTATGAATATTCACGCTGGTCTCTGATGTTCAGATGTTCATGAAAGAGTGTTATAAGGCTTTTATGAATATTCACGCTGGTCTCTGAGGTTCAGATGTTCATGAAAGAGTGTTATAAGGCTTTTATGAATATTCACGCTGGTCTCTGATGTTCAGATGTTCATGAAAGAGTGTTATAAGGCTTTTATGAATATTCACGCTGGTCTCTGAGGTTCAGATGTTCATGAAAGAGTGTTATAAGGCTTTTATGAATATTCACGCTGGTCTCTGAGGTTCAGATGTTCATGAAAGAGTGTTATAAGGCTTTTATGAATATTCACGCTGGTCTCTGATGTTCAGATGTTCATGAAAGAGTGTTATAAGGCTTTTATGAATATTCACGCTGGTCTCTGAGGTTCAGAAGTTCATGAATGAGTGTTATAAGGCTTTTATGAATATTCACGCTGGTCTCTGAGGTTCAGAAGTTCATGAATGAGTGTTATAAGGCTTTTATGAATGTTCACGCTGGTCTCTGATGTTCAGATGTTCATGAAAGAGTGTTATAAGGCTTTTATGAATGTTCACGCTGGTCTCTGAGGTTCAGATGTTCATGAATGAGTGTTATAAGGCTTTTATGAATGTTCACGCTGGTCTCTGAGGTTCAGATGTTCATGAATGAGTGTTATAAGGCTTTTATGAATGTTCACGCTGGTCTCTGAGGTGATTATGTGTTATGTGAAGGGTTATGATAAAGCGCTATAATACTATTAGATTCATTTTGAAGTGTTATAATTTTGAAGCTGGTCACAACATGAATGTTCATGCTGTTCTGTGGGATTCACAAAGCAGCTCCTCTACAGGAAGTTTAACAGAACGATAGAGATTGATATTTTTCATTATTTAGCTTTTTAAAAAAATAAATAAATAAATAAATAAATAAAAAAGTAGAATATCTGTTAGCTTGAATGCTGCTACATAGGCACGGTGTAAACAATATCACACATGCTGAAGCGTGATTAGTCAGAACGTAACGGACGTGATGTATTTGTGTGGTGGTATGGTTTTACCAGTCTCTTCTGTCTGATCTCGGAAGTAAAAGCCTATCGTGGCATTTGTGTGGATCGGGACACTATGAATAATCTAGACTGTACCGGTAGTGAGAAACATTATAATAACATTTATGAATACTTGCGCTTGCGAACAACACTGTGTGAAGGGTGTTATTATGCGTTTATGAGCGCTCGTACTGGTGTTGGTCTCGGTGGTTGCTGTTTTGTGGGTAGAGACGAATCTCGGGGTAGGCACGCACGCTCTCGCCCTGGCAGAATGAGTGGTACTTCTGACAGTCCACTGATCCCACGCTAATCATCCCACTCACCATCTACAGAGAGAGAGAGAGAGAGAATACTATATAAATGTTCATCTAGATCCAACAGGCATCCGTATTAATAGAAGAATAATAATAAAGAATAAAATATAAAAATAAAACAGAACTGTATCTTTAAAGAATCATCTAATGTAGTCCTAACAAAATTGAAAATAGCAGAAATGAACGTAAAAAAATCTCTCTTTTAAAAAAAAAAAAAAAAAAAAGTCAAAGGAAAAACTTACAATATCCTGTTTGCAAAATTATCCACACCCTTAACCACATGTGTTGATTGATCTTCTTGTGAAGCAGTTCCTTTGTTGACTTGAATTTGTACTTTGAGTCATTATCGTGCTGGAAGGTGAATATTTTTTCCTTCACCTTCAGCTGTCTGAACAGATCAGCAATGACAAAATATCAGCAATGACAAAAACAGATTTCGTATTTTGTATCCACGAGTCCCTCTATCTTGACTAGAGCTCCGTAGCATGATGCTGCCACCACCATGCTTCACCATGGGGACGATCTTCTTCTAGAGTGATAAACTGTCTTGATTTTGCACCAAATATATATTTTAGAATTATGTCTTGCTCTCATCAGACCATAAAACATTGCATCACGTGATTTTGGGTCGGAAAGGGCTTCCATCTAGCCGTTCTACCCCATAGCCCAGAAATGTGAATAATACAAGAGACTTGTCATTTAAGCTCCTGCAGCTCCTTTAATGTTGCTGGAAGTCTCCTGCCAGCCTCTCGGATCATTTATCGTCTTGTCCTTTCATCTACATTGGATGAACATCCTGTTCAGGGTAATGTCACTACAGTTCTCCATTTCTCGATGATCACCTTCACAATGTTTCAGTTTACATCGAAAGTTTTGGAAATCCTTTTGAACCTTTTGACACATGCTTTGTAAGCTTTTTGAGGAACACGGCTTCTGGAATCAGATGAAACCAAGAAGATGTGAAGAAAATCCGACTGAACGATAAATTCTTTTGAAGACGAGTTTGAACGTGACTGGGAAATTCTGAGAACAGCTACATGCCCCATTATAAAAGGGTGTGCACACTTACGCAACCGGGTCATTTAAATATTTTCTTTCATTTTACCGAAAAGTTTCGGTTTGTTTTTCACTTGAATGTTGTCGGATCACATTAAAGCTGGAAAAACAACCTGTCATGATTTATCTTGATTCATCTTTTTTTTTTTTTGTTACATTAAAAAAAAAAAAACCTGCAATTTTATCAGGGGTGTGTAGACTTTTAAAATCCACTATATGTTTATATAAATCAAGTACCCGAGCCATCCTCCTCCACTCAGGGAGCAAAGCCTGGCATGGACCACACCACGGTGCATAGAAGTCCACCATCCATGTTTCTGTTTGCTTCCTCTTCTTCACCAACTGATGGAAAGAGTCTGGGTCCAGAGTCACCACCGCAGGGTTGACCAGGTCCTGAAACACACCCCGTAACGAGCAACCCGTTTAACATTACCAGTTCCTGTCGTACAAATCGTACAAACATTTAATCATAAACCTGAACAGAAACCTAGCAGATGTTCTCAAAACATCTGCTGGGTTTTCGTTCAAAGCTTTTTGCACATTTCCCAAAACATTGCGTACAAACAGGATGTAAAACTAACTAATAACTAACCTAAAATGAGAGGTACACAACGTTCCACTTTCCCCGAATGTACTCAAAGGATGTGTTGATGTTTGAATCATGCTTATGTCACACAGCCACTTGCTTCAAACAGTCGTTCAGTATTTCACACAGACTTCCTCATGTGATTTCAGAGGAATGATGCACCGCATGACACAATGTTTTCTACAAAAATGAATACCCATGACATCAAAGTTCACCCATGAACTTTGATGTTGGATCGATTTCACTGTCATGGACTTGAAAACGTTAAAACTTTTAACATTCAAATGTTAAAATGTTGAAAACATGGGAGATATGAAACGCCAGGTAGTTGACTAGAAACACACTTGACGGTGAACAGTTTACGACGAATACGACATACAGGTTGAATGACGCTAAAAGGGCATCTTTCGGCTTCCGTTGCTTGTTATCTTCAAAAGACATAAACTTCAGACACCAGACATATCATGGCTGTTCGAGTATACTTCGAGTTCGAGTATAGTATCGGGAAAAGTGTAACTCTTTCTGGCAAGTACACTGGCATTTCATTCTGCTGGTGGAATGGAAATGGACTTTTTCAATCAGTACTAATTATTGAATTATTTTATCGCCGCAAGTCTATTGTAAGATAAGTCAGGACGCTGTTGGGTTTCTGTGTGTAGAGTATCATGACTCCGGTGAGCAGGGTGAAGAGAAATGGGAGGGGTGTGAGCCCCCTGTACCAGTAACAATGGTACAGAGATAAAAACGGACAGCACAACTAGAATATTTTTTTTTTATCTATCTATCTATCTATCTATCTATATATATATATATATATATATATATATATATATATATATATATATATATATATATATATATATATAGTAAAATATTGTATACAACTGCCACAATAAAATTATAACATTTAAACCTAGTAGGCTTGGTAAAGAAAATAAATACTAAAATAAATAAAAATACGAAAATAAATACAAACTGCATATTTTTAAAGCCCTGAGTGTCTAGTGTCATATGAGGCATTAACCATTACTGTGGAGTGCTATAATACAAATAAATTCAATGCTGAACACTGCCCCAAAAGAGGTAGAAATTCCACTATTTCCCCTCTGGGGAAAAAAAAAAAAATTTAATTAATTAATTAATTAATTAATTAATTAATTAATTAATTAATTAAAAAAAAGAAGTTAAAACACCTCTCTAGTGTCGTCTCACCTCGATGAACTCCAGAATGCCATCTGCTGAATGGTGACCTTCATACTCATGGATGCTGGACTTGTTGAAGATAACGGTGGTTGGATAGGCGTTAATGTTGTACTGCAAATCAGAAAGGGGGGAGGGGGAGGGGTGCAGAAGCATCACATCATCAGGAGATAATCTCACCTGGATACTGAAGCGCTGCTGTAATCATAAAGACTATCATACTCAAACTGAACAATCTTCCTTATGACTTTATAGTACGCAGCTAGAATAGTAAAGACTTATAATCGCACTATACTCTGGTGTCACTCAGGTGAGGACGGGCTCCATTTTGAGTGCGGTTCCTCTCAAGGTTTCTTCGTCATGTGTTTTTTTTTTTGTTTGTTTGTTTGTTTTTTTTTACTTCTAGCTTGCTTATTAGAGAGATAACTTTAAACCTATGTCCGTATTTCCGATTGTCACAACGTCTATTGTTAAAAGCGCTATACAAATAAAAGCTGAATGGGGTGCAATTGAACAGACTGATTTCAGAGAAAAATAAAACCATGTGCTTTGGAAGCAGTCGAACCTTATTGCATCAGCATTTTCTGAGAACACCTTTTGTTTTTGTAGAAGATGGTTATCTGTGATTTTGCACAGTGTTAGACTCATCAGGAAGCAGCCAGGGCCAGGTCTAATTTATCTAGAAAGAAGATCTCCTCAACATGTTAGAGTACTCGCTTCTATTCCTGTACTATACGTACAATAGGAAATACTTATCTGAACTTAAAGCAGACCAACAGACCAATGCAAAATGTCTATGGGCGAGGCCGTGCATTAGCAAGTTTATTTAGCAAATACTTTTTTTATTTAAAATTTCATTACAAAGATTCTCACGAAGTAAATATGACCCGAATAAGAGATGTTCTTGAACGGTCATTTAAAAAATTTTTTTTTTTTTTTTTTAAATCAGATTTTTAATCCTTTCTCTGCAACACAACTATGCATTGATTTTTGTGTGTGTGTGTGTGTGTGTGTGTGTGTGTGTGTGCGCAATGTGAGATTTCTCAAACAGGTTATGAGCAGAAAGAAAGTCGAAAACAAATCTGGGTTTCCGTTCTTGCGTGGTTTTTGCTTGCAGATGTAATGAAAAACATACCAGAGGAGATCTGAGGCAAATTCAAGAAATCTACGATAGATAAATAACTAATTTACTGATTAGGTCAGCATGATATTTGAGATTTCAGTGTAATTCCCGAAACTTATAAACCCTACATTCTCATCCCACAGCCTCTTGGAGTTACAGTCGAGGTCATACGTTTACTCACGCCTCGCGGAATAATCTATTTCACATAACAGCAGCATAGCAGTCTGAGAATGCAAAGGAATTAGATACCATTTTCTTTTTAAACCCAGGAAATGGTTGCGTAAAAATTTAAAAAGGGGTAGTTAACTGTTAAAAAAAAAAAAAAAAAAAAAAAACTTAACATGCTCTATCTATCATTTTCCATGCAAGTTACATCATCAAATAAAATAAATGTGTGAATAAAAATTAATGTTCTAAAAAATATATTTTTTTTTACAAAGCATCATCAAACATTTGGCCATTGACGAAGTTAGTTATTTTTATCTGTCTGGGGTTGAAGCGGACTTTCAGCTTTAATTTGAGGGTATGTACATCCACATGAGGTGAATGGCGTAGGAATTATAACGCTTTTTATATACGACCCTCCTTTTAAGGAACCAATAGTAATTGGACAAACTAACATCATAAATGAAATTGTAATTTTTAACACCAGGTCTCAAACCCTTGCGGTCAAAGTCTGGAACCCACAGGCATCCCCAGACACTGGGTTTCTTCCATGGTGATGCTCTGCCAGGTCTTTACTGCAGCTATCTTCACGTCCTGCCTGCTCATGAGGTGTTTTGGATTCAGTTTTGCCTTCAGCGAGTGAAATGCAGCTCAAGTATATTCAGGTCAGGTGATTGACTTGGCCAGTGCAAAACGTTTCACTTCTTCTCCTTAAAAAAGTCCTGGGTTGTTTTGAAGTATAATTCAGGTCATTGTTCATCTCCACTCTGAAGCAATGGGTTTTGAAGCATTTCGCTGGATCTGAGCAGATATTATAGGCCTAAACACTTCAGAATTCATCCTGTTGCTTTAGTCAACAGTCACATCATCAATATATACAAAGGAACCTGTTCCATTAGCAGCCGTACACACCCAGGCCGTAAGACGAGGAGGTACGCTTCAGATCATGACCTTCTCCACCCTCTTCTCTTCCCATCATTCTGGTACAACTTCATATTTGTCTCATCAGTCTATAGGATGTTCCAGAGCTGTATGGGCTCTTTCTTTTTTGTTTTCCGCTTTCTTTTTTTTTTTCCTTCTTTGAAGTTTTTGGCATACTCTAAAATGGTCTTCCTGTTTTTGCAGCTTATCAATGATTTAGATCTTGTGGTAAGACCTCTGTGTTCACTCTGGTGAATTCTTCTCTTGATTGTTGACTACTACCACTTTTCCACTGTAAGAACTTTCCCCAGGAACTAGGGACTTTAAGAGGTACTCGGTGTGTTTCCACTGCAGGGACCAGGGTCTAAATTAAGTTCCAGGTAAAATATTTAACCCTCGCAAAGTCCTTACTCGGGGTACTTTTTCAAAAGCCAGGAACTTTGGGGGACTTGGGCAGTGAACATGCTGATTGGTTGAGTGCACACAGCATTTTTTTATTTTTTTTTCAGTCAGCATTTTTAAAATTCTGTTGCGGTGCGTACGGTAACAATTGTTTATTGCGACACGATGTGGTTCGTTAAAAAATACGACCGATAGACCAACGACCAGGTTCAGGCCTTATTAAGTATCTATGCCGAGGATGAAATACATCGGGAACTGGAAACGGTGACCCGCAATGGAAAAGTACACTTAAAATATTAAATCTGTTAAGTGAGCTGGGCGTTGTTCTAACAGGACAACAGTGCAGAGAGAAGCTCGCGAGCGCGCGTGCGTCGTCTCAGCTATAACCTAGCAAATCCGTTTGCTTACTTTAAGTCTAGCATTTCAAGCCTTCTGAACTCGCTTTACTACCACTGCTCATCTCTTTTCCAGCTTTTCTCAATTACCTCTTTAGCAAAGCAACATCACAATCGACAGCAGCACGGCTCGAATCGCCTCCATGCTTCTTGTTGGTGCAAAGATTTTTTTAAATTTCATTCCGTAACCGGAAATCGAACCACTAGACCACCGGTTTCGTTGCAGCAACCTCTTATGTGTTCCAATCAGAGCCTGCCATGTGTTTTTAATAAGCTGGGCAAACATTTGACATTATTACAATCATTCAAATCAGCTGACTTTGTGTCAATAATCAGTTTGAGGATTCATATCCTCGCCAAGGGCTTATGCGTCAGCGGAGTAATTTGCCTGATCTTCTAGGCCAAACTGCTGTAAAGTGGGGTTTTCTTCACCAGGGATCTTGGAGTTGTCCAAGATAACATCTTCCAGGACTTCTGGTGTTCCTGAGCTCGCCAGATTGTTCTTTCTTTTTTAAGTCGTTGATTTGGCCACACCAAAATGTTTTTGCTATCTCTTTGATGGATTTGTTTAGATTTAGATTTTGCAGCTTAATAATGGCACCGGCAGTGACAGCTCTTCACACTGTTATCTGTTCATCTGAAAGTGAAATAATGACGGAATAACACACACCTGACCATGGAACAGCTGGGCTGCCAACTGTCCAATTACTTCCGTATAAAAACGTGCTGTAATTCCTACACCGTTCACCTGATTTGGATGTAAACATCCTCAAATTAAAGTGTAAAGTCTGCACTTTGAGGTCGTATTCAGTATTTCATCCCAACTCAAATGTACCGTGGGCTACGTCATGCGCGTACGCAGAATACGAACGATCGCTAGGGTGAACACGTGGTTGAAAGATGAAATAATCGTGTTAACGTGAGGTTAATCAGCAGTGAGGTCTGAGTGAAGTGTCGCTGCTCACCATGTTGCACAGTCCCTCGTGTATGGTGCAGTCCAGAGTGCCGAACTTCATCTGACCATGAAGCTGAACGGAGGCTTTTCTGAGTTCAGGAAGCAGGGCGCGACATGGGGGACACCACTACAACACACACACACACGTCCAAATTTTGTCACGGCATACTTATTAAGCCTGAGAATCCACAAGTACGTCAAGTAATTCTGCATCACATGATTAAGTCAATAAAGGGAGTTTGCATGTGCACTAGGGGTGTGTTGATTATACTGGTGTCATGCTGTATTGTATTAATGATATTCTACAGTTTTATTTATAAATAACAATCGGTTTTGTGTAAGAATCATTTAGTTTAAAATCAGTATTATTGTATTACCGGGGCGAAGAAGTCCACTACCCAGGGCTCCTTCTCGTCCCGAGGGAAATTCTCTGGCCGCAGCGTGGTAACGTGGGCGCTCACGCTCTCTTTAGCGAAAGCTACAATGTTATACAGTGCATCTTTACCTGAGGACAAAGCAACACGTGTTAACACGACTAACCATGCACAAAGCATAGCACTGTTGGTTGCTGACGTCAAAACCACTGCGTACTGAAACTATTTCTATCATAGGCACATCTTCTATTATATCAACACTTGAATATATTTCAGACAAATGAAAAGCATGCAGTTCATGCAAAGCTTAAATCACTGAAGTGACAGGAAGGAATTGTTTTTGCAACCACACACACTTCTCCAAGGCACAGAGATATTACGTGGTGACATTTCCAGGAAACAGACAGGCCCGTTAGGTCTTTGAACGCACCGTGGTGGATCTCGAAGTTGTGAATGCCGAGGCCTTTAAAAACAGCCACACAGGGCTTCTGGATGTAGAGGGAGGCGCATAGGTCTGCCTCAGACATGCAGTCCACCTTCCCTACCTGTACAATCATTAGACAAGTTACAGCCATCAATAACAGCGGAATACACAACTGTGAAATTATACTGTACATATATTAATAGAAAGGAAATTATTATACTAGGAAAAAAAAAGGAAAAATTTACAGTATACACTACCAGTCAAATGTTCAGACACACTCATTCTTTATTTTTCCTCCACATTTTAGAATAATAATGTCATTAAAAACTCTGGAGTAACACAAATGGAACTACGGGAATTATGTTGTGATAAAAAAAAAAAAAAATCCAAAATACATCAAGATAATTGAGTATTTTAGCATCGTCAGAGTAGACATTCTTTTTGCCTAGAATTCCCAGAAATGTATTCTTGGCGTTTTCTCACCCGATTGCTTGAGGAATTTCCCTGAGATGCTTTTTAAACAGTATTAAAGGAGTTCCCACCGACGCCGGACTCTTATCGGCCGCTTTTCGGAATATTTCTCTCCGAGTCCTCCGTTTAAATAAAGGTTATTTTGTAAATAAAACGTTAGTTTTCTAATGAAAGAAACGAATACGTCGGCGCGATTATATTTTAGTCTATGACACCGATTTCACACGTTTAATCACAACATTTCAGTCGGGTGTCCACAAACTTTTGACCGGTAGTGTGTGTCAGCCAAAGTCCAGGTTTTCAGTATACTACTGAAAACTTGTTTAGAATTTATATAAAACGTTTCTCTCCATTTATTCATATGTGGGTGACGGCTAACACGTGTCCCTGTCTTTTTAACTGCCCCTGTGAACACTACAGAGCAGCTGAATACACAAAGAAGAGTACTGATAGCTCTGGGCTGTTTACCTGAGACACCTATTTACCTTACAGACACTTATGATTGACTAATATCACTCTGACTGGCAGGTGAGAGAGAAACACTATCCCGCGTGAATGCCCAGACACTGATAACAGTGATATAGTCAGGATTCAAACCCACAATCCCCACACCAAAATACTTTTCTGTTAAAAGTGTCACATGACCACTGGAACAAGCCTTAACCTGTATGTGGGAGTCTTTGAGCAGGGCGCTGAGCTTTTTGTACTCGTGGGTGGCCGTGTTCTTCTCCCCAAAGGTGAAACTGACCAACCAACGGTGCTGAGCCAACTTGTCCTGAAATTACATTCAGAAAAAGGACGATTAGCGCATTTAAACCAGGCGATCAGAAATTTGTCTACACTGCTGTTAGATTCACAGCACCTGCTATTTATGCTACAAACATGAATATATTATAGTCCAGAATATTCAAAATGGGTTTTGATTTGGCTATGATTTAGTGATTAATACATTAATTTCACCATGACTTTTTTATGTTAATGATGCTAACGCATTGCAATGTTATAAACTACCTCCTAACGGGCCACCATGCATCGCCATTCAGCCCGCGTCCTGTCAGCTAAATCTAGCCTAATGTCACTACTAATTATTGAACTGTTAATGGTTTTAATCAATCTTTTTGGCCTGCCACCATATCGGTGAATTTAAATTAATGCTTGCATTCAGAGGATAAGGTGGGTGGGTGTGTGTGTGCGCGTTTAGGAGTGTAATTTAGCACTTATGTAGCCTCCACTGTTTTATTAGTCATTGTCAGACAGTGTTTGATAACTAAAATATCCCTCGCTGTCTTTTTTTTTTTTTTTTTTTTTTGCCAGTATCAGCCAGAGGAGGATGACCAGCAGGAGTTTTTAATTTTATTTTTAACATCTTTATTTTATTTTTTTAACCACACCGTGGTATCGACTTTGGTATCAAGTACCATGAGTGGTATCGGTACCGACTACTAGATTTTTGGTAGCGTGGAATCCCTAGTTCAAGCTGATAAAAAGAGTATAGTAACTCGAATAACAGTAAAGTAAAGCATCACAACAATTCCACTCCTGTCACGCAAGTACAGGAATCTGAGCCTATAGTGGGCACGGGATCACCAAAACTGGACAGCTGAAGATCAAAAGCCCAGGCGATGAACATTACCTGTATCTGTATGATCTTATGCATTGCTCTGCTGAGTGGATAATTGAATGAGCAGGTACATGGTTACTAAAGTGTCCGTAGAATGTATGCCACAAATACCGGTGTTTTATACCGATTTGAAAACCTCTGACTAGATGTTTGATTGAAATGTTTTTTGTACAGATTATTTACCATTGTAAAACGTTAAAATATCACACAGAATCTTTTGCAGACATTACATAAATGAAATGCTTTTGAAGCATTGTGCACAAGGACATTTAGAATCAAGCAGAAAACACACTGACGCGTTACTGTACAAGTGCTTATGGACGGATTGTTCTGCCCCGCTCGACCTGCAAACTCCCTTAAACGAGAACATTCCGACATTCAACAGCCGTGACCTCGACCCCACGGAACACCTGTGGGATGAACCGGAACGCCGACTCGACTGCACCTCAGACCTCCTCACCCGACATCAGTATCTGATCTCACTAACGCTCTTGTGGCTGAATGAGCACAAATCCACACAGCCACGCTCCGAAATCTAGCGGAAAGCCTTCGCAGACGAGGGGAGGTTATTCTAACAGCAAAGGGGTACTACATCTGGAATGAGATGTTCAACAAGCACATATTTCACACATGCAACACTGCCAAAACACTTGGTTGAGCTAGGTGTGAGAACAAACAGTTGAAAAAAACAAGGTCTTGATCCCTCAAATTGCTGGTGCATTCAAAACTACCCGATGAATACGTGCTTTTGGCACGAATACATTCAATGTGGTTAAACTTGTGAGAACACTGCTGCAGCTTGGAAATGAGCTAGCTTGCATGCTATCTAATGGCGGAAGTTAGCTGGATAGCACATAGCTGTTATTAAGCTCATGGTAACTCTCAAGCTTCGCAGATAAATGACAAATTCACAGCTGGCAAGGAACCGTAAATATAGTACCACCTGCTAAGTTTAAACTGACGTTCTGGGATCAGCTCACTCCGTGGAAAAATAAGGCCTGTGTTATTATCCTTTATGATCAGATCGAGTACCTCAAAGCTCTGCTTGGTGAGAATCTCCAGGTCGGGCATGTGCTGCAACACCTGTGCATAGATCTCTCTGGCATCCAGAGTCTTCAGAAACTGGAACAGAAACCAACAATCCCGTCAGTTAGAGTGAGCGTGTGGATTTTAAAAGAATCATTTGTATGAAATCTGTTCCAAGTTGGTAATTGACTGCTTTACATTTACATTACTCTAGCGAGCACACACACACACCACATATTTCTCAAAAATCAGTAAATACAGTATTCTCCAGACTTTTATTGAAAATTAAGCACATTGTAAACCTTAAAAAAAATTGTTTAAAAGAAATTTGAGAACTTTTAAGAATCTATATAAACCATGCAATTTATTACTACTACTTATAATAATAATAATAATAATAATAATAATAATAATAATAATACTGATACTGATGATGATGATGATGATAATAATAATAATAATAATAATAATAATAATAATAATAATACTGATGATGATGATGATGATGATAATAATAATAATAATAATAATAATAATAATAATAATAATAATAATAATAATAATGATAATAATACTGATGATGATGATAATAATAACAATGATGATAATAATAATAATAATTATTATTATTATTATAATAATAGTTGGTAAAGTGCAACCGTTAGTTTAAAAATAGGTTTTTTTTAAAAAACATTTTTGTATTGCATTACTACTAATGCTTAGAATTGGCAGAGGTGAAAATGCATCTTATTCTCTTAAAATATAAAAATGTGCTGTATATTTGTATTGCACGTCTTTGGTTTCACGCATGCAACACTTCCAAAACACTCGGCCGAGCTAGGTGTGAGAACAAACAGTTGAGAAAACAATCAGATCGCTGGTGCATTCAAAACTATCCGATGAATATGTATTTTTGCCGTGAATACGTTCGCTGTGGTTAAACTTGTGAGAACACTGCTGCAGCTTGGAAATGAGCTAGCTTGCATGCTATCTAATGGCGGAAGTTAGCTGGATAGCACATAGCTGTTATTAAGTTCATGGTAACTCTCAAGCTTCGCAGATAAATGATCAATTCACAGCTGGCAAGGAACCGTAAATATAGTACCACCTGCTAAGTTTAAACTGACGTTCTGGGATGAACATCTATCAGCTCACTCCGTGGAAAAATAAGGGTGTATTTACATGGGCGATTATATCATGATATTTACTAGCAAAACAGTACTGTTTATCTTTAAAAAATACATTAATAATAATAATAATAATAATAATAATACCTTTCTATATTATGAATAAATTTATATTTTTTAATATTTAAAAATAATACTTTTATTTATTAAAAAAACATATATATATATATATTTTTTTTTTGCATTTTACAATTTTAAAGATTAAGTACAAAATCCAGCTGCTTTCATTCAGTTTGTCTTTTTTTTTTTTTTTAAACGTTCACAAATTTTTACCTTATAATGAAAAAAATATTTTTCAATGTTAATTCTCTTGTATTATTCTTTTTTTAAATATTTAACAATAAAAAAGAGAATTTACTATTATTTTTTAAAGTTTTTTTTAAACATTATATCGCCAAATATCCCCGCAATATCCCCAAGTGGATTGTGACATAATTGATCACAATACTGATACATCATTGTGTCCCCTAGCTCTAGATAAAAACCCCTTTCAGATGGAGACACAGCGATAATGAAAGGTAGGGGAGAGGAAAAAGAAAGGAGAAGAATATGATAAACAAAGTAGAAGGTGAAAGAGGAGGAGGAGGAGGAGATAGAGGAGAAAAGGGAGGCGAGAGAGAAGCAGAGAAAGAAGAAGAAGAACAAGGGGTGAAAGAAGGTATGGGAGAAGGAGAATGATATAACGGAGTAGAGGAGAGAGGAAAAGAACGAGGAAGAGGAGGAAGAAGAAGACGACGACGGTGAGGAAGCAGGATCTTACCAGCACACTGCCCTCCTGTGTGAGGGAGCTGCCAGGGGGGAACAGAGCCGTCGTGCTGGTCGTGACGTCAAAGCTTTCACACAGATCAGTGTGTAAGGTGCAGTCCATCCAGCCCACCTTCACTAGACTGTTCTACAACAAACACACACACACACTTTCATTTCAACACCTACTGTACCTGTATAACAGCTCTGATCACTAGCAGTGAAACCCTCCCCAAGCGCTGGATCATTAGATATGATAAAAAAGGAAATGAATAAATTAAACACTTACCAACATTCCAGCGAGCTTCTGTCTCGTCTGAGATTCCAGACAATCTATATATATTAAAATACATAACTTGATTATAATCATCAAATTAAAATGAAGCCACTATTTCCAGAACATTACAAGTATCTAATGAGTACGGAAAAACGCAAGACAGAATATAATCCACGCTGAGGTGGTGTGATGATGTGTTACCGCCCCTAGCCTGAAGTGTGTTATTTCATTATACCACGCTGATTTCCCAACAACTACGTCTTTAAATTCATCAAGTAACAACATGATGTGCGCTTTAGCTGTTTGTACGTATTTATATTTAATGTTATGGAACGTCCAGCGAGACAAGTTAGTTCCTGTTATTGCTAACCTCGCCTCCATAAGTATTGGAACACAGAGGCTAAAACAACTCTATTGTTTTCGCTATACCTCGAAGACATTCGGGTTCGAGATCAAAAGATGAATATGAGACGACAGATCGGAATTTCAGCTTTCGGTTCCTTATATGTATATCTAGACGTGTTAAACAGCTTGGAGGTTGGCCAAAACACTGAGGAGGAAATGTGGAAGCTTTTAGACTGGCGAAGTCGATCACCAGACATTACATTTATTCATTAACCCATTTGAGCAGCATTACACCTCCTGAAGAGGAGACTGAAGAGGAGAAACCCCATGAAACAAACAACAACTGAAAGAGGCTGTGGTAAAAGCCTGGGAAAGAATCACAGTAGAAGAAACCAAGAGCTTGGTGATGTCAGGGAGTCGCAGGGAGGTTTGATGCAGTTATTGGAAGCAAGGGAAATGCCTATACGTTTGCCGTCCTAAAAATTGGGTGGTCTGATACAGAAGTTTAATATACCTGCAAAGGCAGTGGTAGCTCAGTGGTTAAGAGAGTGGACTCACGATCAGAATCCCAGCACAAACCTGCCACCACCGGGCCCTCGAGCAAGGCCCTTAACCCTTAACTGCTCAGATGTATGAAATGAGATAAATGTAAGTCACTCTGGATAAGGGCGTCTGCCAAATGCCATAAATGTAGATGTAAATATCAGGAAATGAAAGCAGAAATCCTAAACTCTCTTCACATATCAATCTTTTGATCTCAAACCCAGATGTCTTTGATATACAGCACAAACAAATGAATCGGCCTTGCCGTTCCGATAGTTTCGGCAGGAACCGCATGAACCCCTTCCCTCAACAGCCTCTCCTGTATTCTCTCTCTTGGGCCTGTCATTTTACTGAGAAACCGTAAAACTCCTCTGTCCTGAAAAGCGTAAAAAACCTGAAACCCCTCCTATAAACTTTACATAATCGTCTTCTAACAAAAAAAAACAAAAAACTGCAGCACATCAACAATCATACGTTTTGCTTTGTTAAACAACAATGTGCTTTTTCACAAGTGTGTGCTTTGATTACATCACTTGCCCCCATTTTCGTTTTGCTTTTTTACACTGACTATACTGGATTTTTTATTTCCATGAGCTGTAAGCCGTAATCATCGAGATCAGAACAAAAAAAAGGCTTGAAATATTTCACTTCCTGTGTAAGGAATCTACAATATGTGAAAGTTCCACTTTTTGAATCAAATTACGGGGAAAAAATGAACTTTTCCACGATATTCTGATTGATATTCTGAGATGCACCTGTACATCTATGTGTGAAAACAATTCTGCGCTAGTGATCAAAAACCCCCAGGAGTGCCAAAGTTGGACCTCAGCTCTGATCTGGGTTCTGTCTCGCTTTAAAATCACTGTGAAAGTTAAACCGCTGGAATCTCACCTCCGGTGTCGGCGCAGAAGGTTATGAGCCACCCGATTCTAGCAGCAAACGCTTGATCGATCTCAGTGAAAACATTCCCTTTAAAGTAGAGCAGAGACCGAACATCTTGGTTAGAGCACAGTGAAATGATAAGGACACCTTCCACTAATAATGGCACCCTTGGTAAATACGAGCAAAGAAGGCTGTGAAAAATTGTCTTTATTGTTTACCCTTTTGATCTTTTGTTAAAAAGATATCAAACAATTGCAAACAAAACACAGGCTTATCCAAAAAATATATATATATCTTTGTGAAATATAGGTGTGCAACAATTATTGGCACCCTTCTAGTCAATATTTTGTGTTACCTTGCTTGCCAAGATAACAGCTCTTCTCCTATAACGCCTGATGAGGTTGGAGAATACACGGCGAGGGATCTGAGACCGTTCCTCCATACAGAATCTCTCCAGATCCTTCACATTTCGAGGTCCACGCTGGTGGACTCTCCTCTTCAGTTCACTACACAGGTTTTCTATGGGGTTCAGGTCAGGGGACTGGGATGGACATGGCAGGATCTTGATTTTGCGGTCAGTAAACCATTTCTATGTTGATTTTGATGTATGATTTGGATCATTGTCCTGCTGGAAGATCCAACCACGGCCCATTTGAATCTTTCTGGCAGAGGCAGTCAGGTTTTCATTTAATATCTGTTGATATTTGATAGAGTCCATGATGCCATGTATCCTAACAAAATGTGCAGGTCCTCTGGCAGAAAAACAGCCCCAAAACATTAAAGATCCTCCTCCATATTTAACCGTGGACATGAGGTACTTTTCCATATGACTACCTCTCTGTGTGCTCCAAAACCACCTCTGTGTTTATTACCAAAAAGCTCAATTCTGGTTTCATCTGACCATAGAACCCGATCCCATTTGAAGTTCCAGTAGTGTCTGCACACTGAAGACGCTCGAGTTTGTTTCTGGATGAGAGTAGAGGCTTTTTTCTTGAAACCCTTCCAAAGAACTTGTGGTGATGTAGGAGACTTCAGATTGTAGTTTTAGAGATTTTCTGACCCCAAGACGCAGCTAACTTCTGCAATTCTCCAGCTGTGATCCTTGGGGATTTTTTTAATCCACTCAAACCGTCCTCTTCACAGTGCGTTGAGACGATATAGACACACGTCCAATTCCAGGTCGATTCATAACATTTCCAGTCGACTGGAACTTCCTAATTATTGCCCTGATGGTGGAAATGGGCGTTTTCAATGCTTCTGCTATTTTCTTATAGCCACGTCCCATTTCGTGAATCTCAACAACCTTTTGCCGCACATCACAGCTATATTCCTTGTTCTTACACATTGTAATGAATGAATTTTGGCCTATATTTTGGAAAAAATTTGGCCTATATGTTACCTCATATTTATACCCCTGTGAAACAGGAAGTCATGGTTGAACAATTTCCTGTTCCTAGTCACCCAGGTGTGCTAAAAAAAAATTAAATATCAATAAGAATATACTTAAAATATATTTCTCTCATATGAATTCATAAGGGTGGAAATAATTGTTGCACACCTATATTTAACAAAGTTTTTTTTTATAAACCTGTGTTGTGTTTGCAATTGTTTGATATCCATGAGAGTAGAGAATTTTTGTGAATTTTTTTTTTTAAACAATAGATCAAAATGTTAAGCAATAAAGACAATTGTTCACAGCCTTCTTTGCTCATATTTACCAAGGGTGTATTAGTGGACGGCACTGTAAGGACAGCTGAATGCTTGGTGAGAAGATGAGTCAAGGTACCTTGCCACAGCTCGGTCACTTTGGTCGTCACAAACCGCATTGCGAACTGGGTGAGGCTGGCTTTGGATCGGTCTCCGTAGTATTTCTCTGGATTCTGAAGACAGGAACATAAAAATGCAGTGACAGACGTAAAAGTTTCCCATAGGAGTTTACTGTAGGAGTCTCTCACATTTTCTTTATATCTCTGAGCATTAACCTTGGACTGAATTTGCTGTGACGCCACGACTTTAAGACATTTGTAAACTTCTCACTGTAAAATGGTGAATTTCAAATTGTTTGGAGATGGCCTTATAACCCTTCCCAGATTGATGAGTAGTAATAGTTGCTTCTCTGAGGTCATGGCAAAGGTCATTTCTTCTTGGCATGTTGTAGACACACACACTGATTGCTTCAGAACACCAAAGTTCAGTTTTTATAGAAGTTGTCACACGATGAAAGATGAACTAATCTTGTGGATTTCATCAGTAACACCCGACCGCTTATTACTCTCTTCATGATTGTGGAAGTAGGTGTACTTAAATGACTACATATTGAAATCTGTTGGGGTTTTGTTGTCATCTGAGCTTGTTTGTTTGCTTACAGAATTTGGCGAGGACCACACAATGTTTATAACAACGTTTATATTAGCGTGTGTGTTCTAATACGTCTCCGTTACTATAGTGACAACTAACTTGTATAGTGGACACTCCACATAAACAGATTAAAGAAGAAGAACAAAAAAAAAAAAACGTGTAAAAAGTTTTCTAGTTTTTCGCAGGAGTCCCGGTGTCAGTATCAGTCAGAGATAAAGCTGTAACTTTAGGTTTTCCGATACAGGAAATGGTTAAAGGATGAGGGGCTTTGTGGGTTTTTAGTAACATGGCAAGCTTTGTTTGATGTTTTATGACCTACCTGAGCGAGAACGGAAGGAAGGCTTGTCAGGAAGTGATTGTTTGTAGCTGTTATGATAGCACCAGAGATGACAAGAAATAAGTCTCACGGACGTCCCATGATATTTAATGCAACTATAAACGGATAACAACTATGAAAAGTCGTCGTTAATTCATAAAACTAGCATTTTTATGCATAACATTGGCAGATGCATAGCACTGGCAAATTACTGTAGTATAAGAGGAATAAAACACCACACGGACATTGATTCATTTCTTATAACGGCATGCTTACAAGCGTCAAAAATACACTGGAACACTTTGTACGTAGTCTTTGTTTATTGATTCACTGCTGATACTTACTGTCATAATGCGAATTACCACTAGGAGGCATACGAGATTTTTTTTTTTATATTTTGCGTGCGGCATTTTCCATAACTGTCGCGTATACGACGGTGTAGCAGGCCTAACGTAAAAACCGCTAACGGATAAGCATGGTTTGGCGTGTAAGTCACAACACCTGATTGAGACCAAAAATGATAGCTATGAATCGGCACTTTTAAAAGATCCTCCATTTTAAATACGGAAACAATAAAGAACAATTCTTCCAAACAAATCAAATATTTAAACTGATACCAGAAGGTGTGAATTATTTCTACATAACAGGGACTAATAACATTGAATCTATCGTCGGCACATCGGTGTAGTATAAGCAGAATAACACACTCCAGACCGTGTGGTTATATGAAAAAAATCTACATCAGGGTGGATTATTATATTCACATAACCACACGGTCCATCATGTGTTATTCCATATCTAACAGCTCTCTCTGCACTGTGAGTGAGTTTGGTGGTAATTAGGTGCACTGTGAGAGTGTGTGTGTGTGTGTGTGGGGCTCACCATGCCGGTTCTGAAGACGAACAGGCTCGGGTAGCTACTGATGCCTTTACTGCGACACAGCATGGTGTTGTCCCCACAGTTTACCGCGCCGATCCTGATCACGCCATCCATCTCTTTCGCAAACTCCCGCCACTGTACATTTCGGCCACGCATGTCGATCAGGGGAAAAAGGGTTAAAACACACACGTTTGCATTGGATTCTGACCTGCAGTCACCAGGAGCGCGTTTTAACAAACGGCTTTCAGATGTCAGCATTAGCCTTCGCAGGTTAATGTAATTGTCTTTCCTGTGCGTTTGTTTTATTTTTTTAAATAAAGTCAGTGTACACAGAGCTTTTATATTATTAGTAGTGCTTGTACTAGTAGTAAAGCAGGTGAGACTCACCGTCGGAGCCAACTCGTGACAGTGGGAGCATCGGGGATAGTAGAAATTCACGAACCAAACCTCTCCGGAGTTCACTGCTGCATCTGAGCAGAAGAATATAACAAATTTCGTCTCTCTCTCTCACACACACACACGGACAATTCAGGCTCTCCATTTGTAAACAATCCTTCTCACTGTAAAATGGTGGATTTCAAATTGTTTGGAGATGGCCTTATAACCCTTCCCAGATTGATGAGTAGCAATAGTTGCTTCTCTGAGGTCAAGTCCATTCTTCTTGGTATGATGTAGACACACACACGGAATGCTCCAGAACAACAAAGTTCTGCTTTTATAGAGATTGTCACACTTCTTGATGAAAGACAGACAGACACTTACCAAAGTCTCCTCTGTCAAGAGTAATAACTTCTGCATCGTCATCATAAATGCCTGTAAAACACAAATCATTCACTCAGAAAGCAGCTGTACACTGTCATCCACTTTCAGTACCATGTCTCCGGTACGAAACTTTTCAAACAGGAACAATCCGTCTCTGTACTGAATATTAATAGGTCTTACCAGTAGATCAGTATCAGTATTGTTTTTATATATATTCATAGACCTGAAACACTGGATCCGTATCGGATCTTCCTGCGATCCTTCGACATCTCTGCTTTCAGACTCACCGAAATCGTATCTGTAGTAGTTCCAGCTTTCGTATCTGCCTCCCTGCTGCTCGTCCTGCAAACCTTTCTCTCCGTACTTATCGTATTTCTTCCGCAGGTCTTCGTCTTTCAACACCTCGTACGCACGGTTGATCTTCAGGAACTTCTCGTGGGCCGTGCCATCATTCTAGTTGCGCATAAGAAAAGAGGGTTTTTTTTTTTTGCTTTGGAGCACAAAAATCATTATAGGACAAAAATCATTATTAGCTTGAGTATCAGAAGCCAACTATTCCACTAAATCAATTTTTTTTTTTTTTAGAGATGCTGAACTGCTTTATTCTGGAAGCAAAAAGTTTTACTTCCTGCATCTAGATTGAGGATGTGGCTGAGACTTTGTCTGCACGGTACAGCCACAATGGCACTGAAACTTATTGGTATAGGAAAATAATTAGCCTGGCGTAAAGCAGTGTCTCATCCGTCCACAAAACATTTCGCCAACAGTTTTCAGGATTGTCAACGAGACCTTTATCAAACTGCAGATGGGCAGCAATGTTTTTTTTTTGGAGAACAGTGGCTTTCTCCTTGCAACCCTGCCATGGACACCACTGTTGCTTAATGTTCTCCTGATGGTGGACTGATGAGCATTAAACATTAGCCAATGCGAGAGAGGCCTTTAGTTGCTTAGATGTTACCCTGGGTTCCTTTGTGACCTCATGGACTATTACACATCTTGCTCTTGGAGTGATCCTTGTTGGTCGACCTCTCCTGGGAATGGTGAGGCGTTAAAGGCGTTAAGGCTTTGCGGGAGCCGGGGCTAACGCATCCCAGCATCACTATTCCCTCATTCCTAGTTAGGATACTCACCGGATTCTTGTCCGGGTGCATGGTTAGAGCGAGCTTCTTGAAGGCCTGTCGAATCTCCCGGGTGCTAGCTTCTCTCGAAATACCCAGCAACTTATAATAATCCTCGTCCGAGTGAATCGTCACCACGAGCCACGTCAGGACGAACAGGAACAGCGGCGTTTTCATCGTCATGCCGTCCTGGAACACCGATGAAGATCTCTGACGTCTCGTTGCTGCAGGGAATCTCATGCTGTGTGGACTCACGCTGGGTTCATCTTCAATAAAGAATCCTGCGCGAGTAGAGGAGGCATAAATTTTACAATAAGCATCTGTATTTCTCTTGTGATCTCCCACGCAGATATAACACACTCAGGTATACACATGTTTACACAGGGTGGAGCTACTGTACACCTTGATAGCAGACTGAATCCTGGAGGCAGCAGGAACTGAAGTGGCAGATATTAAAAAGATCTATATATGTATATATATCACATTTATAACAACCTTAATAACTGTTATATTGATCATATATTTATATAAATATATATGACACAAATGTGCTATTTGTGTTATGGTCTTTACCGTAATATATTTCACACAAACCACTTTAGAGGTTTTTTAGATTTCTCTCTCTCTCTATTTAACCTACAGTCTGTTTTTAAACTAGAAAAGTAATAACAGAACACAAAAAATGACCACTTAACTGTAAACTGATACGTAGTCGTCGATTTTTAAGTTTGCTACCTGCATTCCGCCTACTTCGCTATGATTGGCTACAAGTTTGCACTCGGACGCCTTCCAGAGAACATTAGCCAATCAAAGCCGGACGCGATCTACTACTAGCCAATCAAACGCAAGGAAGGCGGGGCATGTCGGAAAACGAGTGCGGAATACGAGCTGAGCTAAGCTAGTTAATATGAGGCGTATAAGTGGATAGCTTTAGATATTATGCTAGCTAACCTTCGTGTAAGTAAACAAAGCACGAGTTTAAATCGTACTCCGTGACTTGCATGAACGCAGAGGATAAATATTCGTTGTTAGTTCATGCTAAAAAAAAAAAATTAAAACACACATAGCTGTGATATGAGCTAGCTGGAAAAAGTTGGGCTAACTAACGTTCATCAGTCACGTGTGTGTATATATGTGTTAAATAGATAAAGAAGGATTTGTGTGGTTTATTTGTTGTAATTCTACTACTAAGTTTATTTCATGCCGTATTGTCGGCATCGCAACACATTTCCGCGTTATTTTAATGAAGAAGTTGTTGCCATAGTGATATGGTGAGCTGTAGATGTAATACAGACACAACCACATGCAAAGAAATATATATATATATATTTTAAACATGCAGATTACCTTTAATTACAAAACGCTGTGAGTATTCTCAGTAACCTTTCATGTTATATCCAGTACACACACCTTATAACCTACAGCTGATGCCGGTATCTTCACCGCCCATACACACACACACACGCTGAATGACGTGATGACGCAACTTCCGGTTGTATACTCGTATTTGCTATTTTTTCCTTCCTATTTTATTAGTCTCGATATCGTTATTATACATATGCTGTCCTTTACATTTTTTATTTACTTGCTGCTAAATTTACGCACATATTAAACGAACTCAAGCACCTACATCCCATGTACACTAAACGGCCAAAAGTATTTGGACACCTGACCATCATACCCCTATGTGGTTCTTCACCAAACGGTTGCCACAAATTTGGAAGTAAAATGTCTTTGTAGGCTGTATCTTTAAGGCTTCCCTTCACTGGAACTAGGAGGCCCAAACCTGTTCCAGCATGTCAATGCTCCTGTGCACAAAGCGAGCTCCATGAACACATGGAGTGTTAAAGCGCCCCTACGATGCGATATTAAAAGTGCCTAATTTTGTTTTAGAGGTCTCATACAATATTTTTACGTGAATCCGAGGTCAAAAAAGACTCCCATTTTCTCATAATTTACATTGAAGCATCACGTCTTTTCTCAGTGTCAAAAACAACTCGTTCGACGATCCGTTCACTCTAAACGCCTCCTTTCAGAGAACTTACTCTGTTCTGATTGGTCAGATGTCCCAGTCTGTTGTGATTGGTCTACCGCTTACAGCGTGTCCCGGAAAGGAAACGCCCACTATCCTATATGAATTTCAGCTCAGTAATAATGTCGATTTGAGCTCGAGTCCGATAGTGATAGATGGGAAGATCAACCCGAACCACCATCGCAAGCATGACAAGAACAGGACGTTTCTCAGTGGTACGTTTGTATGTAGTTTGGGAATAACGTGAGTTACCCGGTTAGCAGAGGCCTGCAGCTAACGGGCTAACAGCTGTGCACTGGCTGTACACGTATACAACACAAAACTACACATTTGGAACACTGTAGAAAATATATACATAAATATTTAATCATACTTACAGGTTGTGATCCAGAGGTGCAAGATGGTCCAAATAAAGTGAGTATGGCCCATTTTTAATGAATAATCGTTTTGCAAATCCCACATCGACGTCAGCTAGATTTGAGAAGCAGTCGTCAGTGAAATGACGGGAGCACGAACGAAGGTTGTTGTGATATTGTTTTAAAATGAATTCTAATCACTGACGCTTTACATCCTCATGCTTTGGGAGGCCGTGCAAAGTCAAACACTACAACCGTAGTGTTTGAGGGTTTGACGACTCGTTTCAGTTGTTCAGAATTGGTTCTGACCTCACTAATGCTCTTGTGGCTGAATGAGCACGAATTGGATATGTGCTGTTGTAGGAAAATAAACTGAGTCATTCCTATGTTCCTCAGATTTACAAAATAAACACATGACAAAGGATCCTAATAAATGTGTATCATGAATACCAAGACAGTGTTGTTTCCGTTACAACTTTACTTTATTCACAAAACCATATTCCACGTTCTGTTCCACTGGCATATGATATCAATTAATTAACCAAGTAATCAATTAATCAATCAATTAATTAATTGTTTTTTAAGAAAGAAATCAGCATGCACTCTGTGTGTGCACATTTCATATTCTCTTTGGGAAATGTCTAGAGACACCCCTGGTGCTTGCTATGTGCCCTTTTTTCATTTTTCGCCCCTATCGTAACAATATTGTCACTGCATTAGTATTTGGACATTTAAGCAGTGAGATGTAAGTCACAGCTAAAAAAAAAATAATTAAAAAAAAAAACGTTCAAAATTATCTTAATTAAAATAAACGCAGAAAAAATATGGCAGAGCTGGGGAACAGAAAACCCCTTTGATGAGTTCATGTTCATGTCATATTAAGCGAATACAGAGCTGGAAACACGTTTATCATGCGTTCATTATGTGCCATATAAATCTGGGGAACATAGATACACCCCAAAATAATCCACGATGAGGTGGTGTGATGCGAAGAGGAGTTAGGTCTGTTACATACAAACATGACTATTACTATACCAAATTTGATCATTTTCCAATAACACGACAAGCACAAAGTGTTTTATTCCTCTTATACCAAAGCACTTTGCCAAGGATAAGGCTTTTTATTTATTAAAGAACAGCACATACTTTCTATCAATGAATCCATCCATCCGTCCGTCCATTTTCTGTACCGCTTATCCTACACAGGGTCACGTGGAGCCTGGAGGCTATCCCAGGGGACTCGGGGCACAAGGCAGGGGACACCTTGGATGGGGTGCCAACCCATCGCAGGGCACATTCACACACTACGGACACATTCACACACTACGGACAATTTGGAAATGCCAATCAGCTTACAACGCATGTCTTTGGACTGGGGAGGAAATCAGAGTATCTGGAGGAAACCCCCGAAGCAAACACCACAGGCACAGGCAGAGGCTCGAATCGAACCCCCGACCCTGGAGGTGCGAGGCATTTATGATTGCATTAAATGTTGTGGAACGTCCATGAACCAAGTTTCTTTTAAGTTCTGGTTATCAATTATGTTTTATTCCTGTTTTCCTCTTAAACCAAAGTAATTATCCAACAACTGCAGTTTTAGATTGATCAGTAAATGACATATGGTGGTCTTTAACCATTTAATGTTGCAGAAAATCTGCGAGAGGAGTTAGTTCCTGTTTTATTCCTCATAAAAAAAAACCGCAGCAATTTGCCAACACTTTAATATTTGTCAGCGAATGACATATCGTGGGCTTTAACCATTACAGTTACATGTAATGTAAGCGAAAGATCTGACAGACAAGTTAGTTCCTGTTATCACTTACAGCAGCTATAAACAAGCACATTGTCTGATTTCTCTCTCGTGCAGACGGTAATACGACAAAAAATTGCAGCTTGTTGTTTATCGAGAAACTGGAAAGAGCAAAGTCATCTGCCATTGTGGAAAACTTACTGATAGAATGCACTGACACTTGCAATGTTGGTAAATGCTATAGAAATATCTCTGTGGCAGCGAGGAGGTGGTCGAGTGTCGGATGGAGAGGAGGCGGGGGAACCGGCTGTTAACATGCGATAATTCTCACCTGTGCCTTATTAACAACAGGGTACGTATGTGTGTTTCTCTGTGCGTTCAGGAACTGCGGTAACTACAGAGAGAGAGAGAGAGGCATAGCTGACAACACACACACACACACACACACACACACACACACACAAACACAGAAACATATGCATGGAGCGTGTACTTGAAACTTGAACTTTAATGGGGAAAAAGCCACAAACACCAGGGTTACTGGTTATCACATTTGCCTCACACCTCCAGGGTTGGGGGTTCAATTCCCAGCATTGCCCTTTCAAAATTTGCATGTTCTCTTTGTGCTTCAAGGGTTTCCTCCTCCAGTCAAGACATGTGCTGTAGGCTAAAAAACTGTCCCGTGGGATAGGCTCCCCATGACCCTGTGTAGGATAAGCAGTACAGAAAACGCATGGATGGAAGCCATTTAGATCACAAGTCTCCCCTGTCCATCCTCATGAGTATTGGAATTCATTTGCATCCTACCTGGTCGGTCGGTCGGTCACCTCAGGCGACATGTAAGGGATCCACATCTCCACCGTGCTCCGTGTTCTCCATGCTCCTCCTCCAACATGTATAATCGTTGATGTGGTGAGGTTTTCTATGAGGAGATGTTTATTTATCATTTTTGGAAGGAGTCTCCAGTGTCAACAGTTTGCTTGTTTGTTGTTCCAACACAAAGAAGTCTTCAGGATGGAGTTTTCAGTTTCTCTGAAACACGACCGGATGGATTTTCAAGAATTAATTTTTTTTTTTTTAAATAAAGACTGATTATATTTTATTTGCTACGGTAAGTTTTCCAAGCACATGCTTGCTGCAAGCGAGATCATTTGCAAAAATCTCTTATCAGTATAGGTTAAGCAAAAAAGGTTTCCGCAAATTCTGCAGTTGTTATCGGTGAGTTCTGAGATTTCCTCCAGCACCTGTGATTCATGACTCATTTATGGATTCCACTGTAGGCTATATCAAGTACATAGAACATTACAGGCTTGAGTCTTTGGAACTACTTATTAGAAATGATAAAAGGATGAAAGCGCTGGAAAAACAAATGCTTAATTTAAAAAAAAAAAAAAATTAAATCCTTTTATAATAATTCTAACGTCGTAACAGCAAATATGAAACCTTACTGCTTGGACTAATTTTAAGAAATCATATTTAGTATTAAGTGGATCTATTTTAAAAACTCTCCCAAGTGTAAAGAGTAAACCCTCCCTATGCAAAGTAAGATAAGGGTTTTGAGGGATTTTTTGGTTCATTTATTGTTCACCCCATGTCCCTTGGGTGTGGTTAAAGCAAGAAATGTAGAAACATATGTGAAAAAGACAGATTTATTTTAATATTCAACACACTGATGATGTCAATCAGGGAAAAAAGAAAGAAAGGCAAGAACACAAACATCAGAAATGTATTTTTCAGTTCTTCTTTTTACATCCTCTTTATAAACTATACTCTACCCCAAGTCTCTCTAACCGAATCATACATGGCTTGTACAATGCATTGTCTTATTTTGTACCACCAATATTATTAGGAATATAAACAATGCTGATAAAATGGTGCCTAAAAACCGCTTTCTCACAATGACAGGTGGTTCTTTAGGTGTTTTTACATTTTAAAAAAATATGGGTTTATAGAACATCCACGTAGAACATCATGGTTTTGGTTAGGATTCACCAATTAAGTCTGAAAGGAACTAAATAATCATCAAGATAACAATCAAGATACTTAGAGAGACGACATACAAAATCAAGAAATGAATCTGAGCCAGAAAGATCTGGCTGCACTCAGTGAGGGAAGATAGCTTAGATATCTAATTGCCTTGGTTTAGTCCGCAGGTAGCGTTAGCGGCAAAGGTTCTGAACGATTGAAATTATGAACGTTATATTATGAATGTGGCTGAAAAATCTGCTAGAAATCCTGTCAGGTTTGTTCGTGTTAGCTAACTAACTACTATTAGCTGTATAGATTATGAACGTTCATGAATACGACTGAAAAATCCTCACAGAAATCCTGTCAGGATCACGTTAGCTATAGCTAGCTGCCGTTAGTTGCGTAGATGAACATTTATCAATATGACATTCATAAAAAAAAAAAAATGTTTAAATGAATTTAAACATTTTTTGAGCTCTCGTTACCATTAGAATGTGGACTATGAACATTTATGAATATGACTTTAAAAATTCTCTTTGAAATCCTGTCAGGTGTGAGCATGATAGCTAGCTAACTACTGTTAGCTGTGAAGATTGAGAACATTTATAATGACTTTTTAAAGATTAGATACAGTTATGAACATGACTGAAAAGTCCTTGCAGAAATCCTGTCCGGTTTGATCATGATAGCTAGCTAAGTACCATTAGCACTAGATTATGAAGCTTGTGTTAAAATGTTAAATACAAGCACATGAATGGCAAACTTGAACTATTTATGGACTCAAAGACACACCTACTTCCATTTATGCCCTTTAAGACCCACACAGAGTTACTCTTATTGCCATATAGGCACTCCAAGATGCAGATATTGGTGAGCACATATTGTTTCATGTTGGAAATCTACTTTTAGTACAACTCATGGAAGCTCTACAGTGTGACAGAAGTGTGTCTGGTGCTTCCTGAGCTGTAGACTGAGCCAGCTCGGTAGCGATTGAACACTTCCCTGGTCACTAGTCCCTTTTTCGAGAGCAAAGTCAGCAGATGGTTCCTGAACTTCTTGCCCACAAAGGCGTAGAGGATGGGATTGATGGCACAGTGCATAAAGGCCAAAGCCTGAGTGGCATACAAGGTGACCTCCAGATTATCTCGAGTCTCGCATGTGTCGGTGATAAACCCACCTCGTAGCAGCGTGTCCACGAACGCAGCTACATTATTAGGCAGCCAGCAGATGATAAAAGCCAGCACCACACTCAAGATCACTCTCATTGCTTTGTGTTTTTGGCTATTACGTGAGCGAAAGAGGGTTCCAACTGTGCAGCCATAGCAGACCGCCATGACTGTAAGTGGAAAGAAAAAGCCAAGGACATGACGGAGGACTCGCAATCCTACACGCCAATCGTCCATCTTCTCCGCTGTAATGTTCTCGTAGCAATGCATTCTATTATTGCCGTCTATATCCAGTGCTTCTCGCTGAACAACGATTGGAATCGACAGTGCAATGGCCCCTAACCATACCAAAATACACACTGACCTCACTACACGCTGCTGTTTTGAGAGGAACTGAGTGGCTTTGACGATGGCCATGTAGCGGTCGATGCTAATGCACGCTAACAGGAAGACACAGCCGTAAAACGTCGCCTCCTGGACACCCGAGATCAACTTGCACAGAAAAGTCCCGAAAACCCAATTCGATTTGCTGGTGTAGATGGCCCAGAAGGGCAGCGTGAGCGAGAACAGCAGGTCGGCAATTGCCAGGTGCATCAGGTAGACGTCAGTAGATGTTCTGTGCTTCTTCATGGTGCACACAACAAACATCACCACACTATTCCCCATGATACCAAGGAAGAAGACAACAACGTAGCCAATCACAACCGCAAGGCTGTTTGCTGCACCCAGGTAATTGTCACACGGAGAGGCCCCAGTTCCTGGATAGCTGTCGTTCCCATAGTAATTCTCATCCTCCATGTTTGATGTGTTGTACTGGAAAAGAAGACAAGATGTCACTTTAAACAAGTGCTGAAAAATGAAATGCCCACAATTTATTTTTTCATTCCAAATGTAGTGTTGTTTGCTTCTTTAGCTTTATACTAGAACAGCCAGTTTAATGGCGCCAATAACTCACATTAAATAGATTTCTGCAAAATATCCATCCCTAACTGTATCTAGTTCTTCAGTGATGTCAGAAACCATAAAACCACGATATGGTTTAGGATGCAGCATGCAAGTATAAACACGAACACTTCATTGTGTAGCTGAGCAATTATTATAGAGGTCGTTCAGCTCCTCTATGCGTATGATAATACGGTTTTACTTAAACGTAAACTTGTAAATATTTGTAGAACTCTGTAAAACGCCAAAAATTTGACAAGATCTGTATTTAAAAAAATCCACAGCTGCAGTGTTATGAAGATATAGACATTTATTTATGGAAAGTATTTTGTGCAAGATATAGTACTTCAATTACTTTAGCAACCATTCAGCCTAAATTAGGGCTAAATAGAAAATAGCAAACAAATATTTGCACCTAACTCGCCTTTTAAGGCAAGCATTTGTCTGTACATGCTTCACAAAGGGAACAAAGCGAGAAATAGGGCAACTTGTAAATTAATAAAGTGGAATTCGGTTCAAAAGCGTACAATAGATAAGCAGGAATTTAAATCTTTAAAATAAGGAAAACTTTTTTTTCGCGATTGTTCTTGATCTGAGATCTGAGTCAGGTCTTTTTTTTTTATTATTATTAATAATGATACCTGGTCTTACCATTCTGCTGTTTTTTTCTGACTGGAGAAGATAAATCCGCAAAGTTTCAGCAAGCAGCAGCTGCTCATGAGTGCCAAAGCTCCTCTGGTGGAGTAGAAGCACATGCCTCATATAGAAAAGCAAATGATTACGGCCAGGTTCTTCCTGTGTATGAAGTGTAGTCAAGAAATGTGCAAAGATTTAATCAGCAGTTTCATAACAGAGAAGGAGACGATAAGGGTTTTTCGTGGTGTTTAAACATCACACCTGTCCACGTGTACTATACATTCATGTTGAAATCATTTTAAACATCTAAAAAGTAGGGGAAAATCACAACGATATGCGTGTTGTAATGGACGTGCTGTACTACCAGCACCTTGTTTCGAGTTATTCTTTGTATTGCAGCTCTAGTCGTATAACTGTATTACAACAACATGCAGTAATATTTGACACTGCATTGGTCACACCTCAGTAAAGTTATTGGCAAAGCTTGCAGAATTATTAAGAAATGACATTCAACTGGGAAAGCACCAAACGCTTGCACAGAAATGCCTTGCACAGCACCTTACGTAAACAAACCCCGCACCCCCTTAAACTTTTAACACTACACCATTAAATTAATTTACATTTATTCATTTATTCATCCAAAGTGACTTACAAATGAGGAAATACAAGTAAAGCGATATATCAAGTGGAGAACAATACAAGTAGTGCTACAATACAAGATTTATAATTCAATAAATTATTAATAAAAATTATTTAAAAATTCGCAGTCCACCAAAAGTTAATGACAGTAGTATGGAGGGTCAGAGGAACAACCAAAAGGCCAAATGTAACTCTGAAGAACCTGGAGAGATCCACAAGATAGGAGAAGCTGTTCACAGGACAACCATATATCACAGACACTCTATATAGCTGGGGTTTATTGCAGATCGGTGAGAAGAAAGAAATTATTGGGCGGGAAAAAACACCATATGAAAGTTTTCCTGAGACCAAAATGTAAATTTTTTGGCCTTGGCAAAAAAAAAAAAAAAAAAAAAAAAAAAAAAAAAAAAAAGAAAGTCTTTTTTTTTTTTCAATATCTTTTTTTTTTTTTTGATCATAGAATTTTTATTGGAAATTTGCATTTTACAGATTATAACACCCCGCTAAACAACCCCAACAAAACAATCACAGCCAAAACCAAAAGAAAGGGGGGAACGAAAAACAATAACAAACAAACAACCGGAAAAACAAACGAAAAACAAAACAAAACAAAAAAGGGGTGAAAAGATTAGTGTTTACCGTCTAACTCTCCTCAATCCACCTCCAGGGTGCGTACATCATCGCAGTAGATAATAAATTGTTGCCATTTTCCCAAAAATGATTCA
This sequence comes from Ictalurus punctatus, assembly GCF_001660625.3. Lineage (NCBI taxonomy): Eukaryota > Metazoa > Chordata > Actinopteri > Siluriformes > Ictaluridae > Ictalurus > Ictalurus punctatus. The sequence continues at coordinate 3,762,687 of NC_030421.2, read as the reverse complement.
CCCCTGCCTCTGATGTTATACTTGATTTTTTTAAGGGCTTTGTGGAGAGGTCCAAGACAGCAATATTCTGCGTGGCCTTGGCAAATTTGTCAGAAATCTAACACTACTCATCACCCTGAAAACAACATCCTCATAGTGAAGCATGGTGCTGGGAGCATCGCCTAGCATGTAGTAGGAATGCTGTTGTTTTGTTTTAATCAACAGGACTGGGAAACTGCTTAGGGTTGAGGGCAAAATGGATGGAAGTAGAAACGTGAGACTGGGGCAGAGCTTCACCTTTCAACAGGAAAACAAAGCATTCTTCCGGGCAAAAATGATCAGCATCCAGATGTGCAAAGCCGACAGAGACATATCGGAAGACGTGCAGCTGTTATTTGCTGACAAAGCTGGTTCTACTCCGTGTTTGATTCATGTAGGTGAATGCTTTGTGTACATCAAATGTTAAAAAGTTCATTTCCCTATGTGGTTTAAACTACTATGAAGTTTACGTTATTTAGGAATTCCTCCCAGATGTGTCGCATAATCAAGTTTTTTATGGAAGCGACACATACTCATGTGTTGGGTGTGGTGGGAATTTTCTTGATGTTGCAGGGCCGGTACCCTTTTCTTTTGTACTTTGGATATAAATGTGGATATAAATGTACCCTTACAAAGCTTTAAGGTACATAATTGTTACCTTTTAAAGTGTAAAATATACACTGTATGCACCTTTCTAAGTAAATGACGAAAGCATTAAATGTACGAAAGGTGTATGCTTGAGAGTACCACTGCAGTGACAAGGAAAGGTACAGATTAGTACCCTTTTCATCTGAGAGTGTAAACTGTGTGAGTGGTGTGGTTTGTAATGTCTGGAATGATTATGAAATTTCAGGTATCATGTAATGGACATACACATACACCATTCTCACTTCTTTTGCCAGTAGGGGGCAATAACACACCAATGAAAACAGCACTGATTGACTTATTTGCTCAATTAGTTAATCAATTTAATTCAAACCTGTAATTAGTGAAGTACATCCATCCATCCATTCATATTCATATTTTTATCCTACACAGAGTCGCGGGGAGCCCTGGACGTACGAGGCAAGCGTGCTAATCACTAAGCCACCATAAAATATATACCGCAGCATCTTTTTTTCTTTATTGAAAATTTGCCATTTTTATGAAATACATTAGGATATGTTTGAGAGTGAAGAAGTCTGGTTCCAAATTGTTCTGTTTTAGGAAGTCCACTTCTCTCGAAATGTGTTGTGATTTTGGCGGCTCGAGACGTTTAACCTTTTAATCAGTGCTCAGAACGCTGACTCATACAGGGAAAGTAGACATTTTACACAAAAGAATATGATCCTTTAAGCATACAGAAGCGTTTGAGTCAGGCTGGATCCACATTCATCTATTTAAGGATATGTTTTTAGTAGCCCAAAAGGTTTTAACTCCTTCAAAAGTTCTCTGAAAACATGGTCAACATGGCCAATTTTAAGGGCGAAGAAGACTTTGTGCCAAGCTGGATCCAGATTCTTCTACTGTACAAAGCCCATTTATTTCAGGATGTGCTGAGACGCTGGCGGCCCAAGACGTTTTAACACGTTAAACAGTTCATACAGAGAAATTAGACATCTTGGGCAATATAATATGGCAAAGGGTTTAAAAAAATCAATTTCGTACCAACAACAAAGACAAATCAGTTTGTGCAAGTGCTAGAACTGGCTGTTTCAGTGCTGGTTTAAATACAGCACATGGTTCTGAAGTGAATAATGAGCGTCCTCTACAGGCTCAATGTTGCATCTGCAATCATTTCAAGTGGAACTCCAACGAGAAGCTGTGAATGAGAAGCCGACTTCGTCCTCCTGAGGGATATCACAGCCGGTGAAGAATAATAAAGAAAAATAAGGATAGCTCTGCTTTTATTAAGCTAAGATGTCATTTCCTCCATTCCTAACATGTTATTTTAACCAGTTTCAGTAGCATTATCATAAAGATATTTTATTTTGGACCAAAGCTGAAGTTGTCTTCGCTTTCTGCTAAGGTTTTGTTTTCTGAACAGATGTGAACTTGTTCGGTGGGTCGACAAAGTAGTGTGGCTAACATCTCCACCTTTCACATGTTATTCTTAAACAGGACTAGAGCGATAATATAATAATACATCTCATGTGTACCACTTGACATTGTACTGTAAGAGAAAATAATCAGTCACAGTAAGATCTATAAATGATGACTAAAAGCATCTAAACTGGAGGGAAATAATAATAATACAAAAGCCAGTAACCCACTAGGCGTAGGGTTAGGCAACACTACAGTATGTCTATGTTAACACTGCAAACCTGAGTGCTCAAACCTGCATTCATGCATACGTTTGAATTTATTGTTAGCTTATTCACAATGTCTTTTTTATGTGGTGTAACATAACATAATATGTAACATAACATAACATGACTAACTACGTTTCAAGCACAATTAACAACAACAGTGTACCTGTAAACTGGTATTGTTTACTATAATAACATGGTTGTACCATATTTGAGCTATAATGATGTTCATAAAAATAAAAAAAAGTTGTAGTCATTATTGTTGCTATATCATACTTAAGTGCCTCAGACATCAAATAAACCAAATGATCCTATTAGGATCATGTGGGGTTTTTTTTTTTTTTAAAGCTACTAGCCAGCTTGCTACATTCTGAGTTTAGGGATATTGATGAAGTACAGGAGGTTTACTGTAGGAGAAAAGGCTAGATCTGATGTTGTTTCTACGCTGTAATTTCCACATGTTCTTTTAATCATTTTCAGTAGAACAGTCAAAAACCAAAGAAGGTATTTTGGGGCAATGTTTTCCATAGGACGAGATTGGTTGTCGGTAGATGGTGCCACAAAATAAATCTGTGCCATCACCGCTTCTAAAATCCACCTGAGTGCATCACTTTTTATTTAGTGTATGTCCTCACACACTAGTCGTCATCTTCCCCCCTCCTTTTCCATTCATCTGAGTCTGAGAAATACACCGAGGCCAGTTTAGATATACAGTAGTAGACTCCAGAAATTGAAACAGGAGATAAAATGAAAGGGAAAAAAACAGACTTTTTTTTTTTTTTTTACTTCCATAAAATGCTTACAATTTAAAATACAAAAAAATCAATTGAAGAAAGTTTTTCTTACCCTCATGCATCATCTCTGTAGGTTAATATATAAATATTTTAGACCAATCAAATAATAATCTAGGATTAAACTCTACTGAAGTTTATTTCAGCTGTGTGTAAGCGGTGTATATCAGCCATTCAACAAAATTTCATCTTCATAAAGTCCATACGTTTAAAATTCTGTTCCAATACTAATGATCTCCTTTGAGTGATCAATACTCTTTAAAAAGTTATTTTACAGATTTAAGCTGATGTTTTTGCTCACCTTTCTAGATGTTGTGCGATCGCAGGGCAGAGCACTCAGCTAATATTGGCACCCTTGGTAAATATGAGCAAAGAAGACTCATACCTCAAAATCAACACAAAAATGGTTTACTGCCCACAAACTCAAGGTCCTGCCATGACCATCCCAGTCCCCTGACCTGAACCCCATAGAAAACCTGTGGGGTGAACTGAAGAGGAGAGTCCACCAGCGTGGACCTCGAAATGTGAAGGATCTGGAGAGGTTCTGTATGGAGGAACGCTCTCAGATCCCTCGCCATGTATCCTCCAACCTCATCAGGTGTTATAGGAGACTCAGAGCTGTTATCTTCGCAAAGGGACATAGCGCAAAGTATTGACTAAAAGGGTGCCAATAATTGTTGCACACCTATATTTAACAAATAGTGGGGTTTCTTTTGGAATAAACCTGTGGTTTGTTTGCAATTGTTTGCTATCCATGAGAGCAGAGTATTTTTGTGAATCTTTTGAACAAAAGAATAAAACGTTAAACAATAAAGAGATTTTCACACCATTCTTCGCTCATATTTACCAAGGGTGCCAATATTAATGGAGGACACTGTATCTCCATAGAGTTATTATTGCAAACAATTAGTGGTCAAAATGGGAACTGCAACAAATGCTAACCCAGACCCATTGGGTCAGGAATCACGCTGCCTCGTGATCGGAGGTGGAGCAGAAGACAGAACAGTTAATGACATGGTTGCCAGATTGGTCTATCTTAAACATCCTTGTTCACCAAGATTTTGTTTTATAGCAGATAATCACAATCAACTCTAATACATTTTTACAAACAAAGGCACAATGTAAGTGCAGACAATGTGTCTACGATATTCAGAACCATTTCTATTGTAAAATGTGTTGTAAAGCTTGGGAGAGGGTGAGCGGGATTATGGAGTGGATAATGTCTGTACATCGGAAATGCATGTGCACCAAAAAGGTGTGAAGACAATAAAACTTCTTATAACAAAGCTGCTAGACTGTTTGTTGTATGGCTATGTTGTCGACTCTCAACTGTGCATTATGTGGTGACTCTGAAAATTATAGTAGCCTTTAGCATAAGTCAAGTGCAACAGCCTCTCCACTTTGTTTGAGGCTATGTTATTATTGATGTCGTCCTGCTCCACCAAAGTCTATGGTCACGAGGCACTGCTATTATATATATACACTATTGCACATACATTGGCATCCCTTTCCTGATACATATTTTAAAAATGTTGACAGTGATTTTGTAAGCGCTGTTACTCAGAGGAAGCGGGACACACCCTCTGAAGTCTGCGAGGTGGACCTGGTGGACCTCGAAGGCGTGCCACGCTCAAACGGCTTTTGAGCCGAGCATGTCTTGATCATGTGGAAGAACCTCATCCTGAACTTCTCTCCCACGAAGCCGTACAGCACCGGGTTGACACAGCAGTGGACCAGCGCTAGGCTCTGTGTGATAAACATGGCCAAGTTTACTGCATGTTGAGCTGCGCAGCCATTTTCCACCAGATTGGCTCTCAGAAGCGTATCGACCATGGTGGCCAAGTTGAAGGGTGTCCAACACAATAAGAACACCGCCATCACAGCTGCAATCACTTTCATGGCTCTCTGGCGCTGAAAACCTCTCGTACGCAGCAGCCTGGCCACCGTCACACTGTAGCACGTCAGCATGACACACAGAGGTATCAGAAAGCCAAGAAGGTGTTTCATTACACGAGTCGCTAGCCTCCATTCATCTGCTTTGTCTATTTCGAAACGTTCAGCACAAATCTGAAAGCCACTGTCATCGATGGAATGGACTTGATTGTACAAGGCAGGGAGGGAAAGTAGGACACCCAAAATCCAGACCACGATGCATACAACCCAGCTACACATGATCCTTTGGACCTTCCGGGCCTCCATCGCTCGCACAATGACCATGTAGCGATCCACACTGATGCAGACCAAAAAGAGGATGCTGGTGTAGAAGTTGGCTTCTCTAACTAAGTTGACCAGCTTGCACATGGCGCCACCAAATATCCATCCGGTGAGGATGTCGATGGAGGAGAAGGGGAGGGTGAGGGCCATCAGTGTGTCGGCGATCACCAGGTGGAACAGGTAGATGTCGGATGGAGAAAGAAAACGCAGGTTGGAGATGATCACCAGCCCAACAGTTATGTTGCCAGGGACGGCAAGGAGGAAGATGTGCACGTATAAAATGCACACGGCAATGTTGTAAACGAGTGGTAGGCTGAAAGCCTTGCATGCTATGGTCGTCTCATCCACCATGAAGGTGCTGTTCAGGATGTCCGTGTAGTTTAATTCCTCTTCATAAAACTCAGAGAAGTTCAACAGAAATAATTTATTTGTATCTAAAAATGGAAAATGGAAAAGAGGTTTGTAATTAATTTAGAATTGGAAGTAGAATAATTTTTATATATTAAGGGAAATATACAGATTAGATTGTGGGTGTGTCTTCCCCTTCCTGCGGCAGTGGATAATCTCACCTGGTTACCGTGAAGATTGCACTTCTCAAGAACTTGCGTACACTAATACTAATCATTTTTTAAAAATATTTTGTACTGTTTCAGCATTGTTGTTGTTGTTTTTGCTGATAATTATTAATACTGCAATATCTGGTGTCCACCAGATGAGAATGGGTTCCCTTTTGAGTCGGGTTCCTATTAAGATTTCTTCCTCGTGTCATCTCAGGAAGTTTCCCTTGCCACCGTCACCTCTGGTTTTCTCATTAATCTGAATAAATATAAATCTACATCTGGATTTCTGGCTATTTTTAATCACTTTGCTGAGAAAATGGCTTTCGGCAGTTGGGTATGGTGTAGCTCAGATATAATATATTTTGTGCTGGACTAGGACAGCGTTTTAATTGTCTTACCTACCTAGCTATTAATATAAGTTTAATTCAAATATGACATTTTTTTGTCACTAATTAAAAGATAAACCAGCGTGTCTTAGTAAGGTTTTGCGCCACTACAAGACCGCTTCAGTGTGCCTTATCATAGATTCTACAAGTCTCTGGACATCTACTGGATCAATGAACATCATTCTTAGAAAAGATTTTCCCTCAGCTGGTGGTAGGTTGAAATTCACTGACTATGACCTCCATAGCATATGATTAACATCAGCAAACCATTCAGTTGGAGCTTGTGCACCATGGATGCTGGCGTGATCATCTTGGAAGCCTCCATTATGTTTTTAGGTTAGAATTAGGCTATTAATTGGTATTTTCCGTTCTTTAATGGCGTACATAATCTTCTCTGTGATGTACATTTCCAGGAAAATGGATGCTCAGAAACGAAAATTTGCTCTTTTCCTTTCTTCTGATAGAGTAATGCAGAATATATCCAATATATCCAATATCTATATAATAAATTGATTATTAAAGACTTTTACACAATAATTTAAATGAGAGTATATCATCTGTTATTTTGAATGTCTATCCTATAAAATAAAATAAAATAAAAAAGCAACAGAGAAAACAACCAAGCTGTCTTACCGGACATTGTGGTGTCCTTTCCCAACAGTTCAGACTGTGTAAGCTTCAGTAGTGATGCACAGGAGTGTTAAGAAAGCAGTGAAGTCACACACAGCCATCGAGACCTGATGCTATATCCTGTTTACCCAATCCCAAAATCTGGCGCCCAAAAAGTACCAAACCTTCCCAGCACTCTAGATGAACCTTTATGTAAATATTAAACCATGAAACATGTTTATATTCCTCAGCGCTGATGGTGTCAATGGAGAACCCTTGTATTTTCTTCCTTTGGTTAGAAAACCAAAAAACAAAAACAAAGGTGAATGTGGAGATCACTAGGAAGAAATTGAAGTTGGAGGATGTTGCATTTATGTGGAGAGAAAAAAAAAAGCAGAAGATCATGGTAGTGGTGATGAGCGCTGACTGGGGAAGTTTTAAACACTCATTCAGTCACAAGATATACACTCGTGTCCAACTTGGGGTATCAGTATGACCATAACAATGAAGCCAAGAAAAAAAACATGTCACATTCTCAGCATGTGATGAATTAAAAATGAAACTAAGGTGTGTAAACTAGATCAAAACAAAGGCTTTCTTCGTATCGCTCTGCTTGAAAGGAACCTGTGGTACACATTCATAAGCAGTGCATAGACATTTAATAGAGTGCTGCTGGAGGATTTATGATAGGGTTATGTGAAAACCTGTGAGATGACATAAAAGTAATTATGAAATATATTGCGTTGTGTTTACATGAAAGAGAAAACATGTTTGTTGTGTGTCTGTATTCCTCTTTTAACAGCATTTTTGGAGGTTATTAATTTGATCTATATTTTATCAGTAGAATAGTGCATTCATGGAGTGTTCTGTCGGTATTGAATGCTTAGAGTTGAAGAAGTGCTGGTGGTCCATTTGTATTTAAAACTTGAAAAAGCACCCCTGTAGTACGACCTACCCATGCAACACACCCATATGTCGGCCTCTTTACCTGGGGAAGAGATGGCACTATGGGAAGAAGGTGAGCCAGTGGAGGCAGTGTTGTTCTGGGCAATGTTCTGCTGGGAAATCTTGGGTCCTGGCTTTCATGTGGATGTTACTTTGACACGTACCACCTACCTAAACATTGTTGCAGACCAAGTACACCCCTTCATGGTGATGGTGTTCCCTAATGTCTGTGGCCTCTTTCAGCAGGGTAATGCTCCCTGACACACTGCAAAAACCGTTCAGGAACGGTTTGAGGAACATTTGTTGCCTCCAAATTCCCCAGATCTCAATCCGATCTAGCGTCTGTGGGATGTTCTGGACAAACAAGTCCGATCTGTGGAGGCCCCACCTCTCAGCTTACAGGATTTAAAGGATCTGCTGCTAATGTCTTGGTGCCAGATACCACAGCACACCTTCAGAGGTCTTATGGAGTCCATCCTCGACTGGGTCAGAGCTGTTTTGTTGGCACAAGGGTAGGGGGACCTACGCAATATTAGACAGGTGGTTTTAATGTTATGGCTGATCTATAAAATGTGTAAAATAACAGTCAATCCGTATCTTTAAAAAGATTCCTCATAATTTACTCGCACCAGCTGATGAATAGTCTGGTAGTGAAAGCATCCTGTATTGAAATCTTTCTTGTAATATGGAAATGATGTGTCAAAATGAGGACGGAGACCTACGTAAACGCCACTGCCACGGTGTTTTAAGCAAACAAGGAAATTGGGTAACATGTTTTTCTGACATTCTGTAAATCCCAAAAGAACAGTGCCACTTTTTTTTTTTTTTTTTTTTTTTTTGTTCGGTTTTTTGCAGTTAAAGACCCAGTCTAGGAGAAGAAATATTGAAGCACATTGCTACCACTCATAAACAAGTTCTAAAAAGATTATTATACTAATTAATAGATTCTGACAAATAGTGTAATAGGCAGAATTAGACATATTTTACTTTACTTAAACAGCATGGACTGTACTGTCATTAATGTACGCACATTAGGAAGGATTCTCATAGTAACTAGATGTTTTTCTTATAATAACAAGATATTTTCTTGTAGTAATGGGGTGCTTTTCTTCTTATAATGAAATTAGGCCCACTGCTATTTCTCTCTCTCTCTCGCTCTCTCCCTCTTTCATATATACATATATACATACTATCTCTGGGTACAAGTATTCGTAAACGTGGTATCACAGTAGCTTCCACTGTTATGCAGATGACACACAGCTGTATGTTTCAGGAAAGCGGAATGAGATACACCAGATTAATAAAGTGAAAGAATGTGTAAAGGACATTAGACACTAGATGCCTATTAACTATCTTCTACTTAATTCTTACAAAACAACCACATGCAGCTGGAAGTAACCTTTCTGGAAATCAAATCAAAGCTGCCACTCTTGGGTTTTCGACCAAGGCCCTTAACCATCAACTTCTCAGTTGTATAAACGAGATAAATGTAAATCGCTCTGGATCTGCCGAATGCCACAAATGTAAAAAGATATTTTCTTGTAGTAACAAGATAGCGTTCTCATATTAACAAGGTGGGTTTTTTTTCTGTAGTAATTAGAAGCTTTCTGTTTCGTTTTTGTCGTAATAATGAGACGCTTTCTTGTAGTAGTGAGATGTTTCTGTCAGAAGAACGAGTCTTGTAATGATGAGATGATCAACCAGCCATTCACTTCCATACAAGAAACACTGATGAAATAACACCGGTATTTGAACAGCAGGAGGTGCACTGCACTACTGTAGCGCTGTGAAATACAGATTCACGCCGTGCTTCTGTGTGTATAATGATGCCAGAGAGAGAAGAAAGACATGAGATATTTATCATGATATTAAACCAAAAGATCTGTGAATGTTTTTTTTTTTTATCTGTTGTTGTTCTTTTAAATCGACGCCCCTATTTTAAATAGATGTTTTATATAATTTAACTGCGAATACAGCTGTGTGTGTAAGTCAATAAAAATGATTGTTTACATTTAGAAGTTGCTGTCTATGCTGAGACATGGCCTTGATACGACCTTGACGTGACCACGTCTCAGGCTTAAAACAGAATGAAACAGAACTTATGGTTGGCTTAGAATTTAAAGACTATAAAACAAAAGATGTGCTTAGCTGCTTATGGGCCAGTTTTTGGCACAGTGTGGGGGTGGATCTTCTAGTACTAGCCACTTTTATTCCACAATCCATTTGCCATAACTGTCTGTCCCATATGTGTCTAAACACATATTCGTCCCTATAATATAATCTGTTATATCCGTGGAGATCTGGATGGTCCTCCTTCTTATCGTTCTGCGTAAACCATGTGTGCAGCCGATATACAGTTTCGTGAAATTTGCGTTTTCATGAAATGCACAGGAAACACGGTGTGGCCTTTCTCTTGAACGTGACCCAAGTTTTTGTTTTGTTTTGTGTCGACTGTTTTGTAACAGAATGAGTCAAGGTGTTTCCAGAGAAAAGAAAAAAAGTTCAGTCACAGATTGATGGCGTGATAACGAGCAAAACAGAAGAGAAAAATCTAGATTAGTTGAGAGATTGTTATCGAGGAATAGAGGTGTATAGGAATCCTAGATGTAGGATTTTAACCTGAATGGATAGCAATGATTTTAAGTGCAGCTGGACATGAGCAAGATACAATGCCTGATTTGTACCTGTGACATATAACTACAGCCCAAATGATCAGTATGATAAACAATCTTAAATCTGTGAGTTGGATGAGTAGTTGGTGCTTTCTCATCAGGATATAAGGATATAGAATGCAAGCTGTTTTTCTTCTGCAATGTCAGGAATAAATACAATCCCCAAAAACCCCTCTGGACGGGTAGGAACGTGTCTAGTCTTCGGGGGAAAGGGGGGAGAGGAATGCTGATGAAATCAATACCAGACAAAGGACCACTATCACCTCACAGCGGTGTTGAAAGTCTCAGACTGACAACCAGCTTTTACAGTGTTAACTCTTTCAGTCTTGCCTAGAAAACAGAGATAATTTCGTTTATACATTTCGGTCGGGGTCATTCCACTAAAAATATGTAAAAAGTCCAGTTATATGAAATTCCTTGCTTATAAAGGCCAGATGAGCAACTAACATGACCGAATGGTGACAATAGCTACGTTTTAATCCTTAACCATATTTGATTAGTTCATGGCTGTACATAAGGCTCATCAATTTCAGCTGCTTATGTTTTGTTTAATAGTAGTGCCTCTCGTTATCATTTCTGGCTACTGCCACAGATTCTGAACAGAAGAATAAACACATACCAAGTTACATTGTTAATAATTAACAACATTGAAAAACTATGAAACACAGGCAATTGCTTTAAGACTACACTCTAAAAAAAACACCGGGTTAAAAACAACCGGAACTGGATTATTTTCAGCCCAGCGGCTGGGTAAATATAGGACAGAACACATTTTGAGCTAAACTAACCCGTCAAGTTGGGTTGTTAATTGTAACCCAGTAAACAGGTTGTTTTTCAACACAAAGGATGGTTTCATTTTTACAAAAAACGCTGGGTTCATTTTATTTCATAGATAGGTTCATATTTTCAGGGTTATTTTTACCCTTTGAAAATGTCAGATATACCACATTATAAACCAATACGTCAACATGGCGTCTCCTTTATTTATACACAAGAAGATGTTCAGGATCGACATGTCCAAAGTGTCCGTAGTGTATGAATGGGTATGTTTGTGTGCCCTGCGATGGATAGGCACCCTGTCCAGGGTGTACCCGGCCTTGTGCCCGATGCTTCCTGGGATAGGCTCCAGGTTCCCGGTGACCCAGAAAAGGATAAACGGTATAGAAGATGGATGGATGGATGGATAGCTAGCAGTTAAGCTGCCGTGGCATGACATGGCAGACTTCTAACGTTGTTGACCTGATTTTACAAAATCTTTTGATACACTTACTTATGAGGAGAGACTGAGAATTAAACAGGGGACCAAACCAACACCTAAAACTGATTTAATTCAGAAGTCATCAGGTCCTTCCAGCTCTCTTAACAGCAGAGTTGATTAGCTGACTGGAATTGCTGTGACCAAGCGTATGTACCGCTGACCTTATCTACTGACAAACAGCAGTACTTCCTCTATTTTAAGTCACCAGCCACCACTGTTATGAACATATGTGAAAACGTCTTCCTTTTTCAGTGAGCTGCGTTCTGGTAAATCATTTACATAAATGCACGAGGTTAGATCAGGTGCAACAGAGGATCATATACAGAAGGATATGTCATGGCTCTTTGAGGAGTATTTGTGTCGTAAGGTTGAATCGATGCATTTAGGTTGTTTTTTTGTACACATGATGGGAAAAGATTTGGACACATCCGAACCCTAATCCATTCCACACTCGAATGCTGCTGACAGACTTGTCTCTAGGCTTATAAATTCAATGGAGTGTATTAGGGGGGAAAAAAAAGAAAGAATAATGGTACACTACTGCTTACTGTGTGACATCAATTATCTAGCTGCAAATCTGAGGAGCCAGCTGGACCCGAACCTGTAGGCTTGGAGACTAAATGTGAGACTAAATGTGTTGGATCCTGTGGAGCAAGGTATCTGTGTGTTGGAGGATGTATTGCTGGATGTGACAGTGTGGTGTCAAAGTTTTATCCTTTGGTCATCCACTGGAGAGATGTGTGGTCTGTGGCAAGGATGAAGTGCCAACTAGGGCACGAAGTCCATCGTATTAGTCGAATCTTGCTGATCAAAGATGGCATAATTGCGTTCAAATGGAATTTAAGGCTTTTTGCACTGTTTTCCGCAGTTCTTCATCTCAGGCCTTCTACAAATGTTCAACAATGAATGTGTGACAATGAATATACAACCTGCTTTCTTGCACACCCCGGTGTAACTTGTAGAGGTTGACTGATTGATCGGTTTGCCGATTAATCGACACTAATAACCGATTGCCAGAATCAGTTATTGGCAAAAATTCACACCGGCTGAGAAGGGTCATTATTATGTCATTATACAGTACGAGAGCGGCCTTTATAGGCAAAATAAAAACGATCACTGAGCAATTTTGTTATGTTATTTGAAGTGTTTTTATTCATTTTGGACGTCTCTATTTTTATTTGTTATTTGGAGCATTACTTTTTGGTTCAGTTTGGATGTATATATTTTATTTACTTTAATTAATAGTTAATATATATTAATATTTATTTCATTTTAAAAAGTACAGTACATTTTCATTGTACAGACATTACTGTTTATTTTTGTAATAAAGTTCAGAAATATTTTATTTGAGTGATATGTTTTCATTCAGTATTAATTTTAAAAACTATTGGGTTGATTAATCGGTTATCGGTGATGCCCGACTTAGTTATCACTATCGGTAAACCCCACTATTGGTACACCTCACTGGACACTTGTATGCTATATCTGTGCTAGCATGGGCTAGGTCCCATTGCTATTAAACTCACTAAATACTAATTATAAGGGTGCTGATCATTTTAAAATCAACGTTTTGCAGAAAATGTTTTGTATTTGAAAATATTTATCATAATATTTGTATTCGTTTTATCTTTTTTCTTAGGATATATTTATTCTTATTTTTATAATAATTATAATTATTCATTACAATGAAAATGAAGTGTGCCAATAATTCTGTAGAGCATTGTAGCATATTTTGTTTTGATTCTTCATTTCATTGCAGTAATTTAATTTTATACAAATTTGTGTAAATTTGCATTCGCTGTATTTTGTCTTATGTATCAAAGTGCATAACGTATTTTTGACCATCTCTGCAAAAACGGCAGGCACCAGTCTGGCTTTATGACTATGATGACTATTCTTTCATCCAGCACTACAATATTTCTTCATCTCCTTTACAGTGGCTTGATCTCATGCACAAAGGACTTGCTGTGGGATTTAGGTGTTGTAAGAGACCTGAGAACTGATTCATGTGCCCACTGGCTTACTGTACTTCTGGCAATTTCCTGTTTAGGCATTTGTACTGTAATGAAGAGAAACAGAACAGACTTTGGGTCCATACCACAGATGACCTCTTGAATAACCACACAAGGCCGCAGGGGATATTAATCAAGTACATCCTCATGATTGCTGAGTTATTTTTCTTGTGCTTCCATGTACAACAACGCTGAGCTCAGAAAAAATAAATAAATAGCAGAAGACGGTGTTGGCTCTTTTTGAAAGATTACATGAAAACCTGACTGCCCCTGCCAGAAAGCTTCAAATGGGCCGTGGTTGGATCTTCCAGCAGGACAATAATCCAAAACATACATCAAAATCAACACAAAAATGGTTTACTGCCCACAAAATCGAGGTCCTGCCATGGCCATCCCAGTCCCCTGACCTGAAACCCCATAGTAAACCTGTGGGGTGAACTGAAGAAGAGAGTCCACTAGCGTGGACCTTGAAATGTGAAGGATCTGGAGAGATTCTGTATGGAGGAACGGTCTCAGATCCCTAGCCCATGTATTCTCCAACCTCATCAGGCATTATAGGAGAAGACTCAGAGGTGTTATCTTGGCAAAGGGAGGTAGCACAAAGTATTGACTAAAAGGGTGCCAATAATTGTTGCACACCTATATTTAACAAAGATATTTTTTTGATAAACCTGTGTTTTGTTTGCAATTGTTTGATTTCCATGAGAGCAGAGAATTTTTGTGATTATTTTCAACAAAAGAACAAAAGGTTAAACAATAAAGACAATTTTTCACAGCCTTCTTTGCTCATATTTACCAAGGGTGCCAATATTACAGGAGGGCACTGTATGCTTTCTCCTTCAGCCAATTTTTGAATTGGCTACACTAAACTACCCCTAGACATAGTACCCCTGTGGCTATGTGTGAAAATATGTGAGTCCAATCCAGGGTCAATTCTCACATCACATCCAGTCTTCTGTTGATTGTGTGAGAGGGCGTGACTAACAGTTTTAAAAAAAAACCTAATAAGAATACTAACATTTTGTTAGTATGTTGACTGACTGGTCTTCATAGAACATTTTTTAAACACTGCATTTCATTATGCTTTCTTGACATGGAGTCATCAAAGCAGTGAACATATGCGCCCATTCCAAAACCATGGGCATTAACATGGACTTGGTCTCACCTTTGCTGTCAGAATAACCTCCACTCTTCTGGGAAGGCTTTCCACTAGATTTCGGGGCGTGGCTGTGGGGATTTGTGCTCGTTCAGCCACAAGAGCACTAGTGAGGTCAGGCATTGATGTTGGGTGTGGAAGTCTGGGATGCAATTCATCCCAAAGGTTTTCAATGGGGTTGAGGTCAGGTCTCGGGCCCACTGGATATCTTCTACTACAACCTTGGCAAACCATGTCTTCATGGAGCACGCATTGTCATGCTGGAACAGGTTTGGGCCTCTTAGTTCCAGTGAAGGGAAACTGTAAAGCTACTACAGCACACAATGATATTATAGACACTTGTGTGCTTCCAACTTTGTGGAAACTCTTTGGGCAAGAACCGTATATGGGAGTGATGTTCAGGTGTCTACAAACGTTTGCCCATGTCATGTATATGAACAAGAGGAGCGCTGAAATACAGTTTGTGACATGAGCCAACATTAAATAATGAACTCAAGCGGTTTTAGTTGTTGTCCTTGGAAAAAATTGACCTAAAGTAAGTTGAATAACCGGCTTACAGTAACACTTTATTTCATGACTATCAGTATCAAATGTCAGTGATTTTACCACAACACTGAACTATTATTAAAATCTATCTGTAGTAGCCCGTAATGAAATAACACTAAGAAATATCGAAACAGAAGACAAAATCAAATAAGCGTGTATAAACATATAGATTTTTAAACGTTCACTCTCAAATCAAACTCTACATTTTGACGCAGGCACAATTATGGACACCTACAGACGTGGGCCCTTCGCTTCAATGCGGAAGTGGAGACAGGAAGTGCAGCGCAGAGATACTGTACCATCTTTACACGGCTTGTTATAGTATTTTTTTTTATTATTATTGTTATTATTATAATATCTATAGCGTTTTAATTTCATCCAGCACTTTAACACTTCACCATGATTCTGTTGGAAATAAACAATCGGATCATCGAGGAGACGCTAACGCTTAAATTTGACAGCGCGGCCAACGGGTGAGTTTACATGCTAATGAGCTAATGCTAACAAGCTAGTACGTTTGATGCGTTTGAAAGCGGCACGCCTTGATATAGACAATATAGATAATATAATCGGGATTTATAGCGAATAACTTGAAATTGCATTTTTTAAAAATAAATAAATCTTGTTAATCCTGCTAGCTAGAGTTAATGGTGCATTAAGTCTAATAGTAAGAAGAGGAAGAAGAAGAAAGGAAGAGTAGCTGGTTAAAGGTTTGTGCATTATGAAAGTCAGTACTATAGCTGGAATCTATATACCTTTTAAAGTGCATGGAGTTTAAACATGATTTATTGCTGCAGTAATGCTTTAGTTAGTTGCCCCCGGTTTGAGCTGCAGGTTAAATCCCTGTCACTGTAACGTGTAAATAATGAAGTCTGCATTGTGTTTTGCTTTGCATGTCAATTCAGACGTGTTTCCTTGTGTTTTGTGTGAAATCTTTCAACAAGCTGCTGTTAATTGAGATGTTTGGTTTTGCTTAAACTGATTCCACCAATCAGTCGTCAAAAAGAGCTTTTGCCATATAAGGTGTTTCTGTGTTCTCAGGCCCCGCCCCCTGACAGCTCACTGATTTCAGCAGTTTCTCACTTGCCCCTGTCCATTTCCTCCTAAAGCACTGCTGATTGAATCACGTCATCATTTCAGATCATTATACACACGGTTGTGATCAGTTTTATTTTTTGGTCTGTACACTGCCCTACTCTTTTTCTTATTTATTTATTTTTATTTCCACAGTAAGCTTGTATTACACAGCTAGGATCAGCTCCTGTGTCCCCACATCATATAGTCCAAACCCTAAACTGTTCTGAGAGCTTGCCATCATCATCATCATCATCATCATCATCATGTGTTGTCTGTGATATCTTTCGTATGATGATCCAGTGATAAATAGAATGTTGCAAGATCATTATATATCACGTGGCACTTTTATTTTTTCTTTCATATTTATCTGGCTTTGTGAGGTCCTTTATTCGGATATTCGTGCCTTGGCTGTGTGAGAAATTTATTTCCTTAATAAAGAAGTCGTTATTTTATTTTTTATATAATTATTATTTATTTCTTTTTATAAACATTTATGTAAGGAGTCTCCTGTTTCAGCACTGAGTTTCCACCACGGAAGAGTGTTCATGACAGAATAGTTTGCATGTTCCGCTTTCTGTCTGGCTGTGTTTATTATTTCTGTCGGTCTTTATTAATTCAAGACAGAGAGAAAAAGAGAAACCAGTGAGGTAGCAGCTGTTTATAGCATTTATGACTTAAGTGATGACAGAATCTTTATCAGGAACTGAGAATCGCAGATGTTCCACAACCTTAAACGTAACTATAAATAGTTGAAAAGATTGACGTGCTGTTTGTGGGTTTTCACACCGCTATAAAAGATCACGCTTGTACCCACATACAGAAGAAAACCGGAGCAGTGTAAAGGAACTTTCGCACCGAGCGCGACGCGATAAAGCGAAGGATTGTACGCATTGTCACTAGGTGGCGCAATCGGCGTATCGTCTATGACCACCGAGAAGAAGTATCACGTAAATGTTGGCGAAGAGCACCACAACACACACTGTTAAGAAGCACAGAACCTTTTGTGTGACGGCGGCGGCGCCAGGCACGGGATCTAAAGCTCAAATCTAATTGGACGGGTCATTTCATTGCCGATCGACAGGGGGGGAAAAATCGACACGCTGGATGAATAAAAATTATCGCTTTGTTGCGTGGCGAATGATTGCGCCCGGTCGGTGTGAATAGTAGGTTTGCTGTGATAGTCGGCGTTACCGGTGTTCGGGTCGCACGCCGATTACGTCACTCGCCGACCGCGGCTCCGCCCACTCTGTCGTTTAGCCTTTTTTTAAATAGTAATAAAAATCGTTTCGTTCTGTTAGAGAACGTACGCTGCAGTTAAAAACCAAAATATTCGGCGTGAGCCGGACGAGTCCGAGTCAGATTTCGTTCGTCACGTGACGAGGGCGAGGCGAGCGGACTGACGAGACGTTGGCGGAAGATTTGCGTTCGAAAGTTCTATGTTTAATATGCGCGAGTTTGTCGTTTTTTTTTTTTGTGTGCTGTTTTTTTGTTACGTTTTTCATTAAGAATAAAAACGAACCCACCGTTCAAGCAATCACCCAAACCCCCCCCCCCCCCCCCAACCTTTTTCCCTACAAAGTTTGCTGGCCGTTTAAAACAAATAAAACTCTGAAGTCTGTTAACATGATAAACAAACATTCTTTCACACCTTTAACTTAAACTTTCTCCTTTTCTCTTTTGTGTTCAGGAACAAGCCTGAAGCAGTAGAAGTGACATTTGCTGGTAAGTGGAAGAGAGAGAGAGAGTGTGTGTGTGTGTGTAAGTAAAAACACGAGTGTGACGCAGACATTAGATGCCACAATGATCAAAAACCCATATGTGAAACATTCAAGTGTTGCCGCACCTTCTCACATTCGAAACGGAGACATGATGAATAAAGAGTTGCGTATAAGATATTGGTACATCTGTTAAAGAACTACAGCACCTTTCTGAGAGAGAGTGTGTGTGTGTGTCTGTGTCAGAGTACGTGAGGGGTTGTAATATAAGTAAGCTCAGTGTGACGTATGTGGTTGTTTTATTTCCAGATTCGGGGCTGTTTAAGCCCAGAGTTCGGGTCCTAGGTACACACTCTAGTATTCATAAGACTGAAAACGCCGTATGATTCATAATGTAGCGTGATTTATTTAACATACTCGCAGTAAAGGTTTCATTCTCTAATCCTTACAAACATGTATAGTGATGAAAGATCCAGACCCAGAAAATATTGTGATGTAATTTAACGTCGCACAGGCGCTATAATGCATCACGTTTTTATTATGCAAGCTTCAGATAAACGACGGTGGCTTTTTTGTTTGTTTGTTTGTTTTTGTGTGTTTAGATTTTGATGGCGTGCTCTACCACATCTCAAACCCCAATGGCGACAAGACCAAGTTGATGATCAGCATCTCGCTGAAGTTCTACAAAGAGCTGCAGGAGCACGGGGCTGACGAGGTACGAGCTTCCGAGTACACGTCTTGCACGTGTCCGTTTAACACGTGCCGCTTTTATCCGAGGCGACTCACCTCACGGGTGTGAGTCGTGCGGTTGTGCCGAATATCGACACGGTTGTGATTACTTACGGAGGAATCGCATCCGTGCCGATATTCACTATAACCCGCTCTTGCTTGTGCGATACTGCTTAATGTACGTGATTTTATTTATTTATTTTCGTGTGTGAAAGAGTTTTGACTGTGAAGTGTTTCGTTAAAGAACATTATAAAGCTAAAATGTTGGGTCGGATGGGTATCGGTATCGGCTGATACTCAAGGTTTCGGTATTGGAAAAGGAGTAAGTGTTCTCTCGGCATCTCTAAACTGTGATGCTGTGCTCCGAACCTGAGGCTCCTGAAGAGTAGAGGACGACTAACACACTGTACAGTAGCTTCAAAACTGACCAGTTGGACCAGTGAGGTGCAAATATGTTATAAAGTGACTAATACCTACGTTTAGAGCTCTTAAAGTCCATTACGTTTGTACCACTAAGATGCCACTGACGTACTGAGAGCAGTCCAACAACTAGATAATACGTACTTCAAGCAACGAACTTGGCCAAAAGTATGTGGACACATGACCATCGCACCGATATGTCGTTCTTCCCCAAACTGTTATCCGAAAGATGGAGGCACACAGTTGTATAGAAAGTCTTTGGACGCTGTAGCTTTACAATTTCCCTTCAAACTAAGAGGGACAAACATGTTCCAGCATGACAGTTCCCCTGTGCACAAGGCGAGCTCCGTGAAGACCTGGTTTGCCAAAGAAGGAGTGGAAGAACTCGAGTGTCCTGCACAGATCCCTGACCTCAACCCCACTGAACACCTCTGGAGCACCGACTGCACCCCAGGCCTCCTCAGATGACATCAGCGTAGCTGAATGAACACAAATCTCCACAGCCACGCTCCAAAATCTAGTGGAAAGCCTTCCCAGAAGACTGGAGGTTATTATAATAGTACAGGGGGAATAAATCTGGAATGGGATCTTCAACAAGCACATATGGTGTGGTGGTCAGGTGTCCACAAACTTTTGGTCCAAACCACCTTTTTTTTTAATTAATTTTTTTTTTTTTTATGGAGTCATGAGAATGTGAGGGATAGGTAGGTGAGTTAATTTCAGGTTTATAATGTGTGCCAAATTGTAATGGTATATTTAGACTAGATAACGAGAGTATTGCTTTCATGAACTGAAGGTAAAGTCGACTTTGATGAAATAATAAAAGCTCTTCATCTTGGATAGAAAACTAAAACTGTCAGACGCTCCATTCTGCCTGTAGCGTTATAGTTGTGGCTTAGAGACTACAGAGCGAATGCGGATTTAGTTCCCGTCCCTACAGCCGTCGTTGCTTAGAATCCTTAATACCTGTCCAGCGGTGGTCCTGTGCTGGTTTTCTTACACTGAGGTAGAGGCAGGCTGATATTTTGTATATAATGTATGGGCTACAAGCAGTTATTATGGCTGTAGCTACATGGTAGGTATAATTTATAATGTGTGTGTGTGTGTATATAAATCTATAGGGTGCACGGTGGCTTAGTAGTTAGCATGTTCGCCTCACACCTCAGGTTTGGGGGTTCGATTCCGTGTTCACCCCGTGCTGCGGGGGTTTCCTCCGGGTACTCATGTTTCCTCCCCCAGTCCAAAGACATGCACGGTAGGCGGATCGGCGTGTCCGAAGTGTATGAATAGGCGTATGAATCACTGCGCCCGGGGGCCATCTTCAGTCTTCTTGACTCAGTCTTGCCACCGGATCAAGTGAGAGTGAGGCCGATGCTGCACAAGTCTTCCTCACTTTAATCCAATTCACGAGCAAGTCGAGTTCCAGTTTGTGTCCTCCATAATGGAGGCAGAAATGGAAACTTCGGTCTAAATCCAACACGTGTGTTGGAATCCAAGCTGTGGATTCGATTCAAGGCCACCAAAAAGCCGAATCTAGTACTCTGAACTTCAACATTAGCAACGTTACATAGGAAAAGTAGTGTTTATTTTAATTGTGAGAGTAATTAAAGGTTGAATAACAGTCAAATAGACTGCAGTTCATACAGAGTGGGAATGATGATGGTCTAAATTTAAAGCCGAAGAAAGTCGGTTTTTCCAGTAGGTCGTTTAGATCGTTTGTCAAATTTAAGCAAATGTTCTGTAGAGGAGGTGACGATGGTGTAATTAAATAAACACCAGGACAGTCATGGAGAGACTGGAGTTTGTTTGTTTTTTTTTTCCCCCCAATTATTATAATTTTTTTATTTTTTTCGAAAAATGCTCCCATCAACCGTCCTTACGTTCTCGCGTGTATTCAAAGTTGCTATTGTGTTAAAAACCCGCTAATCTGGGCGTGATTATCAGTCATACGAAGTAAATATTTTCAGCGCAGTCACACTGTGTTTATTTCTCCCGTCCCTATTGGAGCTCACGATCACATTCGGGACTTTGTTGTGCGGTCTTGCAACAGGAAGTGCGTCTGACTCACCTCAGATAGAGGAAGTCACACGTTTCAGAAAGGCAGCCGAGATGCGTACTAGCTCCGAGGACACGCGGTCGAAAGGAGATTAGGCGGTCGGGAGGGTCTGACAGTCTGGTCTGAATTAGAATTAAAATTATAATTATAAAATAATCTCCCTAATCATGAAGGATGTGGTGCGCTGCTCCCAGACGATGCAAACAAGTATTCAAACCATGCGTGCTTCATAACAAAGGGCGCGGCGCATGCAAACCCAATGCAAACTCGGAGGAAGTCTCAGCTTCGTAAAGAACGTCCGTTCGAAATCACGAGGAGTCATGAGTGAAGATAAGAGACAATGAGTGATGATAAAATGCTGCTATTGCAATAAATAGCGAGATACTTTTCTGGAAAAATGGTGGGCGTCACCACTGCTGTTATAACATTAGCTCTATTGAGGACTTTATATATGTGCATAAAGTATAGAAAATGTATTAAAATGGTGCCGAATTTCACGTTTAACTGTTTGAGATAATGTTTTATGACTTTACTGCAAAAAGCTAAAGCTGTCGGTGCAGAATGTTCGATTTTGAAGAAATCGTGTAGTTTCAAGAAATCGCTTTGTTTGTTGAGAAATGCTGTATCAGGAATCTCACGCATGTTGCAAATTATTTCCCTTTGTTTGGCGTCCTTTGCTTTTCTTTCTTTTTTTTTTTTTTTTTTTTTTAAATCATGAGTTCAGCAGTTGAGAGACGCACAACACTACAAGATTACCACGACGCAAAACAAAACGTTTTGTCGAGATGGATTAAATCGCGGCAAGCCGTTTAAACCGTACAATTTTGTCGGCGCGTAATAAAATCGCACATCGTAAAATAATCCGGAAGTTGAGATCGTCAGTGTTGTGAGCAAAGACGGCCGACGATAAAGTCCTTGCGACGTCCGAAATATTTTTTTTTTAATTAAAATCTCGGAGTATAAGCAGTAATGCAACGCTTATCTAGTATTGAAATGTTTTGCATGATTGTCAACTTTCAGTTGCAAGATGTTTGAGGGTTTTCTTGCATGTTCTGCCCGTTTCACATCTCCTCACAACCCTTCGCTTCTTCTTTCTGAGACGTTCCTTGGTGGATTTGCTAGTGGGCTTATGATCATTATCCTGTTGAAAGGTCCAATTTCAGTTCAACTTTCAGACAGACGGCCTCACGTTATCTTCAAGTGCTCTTTGATATGATGCAGAATTCATAGCTGAATGAATGAATGAATGCAAGCTATCCAGTCCCTGGTCCCTTGAGGCAGCGAAGCAACCCCAAACCATAACATTTCCACACACCGTGCTTCACAGTTGGTATGAGGTGCTTCTCCTGAAAAACTGTCTTTGGTCTGCACCGAGCATATCTGCTGTTACTGTGGCCAAACATCTCTATCTTTGATTCATCTGTCCAGAGAACATAATTCCACAAGGCCTGGTCTTTGCCTATATGCTCATCGGCAAACTGTAGTCTTTCAGAGGCTTTTTCCTGACACGCCTCCCATACAGATCAAATTTGTGCGATCTCTTTCTGATTGTAGAGGCATGCACTTTGACACCAACAGCTGCAAGACTTACTAGCAGACCCTGTGGTGAAATTTTGGGGTTCTTGGAGAGTTCTCTTTGTATCTGTGGTCTGCTCTTGGGCTGAATTTGCTGGGACGGACAGTCCTGGATTAATCGGCAGGCGTTTTGTAATCTGTGCTGTTGGTAGATGATTTTCCGTACAGTGGAATGATGCATTTCAAATAATTTGGAGATCTTTTTAAATCCCTTCCCTTGCCAGACTCATAGGCATCCATAACCTTTATTCTGAAGGCCTTACAGAACTCTTCAGATCTTGGCATGATGACACCACACACCTCAATAACAAAGGGAACACCAGAGACTAGATATGAGAGGGGTATAAATAAGACCGGTTCCACCTGCACTCCCTAAGCACTTTGTCTGCTGCGACAATTCAACAAACTGCTTTTCTTTTGTTTTGTTTACTCTTCGTGATTCTTGCCCCTCGATGATCGTTTAAAGTCGGAGGATTATTGCAGGATTATCAGTACAGAAGTCCGTCTCGTCGTGGTGAATATTATGATCAGAATCGCTCTGTTTTGTTTCAGCTGCTCAAGAGGATCTATGGAAACCTCCTGGTGCCAGCAGAAGATGGTAAGCTGAGATCCTTGAAATATACTATCAGCTGGTTTTGTTTCTAAACTGGCTATGTGGGATGAAAGCTAATATTTTACTTCAGATGAAACCAGTGTTTCCAGCTCACTGTGGAATCCTACTGCCAATTTGTGGCATATTTACGATATATTTTTTCTTCTTCTCTTCCCTCCACAGGCTACAACGTGTCTTTGCTCTTTGACCTGGATGCGCTGCCAGCCAATAAGGAGGAGCTGGTCCACCAGGCGGGCATGCTCAAGAGAAACTGCTTTGCATCCGTGTTTGAAAAATACTTCAAGTTCCAGGAGGAAGGTCGCGAGGGCGAGCAGAGAGCCGTGGTCCATTACAGAGACGACGAGTCCATGTAGGTGGCCTGACGGAGCCGAGTACACGAGCGTAAAGTCTGAAGTGTAGCCGCTTTGTGCTGTGTAGTGATAAGACTGGACAGTCTTACTTTATAAGTTAGAAGATTTTCCCAGACGAGGCAGAATCTCGTCCTCGTCACGCTCCTGTCTCCTCAGCGTCTCTCCGTCCTCTCTGGTTTCAGGTACGTGGAGGCGAAGAAGGATCGTGTTACCGTCGTGTTCAGCACGGTCTTCAAGGATGACGATGATGTCATCATTGGAAAAGTGTTCATGCAGGTGTGTGAGCTTTTAGATTTTCAGCGATCACAGCTTTCTCACTATTATCACTCACTGTGGACGTGTCCCAAACCACACGTTCACTATATAGACCAAGTAAGCACACACACACACACACACACACACGCACGCTCAACATAATCAACAAACCAATATCTCATCATTGCCAGTCCATTGTGGGCGTGTTCCAAATCACACACCCTATTCACTTAATAGGCCACATAAAGACCTTCACGAACGTCCACTGAAGACATAGCTCAAACCACACACCCCGAGTAATACATGGGACAGCAACATCTACTGTGGACGCATCCCAAATCACACACCCAATTTACTATAGTCCACATAAACACCATCATAAAGCTCTCACAGTGATCCGTCTACTGCGGCTGCGTCTCAAATCACACACCCTGTCCATGATATTAAGCAACATAAACATAATCAAAAAGGCCCACCAATGAAGTGTCCCAAATCACCCACCCTGCTCACTATATAGGCCACATAAACACCATCTCAAATGCCGTCCATCATGGACATGCTTCAAAATCGCATGCCCTGTTTGCTCTATAGGCCAGGTTAGCGCCGTCTCACACGTCCGTCATGGGCGTGTCCGAAATCACACACTGTTTAGGCCAAATATAGATGATCAGTGTACTGCGGATGTCCCGATTCACATCCCTTATACAGATCTGTCTATCCAGATTGTATCCATGGAGATTATCAGGATGGACAAACAAAGCTCATGACCGTGTATGTGGTATCGGGTTAACACACAGGTTTTGGTGTGTGTGTGTGTGTGAGAGAGAGATGGCGCTTGCTCCTGCACGTCCTCACTCGTCCACCTTTACATTGGTCTAAATACTAAACAACCTTTCCACTATGGAATGTGAAATCTTCCGAATCCTTGTGTTTCTTTTCGTGTGTGAGAGAGAGAGAGAGAGAGATCAGCGCACTGATCTCTTCACCTGAGTTCCCCTTTATACAGACTGACATGTTTTTTTTTTCGGTATAGCTCTAAAATAAAATCTACTCAATGTTACCTCATCTCAGATGTATCCCATCATCCAGGACATGTTTTATTTATTTATTTATATTTACGATACTGGATTTCACAGTAGCATTTTTACACCCAGTAATAAATAAATTTAAAAAAAATTTTAAAGACGACGTTAGACGCCGCTGTCTTGTTGTACCGCTGAATGTAAAACAGCTGGATATGTGCTTTATCAAAACGGAAATACGCCATAGCCCCGAGTGTAAGCCGCCCGTTCACTGAAGGGGAAAGGACGCAGGATGTGAAAGATGTCTTTGTGGTTCCGTTTCACTTCATATAGGTGCATTTTGACCTGTGAATTCACACAGAAATCGTTCTTGAGAATCATTTACAATACGAAAGGTGAGACTTGTGCATTTCCGTGTTGATAAACAGGTCCTTCAGTAGTAAAACTGCTCAAATGTCCTATTCATCACAGTTTAATGTTTTATTCCAGTCTCGGTCGTTTTTTTCTTTTTAAGGCTACATCTGCGTTAATCCGGATAAATTTAAAAACGTGTCTTTTTCTCTGTACGTTTTGGCCTTCCGTATACACGTTCTCCCACGTGGGTATATTTGAAACCGGCATGTTTGCGTTGTAGTGTGGACCGAGAGAACTGAGGTATTCAGAAACAATGATGTATTTTTAGTCATGTCACCCATTCAACTCAAAACAAACAAGATGGTGGACGATGTTGTACTGCATCTGTCGTGCCTGCTGTCCAGTTAATAGCTTTGTTAAAGCTTAATGTCGCTTTCTATCTGACGGAAATGACGCAGACCAGGGCTTCATACATTTCAGTAATCATCGAGATTAAAACGAAACAAAAAAACCTTGAAATATTAAACTTTGTGTCATGAGTCGATAATATTTGAGGGTTAAAGGCTTTGCCCATAAACCCAACAGTGGCATCTTGTTCGTCTTTAAACTCTCAACCTTCTGATTAGAAGCCCAAAGTCTGAATCACGCCACTAAAAAAAATGGAGCATTTCTTCTGTTGCATGTGACGAGTGAGCGCACGGATAAAGCGAAGCTAATACACGTGCTGTTTTTTTTCCTACAGGAGTTTAAGGAGGGCCGGCGTGCGAGTCACACAGCTCCTCAAGTGCTGTTCAGCCACCGAGAGCCTCCTCTGGAGCTGAAGGACACGGACGCTACGGTGGGAGACAACATCGGCTACATCACCTTCGGTATGTACTTTTAACGTGTAAAGTAGACTCTTTCGTGCTGGACAGTAGGGAATTAGAGCTCCGCCCACAAACTCCTCATGCAGACTGGTGGCGAATTAAAAGAAAACTTCAAGCATCTCAGTAAGCTGACCGAACAGCTTCTTTGTACTATGTCATCATCTCTGTAATTATATTTGAAGGATGGACACGATGGTGGTGATGATGGGAAACAGCGCTGTTTCACACACCACTCCAAAATCTCCCATAGATGGCGATCTGATGAGTGAAGGCCATAGCATATGATTTACATCATCTTCATTCTCATCGATCCATTCAGTGAGCCTTGTACATGTGGGCGGGGTCATCCTAGAAGAGACCACGCCCATCAGGATAGAAACATTTCATCATAGCCTTTGACGAAACGCATAGTTGTGATTTTGACTGGTGGACCAGCTCCAAACCACATCATTTGTTTACCATGTGTGTCAAGCACCAGATGTGTTTCGAACCACACACTTTATAGATCACACAGGCCACACCAAATACGGTCCAGCATGTGGACAACGCATTATGGGACTTCACAAGTGTCCAGGGTGTTCTTTAAGTTAAACCGAGGATCATCTCCTTGGTCAGAGACCTGATTTAACTCCCAACCCTGGACCTGAGAGAACCCTTGTCCACACACACTTCAAATCAGCAAGGGCTGTTAATTAGCGGATTAGTTGGATCAGGTGTGTTGGGAGAAGGGAAGACACTGAGACTAAACGCTCTGACAGGTTTCTCCAGGACTAGGGATTAAAAGACAAGATTATTTTTGTTTGTAATGTTCTACGAAAGAAGTGCGGTGACTCTTACCAACTCGAAAACGGGCTCTGAGGTTTAGCGACATCGCTGTGATCCTCGAAAATGATTTAAAGATCAACAGACACGTCAAGATGCCGACTTTTCATAAGCCAATCCAATACTGATGGATTAAACCGAAGTCCCGCCCTCACAAATATGGTGTCTGATATTACGGAAGTTAAACTTGTTTGAATTTTTGACCGTCTAACCGAATGTCTAATAGAGTGGTGCCGAAGAGTCCTAAAGCCCAATGAGTTTGGTGAAAACATGCTGGAAAACGAAGGTGTTCAAAGGCTGTATTTTATATCCGTTCATGCCGCAACACCCCTCTTGGACCTTTTGGGCGTTAGTGTTGGCAAAGGTGTCGAAAGGTGGGACGTGTTCGCCGTGACCGATGATGACAGACTGTCAACATCCATTTCCCATCTGAAGTGTTCCCATGCTTTTAACGCATTCGCAGTGACGCACCTTGCGAAGATCACAGCTCGTCTCTCAGGACATGACTCGGTGTTGATTTTAGCGTTCTCGTTTATCGACACCGTAAATATCGTGTTCAGTTCTGCCTCCTTTAAAGAGTACGCTACATATCACAAGCTTCTCCGCACCCAAATGTGCGTATTTGACCCGCATTTTGACTCGCAATGGAAAGTGGTTATTATTTTGATTCGCAGATCTGAGTCATCATCTCGATGACTCCAAAAAAAAAATACGTCGACCTATAAATAATGTCGGCTTAAATCGAAGGAGGGTTTTTTTTTTTGTTTGTTTTTTTTTATATTAAGAGTTGCCAAGCTTCAGGAACCAATCAAAAATTGAGGCTTCAACAGCGCTGTGGTATAAAACATTAACATATTGGCACTGTGGAAAATAACAGCTATTGCTTTGACCACAGTGTGCAGTAACTACAAGTTTATTATTATTATTATTATTATTATTTTTTAAAAAGTTCTGTATATGGAAGGGTATTGATGATTGAACGTTATATGTTGCTATTATGTAGGTCTTATATTCTATTGCAATTCAGTCGAGTGAGAGCTTACACCTTTTAGTTTTTGGATGAAAAAAGAAAGGAAATGTCGCTTTACTTTATAATTAATCTACGGAAAAATATCATTCCAACAAGACACAAATTAAATGTGGCTGTGTCCTGTGATCCAAAACGCAGAATTATTTTAGACAAAAGACAAAACTACTGGAAAGGCAAAGCCAATTCATTCATTTTTGCTGTAGACTGGCCAGAGTGAAAGAAAGAAAGGATCTGCTCGTGATCCAAAACACACAAGCTCATGTGTGGAACATGGTGGAGGTAGTGTCATGGCTTGGGCTCGCACGGCTGCTTCTGGAACATTCTCACTAATCTTTATTGATGATGGAACTCATGATGGTAGCAGCAGAATGAAGTCACGTTGGAAGGTTTTAGGCTGGCAAAGTCAATCACCAGACCTTAACCCGGTGGAGCAGCATTTCGCCTCCTGAAGAGGTGAACTAAAAGAAGAAACCAACAGCCTGTCGATGTCCGCGAGTCACCGGCTCGATGCAGTAATTACAAGCAAGGGATATGCAACTAAATATCAAGTGTCATTTACTTCAACTTTCTGTTCCTATACTTTTGCCCACCTAAAAATTGTGTGGCCTGA
Organism: Ictalurus punctatus; assembly: GCF_001660625.3. Lineage (NCBI taxonomy): Eukaryota > Metazoa > Chordata > Actinopteri > Siluriformes > Ictaluridae > Ictalurus > Ictalurus punctatus. Next base: position 3,733,738 of record NC_030421.2, on the reverse strand, counting down.
TACGAAAGGTCCTACGTTTTATATTGTTTAACACGTCTAGATGTAAACACCAGAAAATAACTGAAATCCTAAACTCTCGTCTCATCTCCATCCTTTGATGTCGAACCCAAAGGTCTATAACGCCGACTGATGACTCGGCCTTGCTGTTCCGATAGTTCCGGAGGAGACTGTATGTCCTTTTCTGTGCTTTTTGTTTCAGTTGATTTTAAACGAAAGGTATTTTTTATCTCCTGTAGTCCTGTTCCCTCGTCATACCAACGCCAACGCCAGAGACAACACCATCAATCTCATCCACACCTTCCGTGATTACCTGCACTACCACATCAAGTGCTCCAAGGTGAGTTCTCCTTCACACACACACACACACACACACGGATGACACAATGAGATGTACGCAATCCCCCATTATACCAGATTTATTCAGCTTCTTTACTTATAACAGGAGACTCTCAAATCTAATCCCACAAACCGTCTTCAGTTCTAGGACCCACACTGCTAGAAAAAGAAATCATTATAGGCGCTTAACATTGCTGTTTGAGGAGACGACGAGATGTTCTAAAGGTTTATGAAAACGAATGGGTTGGAATATATGACGTGTTCAGTGATTGGCTGGCACTCTTTTCGATGATGTCATCCTTAAGAATATCAACGGTAAGTAATGAAAACGCCCGACTGTATTCATGTGGCGTTAACGCTTGCGCTCTGCATGTTTTAGGCTTACATCCACACCCGCATGAGAGCCAAGACCTCCGACTTCCTGAAGGTTCTGAACCGCGCTCGCCCCGATGCCGAAAAGAAAGAGATGAAGACGATCTCGTGAGTATCTGAGCGAGCACACATGGTCGTGGTTGTAGTGGAGTCGACGTGCTCGCCCCGCCGTGGTGAAAACGATGAGCTGTAAGATGGATCTGCGTCGCTACGCTCAAACCAACCAAAAGAATTGATCAGGTTTAGGAGCTCGACAATACAGGATGGTCTTGAAGTAGCGCCTCCACGTCGACCGGAGTCCGTCGGTGTCGTTTGGGCGTCCGGTAATGACTTTCCCCGTCACTTAGCGCTCGCGGAACCGACTGTGAGGACACCTCGGTGTTGATTAACAGTTCAGTGGACGGATTAGCACAGTTTTTCCTCGTGTTCGAGGAAACGCCTGAGGATTAATAAGTCGGTTTCTACAGAACGTAAAATAAAAGAGAGTAAGATCGTACGTATCGGTGGAAATTAGAGATGTCGATACTAGCAAAAAAAACGAAAACAAAACGGTGGCTCAGATATCAGAGAAACCATTTTGATATCTGATCCTGTACCAAGTGGCGCAACTTGGATTTGGAAGCACGTCATATTTTTGAAACTGGAAATGTTTCAGAAAAAAATCCAAAATAATGGAGTATTTTAGCATCTTCAAAGTAGACGCCGTTTTTGTCTAGAATTTCCAGAAATGTAATTCTTGGCGTTTTCTCACGACTGATTTCTTGAGGAATTTCCCTGAGATGCTTTTTAAACAGTATTAAAGGAGTTCACACCGACGCCGGACTCTTATCGGCTGCTTTTCGGAATATTTCCCTCCGAGTCGTCCGTTTAAATACATCTAGGGGCGCACGGTGGCTTAGTGGTCAGCACGTTCGCCTCACACCTCCAGGGTCCGGTTTTCGAGTCCCACTGGAGCCATGTGTGTGCGGAGTTTGCATGTTCCTCCGGGTACTCCGGTTTCCTCCCCCAGTCCAAAGACATGCACGGTAGGCCGTTTGGCGTGTCTAAAGTGTCCGTAGTGTATGAACGGGTGTGTGAGTGTGTATGTGATTGTGCCCTGCGATGGACACCCGGTCCAGGGTGTACCCCGCCTTGTGCCCCATGCTCCCCGGGATAGTCTCCAGGTTCCCCGTGAAAAGGAGTAAACGGTAGAAGATGGATGGATGGACGTTCGTTTTCTAATGAAAGAAACGAGGGATGCCGTGCCATGTTTCTCTCAGATTACGAAGGGTGTATTGGTCTCCACACTCACCAACTAACACTCGTATGTCTCATCAAAGAGGAATTAGGAAGACGCCCTCTCACCCTGTGTTCTCGCTGTTCAAGTCTGTAGCATCAGAAAGACAATGCAGAATTCCATGTAATGAAACCTAAAGCCTGAACATTTTTTCGTTTCTCGCGGCATCAGATCAGGCTACTGATTGGAGTGTTAGATAAATGAGAAACTGTAGTGAACTGATAAACAGGCAGATACCGACACCTTGTTTTTGTTCAGATCGATCTAAAGTCAATGACAAAAAAAAAAAAGCTAAAAGCAACCCTCTCTGTTGAGTCGACAAATCATTACCGCATTCTCAGTTCCTGCTTAGCGGCAGAACGAAAACCCACACAGTTCTGGAATTCGTGACAGTGAAGGCTCCGACTTCCTGTTTAACTCCATTTGAAATCAGCCTTTGGCGATAGACATTTTCTCTTTCCCTTTATTTATATCTATGTTTGGATGATTTTTTTTTTTTTTTTTTTTTTTGCATATAACGGACATTTTTTTTGTGGCTTCTTTTTTTTTTTTTTTTTAAAGCAGATACTCATGAGATTGAACTTTTATGGTCACGAAGTCCAGAGTAGCATTAAGTTCCCTCGCTCACACATTTCCTGTGTGTTAATGTTTAAACAGTAAAATGTTTTGTTAACACACGCCTCAAACATTCCGCTCTTTGCTTAAGGAGGAGGCTTCAAGAGTAATCCAGGGACAGTCTGCTAAGATTCAGCAGTGGCATAAACACACCCGCTGTCCAATTTTTCAATTAAATTTTACTTGTGTAGCGCTTTTAACAACGGGCATTGTCTCAAAGCGGCTTTACAGAAACATATAAACACAGGATAGAGATTTTATGTGTGTGAATTTATCCCTATTGGGCAAGCCGGTGGTGAGGTAAAACTCCCCGAGATGATATGAGGAAGAAACCTTGAGAGGAACCGGACTCGGAAGGGAACCCGTCCTCGTCTGGGTGACGACGGATAGTGTGAGAGTAAAAGAAAGTTCATTATGGTGTTTATATGAAGTCTGTGTGTTGAACTAGTCCACTGTTCACTAAAGGAGACCCGAGTGTAAAACCGCATGTGGTAATCGCAGTCCCAAGGCCATCGCAGCAACCGTAGTCCACGACTACGTATTTGGGTTATAAAACCTCACCAGGAATTAAAAATGTAAAAATCTAAAAGTTTAATGTCATGAATTTGTTTCTGTCGTGGTACTTCAAGCAGGATCGTTCACTAGCTAGTGGATTTATTTACTTTTGTTTTTTTTTAATCGTTAAACACTTAAAAGTCGTTAGACTCGAACAACCCATATACAAAAAGTCAAATAAAGTTCAAAAACGCTAACTCGAATATCATCCGAGAGCCGCAACGAGGATAACAAGCTACGTACATTTGTAGACGAAGTTGGCCGAGAGTTCGTCTGCCATCTTTATTTTATTTATTTATTTATTTTTGAGCTGAGCGGCTTCAGAAAACATGACATCATTTCCAGTAAGGGAACACATTGAGCATCGATGCTCCCTGGTTTTTGCGGTGCATTGTGGGAATCTTTTTTTTTTTTTCTTTTTTCACACGTTCCCGTGCACTCCACTGGAAGGATTTTGCGATTGAGACGGCGTTTAAAAATGGCCGCCTCGCCGATCATTGCCCTGACCGCCGAACTAGGGAGTCGATTGAGACGCACCCGGAGCTCTTGCTTTTCAGCGTGTAAGGTTCTCACTATATAACCGATGATAAAATGTTCAGCCTTTAGAGGCGACTCGCGATCACTTCTGACATCGTCCTTACGAAGTGCTCCCATGTTGGCGGTTTTATTTTAAACCGGTCGAGCCATATCGGAGCAGTGTAATTAAGGTTTTGCTGTCGAGTGTGAAACCGTGTGCCACAGATGAAAACCAGTACTGTTGTATTTCACCGTATCTCACCAGTGTAACCGCTTTCGCGTCGTTTCAGACACGCAGTCTGAAGTGTGCGAGCCTCGGGTTTGTGTCTGAAACCAAATCACAGCCGTGACGTTATTCGCAATAACACATTCCCTGTCGAGTTCTAGATAAGTCGCAGACAAGGAATGCAAAGAACTTATAGACAGGAATTGTTTTTCTGGTCAAGTACAGACGTTTTACGGATCGTTTTCGCTAATTCTGATTTCCTCTCTCCAGGGGCAAGACATTTTCTCGCTAAGGTGGCACACAGTGACCAAACATGCTTACAGGACCAGCCAGCGCTGCCCGAGTGCGACGTGGACTACGACACCCGGATTCGGACAGCGCTCGTAGACTCCTAGATGCTTGCAAATCCTTCAAGGAACAAAATAAAACGAATTTCCTTTGAGTTTTCCACACAGTTCGACAAAAAAAAAAAAAAAAAAAAGTCGTAAAGATTTTTATACAGCTCTGGGTGAATTGGACATTTGGTACTTTTTCCGCGCCTTCCCGCTGTAACCTGCCGTGTGCCGTCTCGAGAAATGTTTATGCAGTATCGCTCCACGTCTGTGCTATTGTCTTTGGTTTTGTGCCAGAATACCTGTCTGCTTTTGAACTAATAAATAAACCAGTCTTGGAGAAAAGAAGTGTTGATGTGCTTCAATTAAAAAAAAGGGTTGTCTCATGGGAAAAATAACCATCTCCTGTGTTTATTTTACTCGCCAGTTATATTTATCCTAAGCTAACGGCGGTTGTTATTATTATTATTATTATTATATTAAATTGTCTTACTGCTCAGATATCGTTAACTTGATTTATAAAGTCGTATCTCGGATCAGCTACTGTACTAAACCCAATAATGTGACGGTGTCTCTTTGATTACAAAACTGTGAAACACCCAGACGATACACAATACACACCAAGCCTTAGGGGTCAGAGGTCACACTTCTTTTATTGTTGAACAGAGGGACAACAGGCAGACATGCACACTTCAGAGACAGAGAGAAATATAGAAAGAAAGAGATTAAGGCAGTAATTTAAAACTGACACCACTGAGGACGTTGTGCAACACTGCAGTGGAAGCATCATTCTTCCACGTTCTGTAAAGCCTCCGCCTCTGGGTTCTCCACAGTAGGTTTTAACTCCACCTCCTCCTTGGCCTCATTGTCCTCCACAGGACTTGCCGCCTTCTCCACCTGAGTGTGCACCACAGGACTCGCTGTGTCTTCCACCTTCTCCACCTGAGTGTGCACCACAAGACTCACTGCGTCTTCCACCTTCTCCACCTGAGTGTGCACCACAGGACTCACTGCGTCTTCCACCTTCTCCACCTGAGTGTGCACCACAAGACTCACTGCGTCTTCCACCTTCTCCACCTGAGTGTGCACCACAAGACTCACTGCGTCTTCCACCTTCTCCACGTTAACATCCTCTACAGTGTACTCTGTACTTTCTTTCTCCACCAGAATGTCTTCTACGAGGCTCACCATCTCCTCTTCCTCCGCCTTCTCGGCTACAGTGTCCTCCACTGGGCTCACTGTCCTGGGCTCCTCCTCGTTCTCCGCCTGAACTTCCACCACCGTCTCCTCCTCCTTCTCCATTTCCTCTTCAATAACTCGGTCTTCTTCCATTCCTTGTCCATCTTCTTTTTGATCGTACTGCTTGTTCATGGCAGTGTTTGCAGAGTTCAGCTCCAGGTCCTTCTGAACGACTGTCTGTTCTTCCACGATTTCGTTATTGAGTATCGGGTCAGGAATCAGGTACCGGGGCTCTGCGAGAGAACAAGCAGTACAGAGATCATTACAGGGTTTTTGATTTGCTTTAGCATAAATATGAATATGGTGGTGTATTGATGTATGGTGGTGTATTGATGTATGGTGGTGTAACAGTAAATAATGAAGTGGACTTATCAGGTGTTATATACTTATATGCAGGTCTTTAAAAAGTTATAATTTTGTCTGAAACTCAATTTTTTTTTTTTCCAATTAAAAGCCTTAAAGGGATAGTTCACCCAAAAATGGAAATTCTGTCATCAGTTACTCACCCTCATGTCGTTCCAAACCCGTACGACTTTCATTCATCTTTGGAACACAAATGAAGATGTTTTTAATGAAACCTGTGAGATTTCTGTTCCTCCATTGGCAGTCCAAGTAACCAAAACGTTCACGCTCCAAAAAGATGAAAGTCCCAAAGATGAAAGTTTTATGGGTTTGGAACGACACGAGGGTGAGTAATTGATGACGGATCACCCAAAAATGAAAATTTTATCACTTTAAAACAGTATTAAAGTATAAAATTATTGTTAAAGTATTAACACTTTATTTAATACACACAGTATTAAAGTGTAAAAATTCAAATGTACATAGTTATATATATATATATATATATATATATATATATATACACACACACATATGCACATAAATATATATATATATATATATATATATATATATATATATATATATATGTGTGTGTGTGTGTGTGTGTGTGTGTGTGTGTGTGTGTGTGTGTGTATTGCATGCTATCCATGGCTCAGAGATGAAATTAGCTGTACTGCCTAGGTGGGAGGTTCACGTTCTCTTTCCATCAACTAGCCAATCAGGGACACCTATGGGTTCATGTATGAGGAAGAGGGCAGATAGCGCTTTCCTCCGAGTGTGTTACTCTGCCCACTGATGTAGCATGAGCAGTAGTTTGAAAAGATGTGGTTGTGACTGGTTACTGTTACTCACACTGGAGACATAAATGCCTCCATACCAACAATGCAATAGTGCTGTGGTGTAAATGTAATGTAATGTAGTTTGGTATAATATGGGGGACAGTATATGTACAACATGACTGTCTAAGAGCTCTAAAGATCTCTGAAGGTATCAAACCCATGAGGCCTTGTAAACTTTCCTACTTTGTGTTTTTCCTCTCTCTCTCTCTCTCTCTCTTTTTTCTTTAAAGGTAACAAACATACCCGCTTTTGTCTAACGATCTATCACGCTTTATGCTTCAGTGGAGACACACACACACATCATCAGCAATCATGGCTGATGTGACAGGTTTAAAAGGATTGACATGTTGGTTCGGACAGCATGAGAAAACAGTAATCGTGGTTTTTAAGTGGGTGTTTAACCAGTGGAGATGAATTAGGTGTTCAGTGTAGACGAGTGACAGGCAGAGAACTAGACTGTAAGACGGGATGGACGAATGGGTGAATAATCAGAATGACACAGCACTTACCAGCGCTCAGAGCCTGCTCTAATGAGAACTCCACACTGAGAGAGAGAGAGAGAGAGAGAGAGAGAGAGAGAGAGAGAGAATGAATGTGTTTAGACGAGCAGAAGACAGACACTGAGGGTGTGTTAGTTAGGAGCTTATTGCACAATACTCTGAGACGTTTAACACACGCAACACTATACTGATACTGGACGTTTCGGGGTGTTTTCACACCGAGTTCGTTTGAGCCGGTTCAGCGTGTATATGTGAACGAGGCGAGTGATCTCAGACCCCCCTAAAAGGACGCAAACACGAACGGAAGTTCGTTTGTGGTTTGATTTCTTCGTGACATGGGAAAGCAACGAGGTCCCGGTCCACCTTGTGTTTCGTTTCGACATGTGAAACCTGGAGGCTCGCCGTACCTGCAGCCATGTCAGGTCACGGGGTCGTGTGGTCTCAGGAGGAGAGCTGTGCACTTTTTGAAATTTGGAAAGAGGATTGCATTAAACGGCAACACGTAAGAACTTAAAAATGAAGGAAAGAGGCTGTAACAGGAAAGTAAAAACAAAAAAAAACACGAGCACCCGTGACACGACGCGTCGGAGTGGTGAGTCCACTGAAATGAACGATTAAGGTCCCTTCTATGAGGACTTGGATGAAATTTTAGGTGCAAGCTGGAGTTCTTATGAAGTTGTGGTGCGAACAAGAACGGGTCTGAGATCACTTCGTTGCTGAAGAGGAACGAAAAAAAGAACCGGGTTCTCGTTTGAGTCCACTATATTGTGAACACCAAAAGGACTGAGGTCACTTTCGGCCAGGTTCACGGTTTTAAGTGAACTGGGTTTGGTTCTTTTAAAACGAACTATATATGAAAACACCCTTAAACAACCATCAGTACTGCTGGGCTCCCATTCAGGAGGCAGTGTCAGGACGGGCTTCTAATAATCTACTGAATATCGAATTACATTTACGGAATCCAATCTTTCTGTTCACAGGACAAGAGTTACATTAAAGTTTGCAAACATGGCAGAGAGAACCGTCTCGCTCTGACTGAGAAGTACGTTTACAACTCTGACTATAACTCAACCGCCTTCCTCTCGGCAAATACTTCTGCTTTATAATTCCGTCTATAGATCAATAGCCACACCAGTCAGGTCACTCTTGGATAGCAGAACATTTTTTTTTTTTTTTAGAAATCTGAATGCATTGCCGGTTATGTTTAACATTTTCTATTTCTTTTTTTTTTTTTCCCGGTTAAAGCGGCGGTTTGTAATTTTAGAGCGAATTGCAACTGCAGTGAAAACACTGACATGCTCTCTAAGGGACACCACAGGCACGGTTGAAACCACACGTGTTAGCTTTTAAGTAAAAGGGGCGGGGCAGAGCTGAGCAGCTTTTTGTCATTGAGAGCTGAGCTCAATTCTGGGCTGGAAAAATGTCAACAGAAGCTTGACATGAAGGGACCAAGCAGCTCTATCACATGGCAATATTATGAGTTTTTCTAAAGTATCTTTGAAATGACTCGATCATGTTCAGTACAGAAACACTTTAAACCAATACAGGAACATATTTTAAATATTACAAACCGCACCTTTAACATACTGCTTAGCCAGCACAGGGAATAATAACCATTCAAAAATATTAATAATAAAAAAAATATTTAAAAAAAAAAAAAACACATTTGCATTTCAAATGTTGGCTCGGACCTATTCGATTCCTAGGGTGAAGTTTTATTTGGCAGACTTCCATGTTATATTGCCGGGGGCTGAAACTGGCTGCGACAGGTCTGCTGTTTATTTTTTCCTTTCTTGCGAAAAAATGTGATTTAGAGCTTTCTGGAAGTCACAACCACGAAGTGTTAGCTCATTTCCCTTCAATTACTGTATATCAGCATTTTTAGATGATTTGCATGTTAAGGCTCTGTAATATGGCAACTTTTTTATGCACAATATGCGTAATTACTCAAATTGTCATAGCTACTGTATAGATTTGTGACATCTCTTGCTTTCATTTACCTTTCGCCATCTCCATCCAAACCGACGCCTCCAATATTAGCATCTTCAAATGCACCATTATCGATGACATTAGCATCTTCTGGTGGGCCGGTATTCTTGATATTGAAATCTTCTCGTGCTCCCATGCCTCTAGAATCACCATATTCAGGTAATCCAAAATCGGGGACACCGCTGGAGGGCAGTCCTGTGCCTGCCAGAAGACTGTGATAGACAGCGATCTCTTCCTCCAGTTTACTCTTGATGTTAATCAGAGCCTCGTACTCCGCCCCCTGCCTTTTCACCTGGGCGAGGACATCCGCAAGCTCCGCCTCCAGCTGCTGGATAACCATGTTGTGATTGTTTACGTTTCTGGAGCAATGTCCCACCGTGTCATTCAGCGTGTCTTCCAGAGAGCGGTTCTGTAAAGAGACGTGTCCGGTTAGCCGTCAGCGCATGAGCGTTAAACGTTAAGTGCATTTCTGCATACATGCGCTCACAGATGCACACGATTGGCTAGTGTCGCTGTGATTGACAGGGGATAGAAAGAATGCCCCTCCCACCAAATATTTATTTTCTACATAAAAATAAATATTATATCACGCAAAATAAAAATGTAGTATAAAATCATATAGTATTTTTTATTATCGTTTTTTTTTTTTTCTTGTAATTTCTAGTATAGAGTACAGTGCTGTGAAAAAGTATTTGCCCCATCCTGATTTCTTCTGTTTTCTTGTACGTCTAATACTAAATCTTTTTAAATCTTCAAACGAAATACAACATAAAACAAAAGACAACCTGAGTAAACACACAATACAGTTATTTATTTATTTACTGAGGTGGAAAAAAATGTTATCCAACACCTATCACCAATGTGAAAAACTATTTGGCCCCTTAAACTTAAAATCTGGTTGTGCCACCTTTAGCAGCAACCAAATGCTTCCAATAACTGGAGATCGGTCTTTCACTTACTTCTAGGACTAGGACTTATTCCTACGCTTTGGATCGTTGTCTTGCTGCATAATCCAGTTGCGCTTGAGTTTCTCCTTTAGGATTTTCTGGTAGAGAGCAGAATTCATGTTTTCCTCAATTATTGCAAGTTGCCCAGTCCCTGAAGCAGTAAAGCATCCCCACACCATCACACTACCTCCACCATGCTTGACTGTAGCTATGATGATGTTTTTGTGGAATTCGGTGTTTGGTTTAAGCTAGATATAACGGGACTCCTGTCTTCCAAATAATTCCACTTTCCACTCATCAGTCCACAGAACATTCTCTAAAAGGTTTGAGGATCATCAAGGTGTGTTTTAGCAAAATTCAGACGAGCGTTAATGTTCTTCTGGGTCAGCAGTGGTTTTCACCTCACCACTCTTCCATGGATGCCATTACTGCCCAGTGTCTGTCTGATAGTGGAGTCATGAACAGTGACCTTTATTGATGCAAGAGAGGCCTGTAGGTCCTTAAATGTTGTCCTCGGCTCTTTTGTGACTTCCTGGATGAATGGTTACTGTGCTCTTGGAGGAGTTTTGGAAGGTCGGCCACTTCTGGGAAGGTTCACTACTGTGCCGAGTTTTTCCATTTGTTAATGAGAGAGAGGTCAGAGGCGAATGGCCAGACAGGTTCAAGGTGACAGGAAGGCAATGATAACTCAAATAACCACTTTTTACAACCGTGGTGAGCAGAAAAGCATCTCAGAACATACAACTTTGAGGAGGATGGGAAACAACAGCAGAAGACCGAATCGGATTCCACTTCTGTCAGCCGGACTGCTTCCGATACAGATTATAGGGTGAGAACTTGGCATCAACAGCATGAATCCATGGACCCAACTTGCCTGGTGTCAACGTTGAGTCCGGTAATCGTGGTTTAATGGTGTGGGGAATGTTTTCTTGGCACAAATTTGATCCCTTACTACCAACCAAAGGCCATTTTCAGGAGATTCGCAGCATGAACGTGAAACTGAGAAATCTGAAGCAATAATGTGATGCAATCATGTCAACATGGACCACTGCTCATTGGTGAACAGAACAGACGGTGTTAAAAGCAGACACACCTTGTGCATTTATGCAGATAATGCATTTGCACTAATTTAGCCTGTCACGAATTTTGGCACAAATTAAATATTCTTGCAAACAGCACAGGTTGCCTAGTGTTTTTTTTATCTGCAGATTTATTTATTTATTTTTATTTTTTTACAGACTCCATGTTTACATCTGGTTTTCTTTGATTCAGAGACTTCCAGTTAAGCTGAACGAGGAAGTGAAATCTGAGCTTAAGTAATGTGCGTCTTTCATGGATGAAAGCCCGGTTACCAATAGCAGTGTTAACCGCCGAGTTGACGGTAGGCAACCGAGCTTATGTTTAGATGATGCACTTTGGGTATATTTTCTTCCTAAAATGTTTAGTGTTTTTCTAAAAATAAATAAATAAAAGTCAAATGAAATAAAGTACTAACAACTAGTCGTGTATCTTTTTTTGATGAAATGTAAACACTTTTTCACTACTCGACAATCTATTTAAACACTTTTTTACAAAAAAAATATTTTACTCTTTCATTTTAATTCTATTTAAGGTAAGTTTCCAGAAGTGTCGGTTATTTAAGAAGAACGTATTCAATATAATAATACCTTATTAGTAGTAATAATTACAAATTATAAAAGCTATCTGAAGAAAAGTGAATAACAAAAACAACAACAAGAAGAAGCAGTTAAGGATCATATTTACCATATTCAGTTAAAATCATCTTGTCGTGTATTAAATATGTTCTAATACAAATATTATAATGAACAGTTTTTGATGTTGGAAAGCATCTCTCTCTCTCTCTCTCTCTCTCTCTCTCTCTCTCTCTCTCTCTCATGGTGGGTTCAGTCTCCCAGGTCATAAACCTGTTGTACAGGTCCCACAAGTCCTCTGTGTTTAATCACTCGGAATGATAATATGACCGCTAATAAAGAGCCGACAGAGCTAATAAAATTTTCCACTGTCAGGATCTGGCTTGATGCAAAGCAATAAAAAATATATATATTTAATTACCTAAAATTATATGAGAACAAGGAACCATGTTAAATGACATGTCTTTCTTCTTCTAGCCTGAAACATGATCAATGTCTGCTGAATGAAAGACATTTAAAGCTGCCAGGTGTTTCACCTGATACAATACGATTACACAGAGGCCACGCCTACTTCACTGGGACTGACTGTACAAAATCTGCACTTCTTTCATTCTATGCTGGGGAGCGTGCGTGTTTGTGTGTGTGAGTGTGTGTGTATGTATGTGTGTGTGTTATACCATGCTGTGCATGCCCTGAAGTTCGATCTCCAGCTGTTGTTTCTGTCTGCGCAGGTCGCTCAGCTCGCTCTGTCCCTGCTGGAGAGCATCGGTGTTCCTGCTCACCTCTGCTGAGATGTTTTCAAACTGTCAAAAAACGTTAGTGAAGACTGTAGTTGAAGGAAAAGAACACGGTTCTCGCAATATTATCACACGGTACATCTGGCTAGCGTTGTACATGTCGAGAGTATATAATCGTGTGTGAGGAAACGTAATCAATTCCATAGACCGACCGCAGCTTGCTCTAAAACCTACAGGTATCCCCCATTGCATTCATGTTACAAGAGATCGTACTAATCTACAGTGACGCTTCTGGTTTGTTCACGTTATCATTACAGCTGTGACGGATCATTTTACAGATTTACAAGCACAAAGATGAATCGCTGAGGAAGAAAGCCGCTCGGGCGTAGTGAAAGACGCCCGGTTTTATTTCCACGTTGATTAAAAGCATCGATTGAAAGAAACCAGGCCAATAGAAATACCTTTCGAATATCAACTCTACGTAAACAAACTCATTTTAATGCACCAGGATGTTTCTGTTACAAAGTGTTTACTTCTTACATCCTTTTTTTTTTTTTCCTTCCTCAATCTTCACTACAGCAATTTCACGTTAATTAAAAAAAAAAACGTATTAATGAATGATGTGTTGTTTTAACAGTTTACGGTTACGTTTAATGTTGTGGAACATCTGTGAGGTAAGTTCGGGTACACTAGATGTGGGCGTGTCCACCAAATTATGCAAGTTTGGATCGACTTGGCGCAGCAACTACGAGTAGGAGCGAAGACTGTGATCCGCCTTCGAGTCCGAATAGTTTCATATATATATATATATATATATATATATATATATATATATATATGAAAAAAAAGCAACGTGATATAAAAAGTTCTCTGACCTTGGCTTGGTACCAGGCCTCGGTCTCCTCCCGGTTCTTCTGTGCCGCTTTTGCATATTGATGGCGGATTTTGTCGATGGTCTCGCTGAGGTCTTGGCCCTTCGCAGCGTCCATCTGCACGTCCACGGTGGCGTCTCTGATCTGGCCTTTCACACTGGCGACATCCTAAACAAGGATATAAATAGGTCGTATCAATATACATATAAAAAGCAATACATACATAAGCATGGGGCAGTGGTGGCTTAGCCGTTAAGGGTTACTGATCGACAGGTCGGGGGTTCAAGCCCCAGGACTGCCAGGCTCTGGGTGAACCCCGACCTTCCGAGAGCCTAGCCCCGGTGCTGCCAATCTGCCACTGTTGGGCCCTTGAGCACGGCCCTTAACCCTCTCGACCCCAGGGCGCGCTGTATCATGTCTGACCCTGCGCTCTGACCCCAACTTCCTAACATGCCGGAATATGCGAAGAAAACAATTTCACTCTGCTGTAATGTCTACGTGACCAATAAAGACTCATCATCATTATCACATGACTCACTGGAACAAACACTGACAAGTGTAGACATTAGATAACGTGTATATCTGCATGTTTATTCAAAGCTGATTAGAATTAACCTCCTAACCCCCGAAAAGCCTAGCACATGTCTCGGTGTAGTAATTACTCACCTTGTGTAACAGATTCGATGTTAAAGGGTTTCAACTGCGATTAAAGGTGCAGTATGCAATTTTAATTCAACAACACGTTAAAGAATTGCTTTTAAGAATCGTCGTCACGTCCTTATAGAGGATGAACACATGTATAAATATAGATTCAGAGTTTTGGAGCAGGTTATACGACTCATTAAGATGACGGCCGAGGACTGTATACAGTAGCCAAGGTGGGAATGTGACGCTACTAACAGTAACCTTCCCGCGATGTCGCCTTCTGGGGCAATCTCTCAGCTGCTCATTGGTTGAAGACTAGATGAACTGGAATATGAAGAGACCCTATGAGTGTTTATTTATATTTTTAATGTCCTGTAGCTCAGGAAAGGCCAGGGAAGTTTGTTTTTGAACTATTTATACTATCAATAATAATATCTTTTGTATTTAAGAGACTTGGGGGTGTTCAGTTATAATGAAATTCAGTATGGGTCAAGTCAGAGAGCAAAATCAGCTCCCGGATTGTTGGATTCACGAATAACTAGTACTGAACTGGGATTAAACGTGCACGAAGTAATAAAATCGTTGTTCTTATGCATGTTTATTTGTATAATGTTCATATGTTTATTATTACGTTGTTATATACATGGTTACTAATTACAAGGTTATTGTGTACACACCTGGTTTTGAAGCCAGTGCTCCTCTGTAGAGCCACTATATAACTCTACATAACTCATAATAATATCTCAAATCCAAACACTCACATGATTTGCTGCCTTCTTTACCATTGCAAATATTCAAGTAAAATTAGAATAAAAATTTTTTAAAAAGACCTCCGGGTAAAATAAAAATTATTTTAAAAACCTTGTAAAATTTCTAAAAAAAAATTTGTGTTTAACAGTAGCATGATTCTGTTCATTGACTTCGTGTCCAAATTTTTATTTGAATTCTTTTGATATAACATTCCCATTTTGCTGGCAAATCAATAAATTCACCTGTTTTAGAAAGATACAAAAAGACACGAAAGGTAACACAGATAGACCCAGAAGCCATTTTGGAAATGTGTGTTATTTTAACTTGTCTCAGTTTCAATAAAAGTGACATGTTCTGTTGTTGGATTCAGAAATAGCAATAGCTAATTTGTGTGTTAAAAAAAAAAAATTTTAGGTCGAAAACTCAATAGAACACCATTGAATTGGCTGGAAAACTCACACGGGATCAAAAGGCGCATGTTTAAATGGAACGGTTTCTACGAAGTTTTCTTAAAATTGTGAGAATCGTTTTTTTTGTTGTTTTTTTTTAAAATTACATCCAGCTAAAAATGTATATAAAGCTACTGTATACGTTCTAAAAGACGGACGAGCAGAGACATCTGTAGACATTTCGCATCGTTATAAAGCTTCACGGTGAAAGTCGCGTCGTATTCGGAGTCCTTACAGAGCTTACAGAGCACGTACAGGATCTCGTTGCCGAAAGGTATCCGTCCGGAGAGACATGCAAAAGAATTTCCAAAACATTAGATGTACTACGGAAGACAGGGAAAGCCATCGTCAACAAGTGAAGAACATGGGACATCGGTGTGGCATTACCAGGAACAGGACGTCCTGTCCAAAAGTATCAAAACAACAAGATGAAATCTTCTCAAGGAGGCCAGGAGAAGCATTAAAGGAGCTGTCTGGTACTGTAAGTACAGGTAAATACATCCTGCATGTGAACATCTCTTGAATTCTTCATGTCTGATGGAAGGCATTTCTCGTGGAAAAAAAAAAAAAAAAAAGAATAATCCAAGCCCTCTTAAAATTAGGCAAACCATGTGGCAAAATGTGTAAAAGTCTGATGAGACCAATGTAGAACTTTTTTGGCCATAATTCTAAAAGATATGTTTGGAGCAAAGACACGTACAGCTTACCACAGAAAGAACACCATACGCATGGTGAAGCATGCTGCTGGCAGCATCATGCGTTTTATTTAGCCTGCAGGACTGTGGTCTTGTGATTGACCTGTTTTGTGTAGTTTTTTCAACTTTGCAGCAGTCGTCATGCTATTCTGTGATTTTATTTATTTATTATTATTTTTTTTTTAAGTGTCACGTATATATCTTTTAATAATAGTTACAGAAATGTGGTATTTGACAAATGTTGTTTTTAGTTATTGGACCTTTAATGGCTGTCATTCTGAGATGTGGTTTATTTACTTTAAAGTTTATGGTTATAGTTCCAACTCCAGCTCGTGGCTTCCTTTATAAAGTACTTACTGCACCTTTAATGGCCGTCCTGTAGATGTACTTTATGATTTAAGCGGTACCTCTTCATGACTCTTTTTCAGGAATATCAGCTCCTCCGTCAGAGCCTCGACCTCGCTCTCCAGCTGCATGCGGTTCATGTGCGTGTCGTCGATCATCTTCCGGAGGTTCGTGATGTCCTGTTCGACTCCCTGGCGGACTGCGATCTCCGCCTCTAACCTGCGGTTCACCAATCCACACACGCACATGTACACACATACAGGTTCACGCTTCACTTCTCCAGTCATCCATGTGTACACAACGCTGTGTTTGCACAACATCGTAGGCAGGTATAATTACGTGCTTTTCCAGACGCAGACTGCGTGTCGGCTTTGCTTAAATCGCTCTGTCTGCTCAAGTCCTCAATTTACAATCTACATTTAGTACAGAAGGGATTCATTTCTGTCTGAACGAGCAATCTTTATGCATGTACCACAGTGGACAAACACACAACCAGATATTAAGCTCAGGCGTGACTCAGAAGTGTAGCTGAAACACAACATTCTGCTTAATTATTGTTGTCTTTGAGTCACTGATTAATCAGCTTCACTCAAATACGCAGTCGAGTCGACAAACAAACGAACAGGACGTTTTCTGACTCGAACTCCAAGTCTTGTTGTATACCTTTACTCTCTTTGAACTGAATCTCAATCGTAATCTCACTTGGACATTATATTTTGCTTTCTTCAGTCACGTCCTATCGTGTTTAGGGTCTCGGGCTGGGCAATATAATGACATAATATTGATAGTGTGATAAATTATGTCACAATACACTTTTATATATGATATAATGGGTATCACAGTATTGTCTTTATATATAAACTATCTTTAATTTAAGTCAAAAGCATCAGATGTCCTCATCAAACATCAGAATGGGGAAAAGGTGTGATATCTGCGACTTTAACCGCGGCATGTGTGTTAGTTCCAGACGTGAGTATTTCCGAAGCTGCTGATCTCCTGGAATTTTCACACACAACGGTCTCTAGAGTTTATACAGAATGGTGCGGAAAACAAAAAACATCCGGTGTTTGGAGGCTGAAACTGGGCTCAAACCAGCCCGTCTTGCACCAACATCCACAGAGATCACACTTTTAACTCATTCTGATGTTTGGTGTGAACATGAACTGAAGCTCTTGACCTGTATCTGCACGATATAATGCATTGTGCTGCTGCCACATGATTGGTTGATTCGATGACTGTATAAATGAGCACAGGTTTTCCTATTAAAGTGGATGGTGAGTGTATATACTATATTATATATTATTATATGTACGTCTTCAAGTATCATGATATGATATTTTTGTCATATGGCCCACTCCTCACCTTCAGATTGCTCATTTAGGTTCCCAGTTTTTGTAAAGTAGCCTCGTGACAACAGCTGCCGGGAAAAAAAGGCTTTATTAATAAACGGAAGTGTAAAAGTGAGAGTCTTACTTGACTTTAAAGTCATCAGCGGCCAGTCTGGAGTTATCGATGTGTAGCATGAGGCGAGCGTTATCCAGCGTCATTTCTTTCACCTGGAGAGTGAAGTAAAAGTATGTACACTATATCACAAACGCTACAGACAAAACAACTCTACTGTGTGTCATTTAGAACTGAACTACTGCCTGGCAATAAAGACTCGTGGTAAAGCTTAGCATGAATATATTAGGATTTCCAGAAGAGAGAAAAAAGAGAAGCTGTTCAGGAAATGACTCTTTATAGCTGCTATAATGTGATAGCAGTGATAGCAGGAAGTAATTATATTGAGGATAAATAGATATAAAAGTGTGATGTGTCATTCTTTAATAAACAACACATTTTAGCACCGGCGAATAATTAATCAGTTTCAAGGAAAGCTTAACTCTCATGTCGGTCTGCGCCAGACCATCCCGTCATCAATTTTTTTCTTTTTTAAATAACAGCAGGCATTATTATTATTATTATTATTATTATTATTATTATTATTACTATTACTGTTATTGTTGTTGTGGCCTCACTGACCACAACAAGTGAGCAAACACTGGTCAAATTTTTTTTGTTATTTATGTTTTTTTACATTATGTATTCTGAGGTGTAACAATGGACACGGTGGATCTAAAAAGTCTACACACCCCTGTTAAATGACCCGAAGCGAACCTCCAGATCAACAGAGGAACAGCTTCACCAAAACAAAATCAAGGTGTTGGAACGGCCCAGTCAGAGTCCAGACCTTGATCCAATCAATCCAATCTGTGTGGTGACCTGAAGCCGGCTGTGTACAGGAGACGCCCCGCCCATCTGACAGAGTTAGAACGCTTTAATAAGGAAGAATAGCAAAATATTGCTAAGTCAAGACGCTCCAAACTGACTGACTCTTGCCCAAAAAGATTGAATGCTTTGATAAAATCTAAGTATTGGTGTAGGGGTGTGCAAACTTATGCACCCAGATTACTGAACATTTTTTCCCATCCCCCCAAAACGATTCTTATTATTTTTCACTGTAGGTTAAAATTTTACAATAAAAGGTAGAAAAGGTTCTGACATGATGTATCTTGGTTTCATTTTTTTTTTTTTTACGTCACAAAAACCTGCCATTTTAACAGGGGCGTGTAGACTTTTTAGATCCAATACATCTTTATTTGGTTATTAGTTACCGTTAGCTAATGATATTGAATCCGTAGCGCTAGTGTACTCCAGCCTAAATGGATATTAGCGATGACTTTTTGTCGCTTGCTAGGAAACTAACAAATGTTGCTTAGGTGTGTGCCTTTTACATCATTAGGTCATTTTGTATGGATGTGGATCAGTATTTTGCCCCACCCTAGACGGTTACCCCGATAAAGTCACTGGGTCTAACCTGGCCACCCCATTGTAAACACATCTGTATTCATAGCATCTGGATTTCTTGATGAGGGTTCAGGTGTAGGAGCTTGTCTACCTTCTGTCAGTTCACCACCACATCAGGCATAGAAAAACTACAGCCTTAACATGTACAGTCATTGGAACGTTCGTTTAGAAAGCCGTACTTGGTTTATTTCCTTCTTATCTCGGTTTATCCATCATAAACATGCTGAGAATTGCAGTGTACTCACCAAGAATGTTTACTTTCTCTTTCTGGCCCTGTAGTAATTGCTGTCGAATGTAAATGAGCCATAATGTGTGCTAGTGGAGTTTATTTCAGACCAACCTAAAACCTCAGGAAGGTGTCGTGCTCGTTATTTTCAAATCTATTGATCGGTAAGTAAAGGCACCCTGTCTGCTTACCAGTGCACGTTAATCGGTTTTGACTGGTTTACTGAACGGTTCGATTCTTCCCGCGATACGTTTTCTGATCTGTATACTGTGAATCTTGGACAGAACACAGCGACGCTCTCACGATTAAATAAAGGTTCGTTTTTATTCTTATTTCAATTATTTACCTAATGAAACACTTATCTTTAAAAAAAAAAAAATTAACCTAGAATTTATCTCAAGTTAGGACACACAAAGTACGACAGATTTCAGGCTTAAACTATACTTTACTTAAATCTTACAGGCATAAGACTGACATTACATACAGCACATCGAGCGCTTAAAAATCTAAACATACAGTATTTGGTCTCATTCGTCTCTCTTTTTTTTTTTTTTTTAAATTCAGAGCATAAAACACTCATTTGATTTTTAAAAAATCGGGTAGGGTAAAATCACTACGCTTCTTTCAGAATTGAGTTCAGTGAGACTTCTTCCCGTATTTAAACCATGATGTAAAACAAGAGCCCCAGGTCTCCTTGACACATTTGCATGAGGATCAGGTTTTTGTTTGGGTGTGGCTGAACACACCAGTACATTCTCCTCTGCTTTATCCAATTCTCCAATATGAAAAAGCTTCAGGGTTTGGAGTCTGAGGCTGAAGGAAAACCTTTTATAGAGGTTCCGATGTGAATAAAATCATTAACGAATGGTTCTGCCTACACCAGAACTGTAACACTAATACACATACATATATAAAGTGTATGTGATTTAATATAATTATAACACAGTGAGTGAAATCCTCAGCCGTATTTCTATCAATGCACCACTGAAGGGAAATGATTATTTATTTATTTATTTTTAAAAAGGAGAAAATATTATTATCCATCACTTCACGGCTTAAAATTCTAAATACTGCATATTTTGTGTTTGATTCATCATCAAAATACATTTTTATTTAAGGCCTTATATCATTAGGCTACATAAAGCTTACAGACGATTACACTGGCATCAGCATTGTTAATTGAACTTCAAGGAATTGGCTGGAAAACACACACACACACACACACACACACACACATTCAGCAAAATCTCAAGTCTTGATTTAAGTCTTACAGCGGTGAAATATTAACCACTCCAAGCTTGACACGGTGCAAATCCGGCTAGTCTGAGGCCTGGAGTGAACCCTTCACTGACTACGTTTACATGGACAGCAATAATCTAATTATTGACCTTAATCTAAGTAAGGTAATAATGTGATTAAAGTGTTTACATGAGTCGCTTTTAGAATACTCCATGCCACTAAAACAGGAGTACTCCACCTGTTCGATTAGTGCTTACTTCGATTATGACCTTAATTAGATTAAGGTAAGTAAAAATGGCTGTTTACATGGTAGTTTCTTAATTAGAGTACGGTCTTAATCGGATTAAGAGTTGATTATTGTTGTCCACGTAAACGCAGCTACTGTTTACGCATGTTCAGACCGATGTAAATATGCCGATTTCATACTGTACGATGTAATTCAACACTATCAGAGTCAATTCTACACCGTACGTGTGGATTTAACACTCCAGGAGTCGTTTCAGCACTGTCGCCGTTAACAGGGCCAAAGGATATCCGAGTTTACTTTCATTCTGACTAGTTTTTTATTACGACATGACCTTGAAATGCATCACTGCCGGGATAATCGATCTGTTTACTGATACAAATTCATACACTCGAAAAAAAAAATCCTGGGTTCTTTTGGGTCATTTGGTTGGGATATTTTACATTCACTGGGATGCATTCACGTCACGTAAGGCAGGCGAATTCTTCAACAAATATGAAAATGAATGACGTCAGCTCTTATCGACAACACAAAAGGTATGTGTCTTTGTACAATATGGACCTTGTGAGCTTATTTAAAAACGAAACTAAAGAGCATTCAATCCCCCCCCCCCCTCAAGAGTACACCTTTCACACCGTTAATATTGCTCTTTTACCTAGAACCATGCATGTAAGTGTACTTTTCTTGAATTTTTTATTTTTTTTAAAATCCAAAACACGATCATGGTCTATTTATGAAACTTGAATGATTTTTAAAGTACTCTAGTGGTACTACAAGTACACATTTAAACGATACATAATAAAAATTAAAAAAGGTACTACTTCACCAACAAGGACAGGAAAGGTACTTTTTAGTACCCCCCTAATTTTTTTTAAGAGTGTAGAGTGAATTTAACCTCTCTGTACAGACCAACATTCACCTATTCATTTCGATACCTTATTTTAATTTCTTTAAATTTGCTCTTGTTTAAAAAGGGAGCTAAAGCCACTGATCACTCTACAAAATGGTACTAAAAAGGTACCTTAAGATGAAAGGTAGGTAGGTTTTAGAGTTAAGCTTTAAAGGTAGAGAACATGAATGGTTCTAGGTAGAAGAGTTATATTAAAGGTGCAGTAGGTGAGGGTAACGCCCCAGTGACAGGGATTCCATAACACCTTTTTTTTTCTTTAAAAAAAAAAAAAAAAAAATCAGATTGTAGTTCACTTTCCCAGCAAATGGAACACATGTCCATCTTGAATTTACACATTTATTATGGAACATATGAATTATACAGCCTATATATAAAGTCTGGAGACTCATTTTGCTGGAAGCCAAAATAAAAGAAACACCGTTTAGAAAACAAAACTTTTTTTTTTTTTTTTTTACTTCTACATATTTGGTAGTAAGGTACCAGCCTGGATCTGTCCTCCTCACCTGGTTTCTCAGGGTGGAGAGAGTGTTCTCATAGCCACTCCAGTCTCTCTGTCCGGCCGCGCGCCTCTCCTTTAACACCTCCTTAATCTGCGCCTCGAGCTTGTTATTGGCTTCCTCCAGCAGTCTCACCTGGCCCAGGTAACCCGCCAGACGCTCGTTCAGCCCGCGCATGGTCTCTTTTTCCTCTCCGGGATGCATTGCGCCTCCGGTGCTGCTCATGCGGTTAAAACTCGCACCGAAGCGCACCGGGCTGCGCTCGCGACCAAAACGCGCTTCCGCGCCCAAAGACGATGCTCTTGGTCCGCGCGACATGCTCGTGGATGCTGTTAATTATGATAATAATAATAATAATAATAATAACAGTAAGGAATGTGCGTGTTTGTGCGTGTGGAGCTCTGAGCGCGCGCTTGGACGCAAGGTTGCATGAGCTTGCCGAGCTGTGCAGGGGGTATTTATAGGCTATGACACACACCTGTGTGATGCTTTGCTTTGCTTTGCTTGTCGTAGGCGGTGGTTCATTTACTCACAAACGCATGGCATTATGGGTAAATACACACCGAGACTGAAACTACTTTTTTGTTGCACAAAGAAAAAAAACATATTAAGAAGAATCTGTCTGTACTCGCGTCGAGTAAACAATTACACACTTTAAATAAACATATTTATTAAACGAGTGAGCATTTATTTTTAGGGTTGTAGACCTTTTCCCAACTTTGTCCCTCTGTGATCTAAACACGACTGATTATTTGTGTGGTGATAGCATTAAAAGTGCAGTAATTTGTCCTACCGCTAGAGGGGGATGTAAAACTACTCTTTAACATCCATCCATTTTCTGTACCACTTATCCTACTAAGGATAATTTAAAAATCTCTACAATGCATGTCTTTGGACTGGAGGAGGAAAGACGAGTACCTGGAGGAAACCCCCAAAGCATGGGGAGAACATGCAAACTCCGCCCACACAGGGCAGAGGTGGGATTTGAACCCCACCCCAACCCCAAAGGTGCGAGGCAAATGTGTTATATGGTAAATGGCCTGCACTTATATAGCGCTTTTATCCAAAGCGCTTTACACTGTGTCTCATTCACCCATTCACACACACACACCAGTGGTAGCAGAGCTGCCACGCAAGGCATCAACTTAATTTGATAACTCGTTAACTTGCCATCAGGAGAAACTTGGGTTTCAGTGTCTTGTCCAAGCTTGTCCACTTCTGCATGTGGAGTCACGTGGACTGGGAATCGAACCACCAACCCTACGATTAGTGGATGACCCGCTCTACCACCTGAGCCACAGCCACCCTACTATTAAGCCACCATGCCCTCATACTCATTAAAATAAACAACAGTTTAGTGTCCAGCTTCAAAACACATCCTATATATTCTTCTTTCATCTTTCATTCATTCATTCATCGCCACTAACTGCTTTATCCTGGTAACACCGGAGTGTGAAGCATGGGAAACCAGTCCCAAACAGGACTCGCATGCACACACGTTCACATGCAGGAGTAAATTAGAGTCGACAATCCACTTTAACGGTGTATTTTGGGAGGTAGGAGCAAACTGGAGAACCTGGTGGAAACCCACGTGGACCCAGGGAGAACATGCGAAACGCCACACAGACAGTAACCTGAGCTCAGGATCGAACCAGGGACCGTGGAGACTGGTGTCGTGCCAAAGCTGCACCACCCTTCTTTCCACGTTTATGATTTTATATGATATTTTAAAATGTTCAAATTTCAAAATTGTTAACTTGTATAATAATAAGCACACTTTACTGCCTTCTGCTGGTGAATAGAAAATTGTGTCTAAGCCAGGTTACTAGAGACTCTTATTATTATTATTATTATTATTATTATTATTATTATTATTATTATTATTATTCATTCATTCATTCATCCTACCTCCTCTTTGCTTGGTGGCTGAACAGGTCAGTCCAGACTTCTCTATCACCAGCCATAAATTCCAGCTCCTCATGGGGGATCTGCAGACATTCCCAAGCCAGTTGTGAGATATAATCTTTCCAGCCTCAGGGTCTCCACCTTATGTTATATGTCTGATACAGTCCATCTCTCACTGGAGTTGACCAGGAGGCATCCTTGTAAGGTGCCTCTCATTCTAGAAGAGCAGCAGCTCCACTCTGAGACGCTCCCAGATTATTATTATTATTATTATTATTATTATTATTATTATTATTATTATTATTATTATAAGGAGTTCAAGCCAGAAGGGCTGAAACCCTGTTGTAATTGTAAGGATTTTTGGTAACACTTTATTTGAAGGGTACCTACATATGGGCTTCATAACACATTCATGACCCTTACATTAAGCTTTTATAAAACAGTGTTACATGCTTTATGAAAGGCTTATGTCAGAACTCGTCAGGCGACATGAGAGGTTTTATGTCATATGGGAGTGGAGAGAAAAGGGATACAGTTCATAACGCATTCATAAACATTACATAAATATTTTATTAAGCAGCATTAGACAATTTATTTTTAAAAAAAGACCAATTCTTGTCAGGTGACATTATATTTTTATGCGATATCTCAGATAGGTGTGGAGACAAAAGGCCTCTCAAGATTGATAGACGGTTAATATAATATGGATTACATAGAGATAAGATAATATTATCTTACATAAGACAATATAGATTACATATGAGCACATATGAGCTTTGGAATGTGTTGAATTAAGTATATGTCAGTTTACCTTTTTTGAACGGTTTACTTAATTTATGTAGGAATACGATGCGTCTGAAGGTGCGTCCCGTTTTTAAAGCATTTATGAACTCATATGTAAGATGCATGTATGCCAACATTATGAATGATTTTAATGCCCTTAAACTAAAGTGATAGAACTTTTTCCATTCGTTACCCCGTCCTGAAGCACTATTCCCATGTAATATGAATTTAAAGTGATGCATGCCAACATTAAGAATGATTTGCATGCACAATGATTTACATTAAACTGATACATTCTGATAATGCATTTACAGACCTTTTCTAAAGACTGCTCATAATCGTAATTTAATGGAAAAAAAATTCATGCCTATGACAAAAGCATGCAAAAAGAAAAACTTGTGTAAAATGTAATTGTTCGAATACAGAATGCACAGTAACAGTAGTAGTAGTGGTGTTAGTAGTAGTAGTACTAGTGGTTGTAGTACTAGTAGTAGTAGCAGTAGTAGTAGTAGTAGTAGTAGTAGTAGTAGTAGTGGTAGTAGTAGTGGTGGTAGTAGTGGTTGTAGTAGTGGTAGTAGTAGTGGTAGTAGTAGTAGTGGTAGTAGTGGTAGTGGTAGTAGTTGTAGTAGTAGTTGTAGTAGTAGTTGTAGTTGTAGTAGTTGTAGTAGTGGTGGTAGTAGTGGTAGTGGTAATAGTGGTTGTAGTAGTGTTAGTAGTAGTGGTAGTAGTAGTGTTAGTAGTAGTGGTAGTAGTGGTAGTGGTAGTAGTACTAGTAGTGGTAGTGTTAGTAGTAGTGTTAGTAGTAGTGGTAGTAGTGGTAGTGGTAGTAGTACTAGTAGTGGTAGTGGTAGTAGTAGTGGTAGTGGTAATAGTGGTTGTAGTAGTGTTAGTAGTGGTAGTAGTAATAGTGGTTGTAGTAGTGTTAGTAGTAGTGGTAGTGGTAGTAGTAGTAGTGGTGGTGGTAGTAGGGAATAGTGGATATAATGCCATTTTTAATGCACTTCCTGGGACAACATTCCAGTTTTTCTTCTGAAAAAGAACAAAAGAAGGTGATGTTCTTATCCTAGATTTTAAGATTCCCAACACTCCTGGCAGCCTGTGTTGATAAACAGGCGGAATAACAATGCTATGTCTCTTGTGACTGGAAGAACCATCAGGCCCAAGGTCAGACAGTGACCTTACACTCAGCAACACTGTTGGCTTCAACCATAATAAATCCTGCTTGAGACTGGAGAATGGTGGTTGACCTAGACTATAGGCTAACATCCCTACGGAAATAACCACTACAAGCCTCAGACCAGACTTATTGGTATGGTCCAGCAGTTTAAAAGCTCTAATCATCTCTAAACTCACAGTGCCCTGGGAAAATTCTGTGTGTGAGGCAAACAAGCGGAAACATCTCAGATATGCAGAGCTTGTCCCAGATGCTAGGCAGATAGCATGGAAAGTATAGATTCTCCCAGTGGGTCATTCTACATATATATATATATATACTCAGCCTTGCTACTTCGTGTTTCTTTGCACCTCATAACTGGGTTTTTTTTTTTTTTTGAAGTATGCAGTTCTTTCCTAGTCCTAGTTTGTTGGTACTCTGTTTTCCGTGTATAGACTTATGCTTACCGATTCTTGAATTTATGGCTGCAGATCTGCTTATCTTCTTAACCGTCCTGTCTGTTCAGGGAACAATTCCTGGAAAATCCTTCATAAATCCACTCAGCACTTGCATCCTACTACCTCTGGCTGTCATAAATTACAATCTGTTGAACTGTTTTACATATCATGAGCTATATTTGAGTCCGGCGATATAATAAAGGTCCATGCACTGCAGTAAAACCAAATTATTTTTGGTTTTTAGATAATATCTCTTTTTTTTTTTATTCTGTACCTGCTGGGCACAGATGGATCATACAGGCACGGGAACAAGGAAAATCAGACATGATGTATAGGATGAGACTGGTTTGTCCTCTACCAGAGCCAGAGCAGGAAATGAGAATTGCATGATGGGCATCTGTTTGTCCTCAACTGCCCTATGGAAAAACAACAGACAGCTCAAGCGGACCAAAAATAAAACTAAAGTAAATGGAAAAATCTTATTCATCTTATTCAAGTTTCTCTTTCTTGGCATGCATGTTAAAGAAATAGAAAGTACATGCAGTTTTTTTATATGTTGGTAATGATATGTTAGAAAATACAGTATTGTGCTGAACGAATACATGGATAATAATATTATATATTGACGAGAACCATTAACTTATTGTGGCCCTTATTTATACTTTTTAAAGAATGTTCAATCAAGATCAAATTCGCCTTTCAGCATGTTCATGGTGTGAAGCTTTACCCTGGAGCTACACGGCTAATGTGGATAACAATACAAGCTTATAGCTACAAATTGAAAGTCCTCACAACAAATCTGGTTGTCTACGTTTAGTGTAAAAGAAAAACAAAAAAACGACAGCAATACAGCTTATCTTCTGAAAAGTTACCATGGAGTCGTTGGTCGTTCTTTGATTTATTGTTTCACTCGTATTGTTGTTTTCTTCTCTGCTGGAACTTCGAAGTGATCTCAGTTCACATGATGGTGGGAAATTGTGTAACGGTGAAACAGGTTGTTAAGTGTTGTGTAAGGTCCTGGGAGGGAACATGCTGTGTAATGAGAAATGTAAGCATACTGTATGCAGGAAAGAGATCACGAGCTAAAATAAACTAAACGTTTGGCTTCAAATGAACTTGCCTAAATAAATTATATAATAAATTGCATGAAATTGATGTTGCCCTTATGCGAAATTTAGTCAATGAGCCAAAACATTTTATCCCCAGGTTAGTACTGATTTGAAATCTTTACAGATTCACCTTCATGATAATGAGTCTTTATTAATCACATGTACATTACAGCACAATGAAATTATCTTCTTCACGTATCCCAGCATGTTAGGAAGTTGGGGTCAGAGTGCAGGGTCAGCCATATTACAGCACCCCCTGGAGCTGAGAGGGTTAAAGGCCTTGCTCAAGGGCTCAACAGTGGCAGCTTGGCAGTGCTAGGGCTAGAGCCTTAACTGCCAAGCCATCTGTATCTATCCGTATCGACTGCTAATAAAATAGCAGAATAAGTCCATTTAAAAAAATGAGCTCTGTGAAGCCGTTTTGTCATTTTATTGAAGAGAACAGTGATATACATTGTCAGAAACCATACATGTTTGAGAACTCGTTTGAGATGAGTGTGTGATGAAACTGGACGTGCAATTTCTCCGATGCTAAACTGATAGCTTTAAGCTTCACCTTATTTGTTAGCTACATTAGCCTAGAGAAATAGGAAACAAAAATTGCACACCATATACGCCCAAAACCTGTTTATTTACTTACTGATATCTGTAATGTTCTCTCTAGTGGCCATTTAACGAAACACTGCTACCACACACATATCTACCAGGCATTTAAACACGGACGCTTGAACACGAAGCATTGTTATAATCATTTTTAAGTTATCAACACACAAACATTAAACAACACATTAAAGAGTAAATTAGCGTCTGCTTTTTTACTGACGTTTCTTCATATTGCATGATTGAATGGTCTGATTTTGTGTAATAGAAAAGGAATGAAGGATGTTGAGAAATGCTGTGGGAATCTGTGTGTGTGTGTGTGTGTGTGTGTGTGTGTGTGTGAGTGAGTGAGTGAATAGTCTGCATTACATTCTCGTTTCAGGCTCCCCCACTAGTTTCCCTGTCAGATACATCTTAAAGTCTAAGTGTAAACATTATGACTAAAACCTCATGATTTAGTCTCGCTTTATCTCATCGGACCCAATGAAATGGAAAAAAATGAAAACTCTTGTAACATATTTTCGTTTGAATAAAACTGAGGCGCTCAGAAAGTAGAAGTTTGAATGTTTAATGGAAGACGTAGACATAAAAGAGCTGTATTTGGTCATTGGCATACTAAAGCTATTGAAAAGCACAAACCATTAAAGCGCTAACATTTGTCATGGTTTTGTCATAATTGTTTATACTGAAGGTCTCATCTCTCTTCCTTTTCTCTACCTCTCTGTTCCGTTCTTTTCATCTGGTTTACAAACTAAACAAGACTCGTACAATCGATCGCTCTGTATTTGGATTAAAAGGCAGGAACGTACGCGGATGCGTCAGAAGTGTTTCTGAGAAAAGCTGCTCTCATGATAGGGGAAGTTGAAACTAACCACGGCAGCTGGAGCTCACAAATTCCCACCGTTTCTCGCATTACTCACGTCCATCTCGCTTTTACAGAGCTTACAGGTCGATAATTACATAAGTGTTTCCTCGGTGTGTCGTGATCATTTAGTGACTGCACGATAAACTCATGTGTGCTGGGTTTCATATAACCAAAGGCAGTGGTTAAAGTTCTGTGGTAGTGACAGAAACATCGTGACCGCCAGAAAGTAGTCTCACAAGCCAGACGTCTACTGTTGCTAGGAAGTCTGGTATTTTTGGTTATGAAACATGGTCAAGAAGAGGTCATTTTCCTGACATGACAAATGAACAACCAAAAAAATAATTTAAAAAAAAACAACATTTTCCATAGCCTTTTGGCAAAGACACACAGATATCTCTTTTACTCGCGACTAACTTCTTTAAACAAAACTCAAAACTCTGAAAGAGTAGCCAAGAAATCTTTGGTATCTAAGGCAGAAGTTACTAACAAGTGTAAACGTCTCTATCATCCATTTGTTCCCCTCAAACCACATCCAGTTCTTCACCGATTTCTTTGATGTTGATGTTGTTTAAGACACAGTGTGACTTACTGTCATCTATAAACATGACCAAACTTGGTCACTGTAATGTACACTATTTTCTTCAGCACGCATTAATATTACCTGGCCACCTTGGCTCCGCCTCCTATGGTTTGAAAGTGGAAATTTAGAGGCAAGTATGGGTTTACCAGAGATGGATATCTTTTACCAGAAAAAGATCAAAGTCGCTTACTGTCATGTGGTGAGGTACCATGTACACAGTATACGTGGGGAAGTAGTGGCTCAGTGGTTAAAGCCTCTGGGTTACTGATCTGAAGGTCAAGTTCAAGCTCCAACACTGCTAAGCTACCACTGTTGGGCCCTTGAGCAAGGCCCTTAAACCTAAATCGCTCAGCTGTATAAATGAGATAAATGCAAGTCACTCTGGATAAGGGCGTCAGCCAAATACCATGAATGTAAATGTGAAGTACTATGAAAAACTTTCTTGAATGCTGCTCCACAGACTATAGACAAGACAGGAATACAATAGATACATCACTGCTATGTACACACGTGTATGTGTGTAGAAATGACAAGAATTACAAAAAAAAATTACGATTGCTTGGCAATAAAGTGACATTATTGCTATTATAAAGTGTCCACTCCTCTCTGTAGGTCGTCTCGTCATCGTTGGTGATCAGACCCACAATGGTGGTATCATCAACAAACGTAATTATAGTGTTGGCGCTGTGAACAGCCACACAATCATATGTAAAGAAGGAATACAGAACCGGGCTCAGAACACTTCCCTGTGGAATGCCAGTGTTGAGGGTCAGAGCGGAGGAGTTTTTCTTCCAGTTCACACGTGCTGGGTGTGTTGGTGAGGAAATCCAGGATCCAGTTGCAATCTAGCAGCTTGTGGGTCAGCTTGGTTGGAATGACGGTATTAAACACGGAGCTATAATCCATAAATAATAGCCTCACGTAGCAGTTTTTATTGTCCAGGTGGGTCAGAGTGGTATGAAGCGTGTGTAATATTTCATCCTCAGTGGATCTATTGTGGCTCTAGGCAAACTGCATTGGATCTGAGGTGTCCGGAATGATGTTCTTCATGTGTTGCAGTACCAGCCTCTCAACGCATTTCATTCCAATCGGGGTGAATGTCATTAAGACAACTCACTTTGGTTTTCTTACAAATGTCCGTAAACACAGCAGCCAGTAACACACTGCATGTTTGTTTGTTTGTTTTTTAAAGATAACTTAAGTGTCTGTTCTACTACATGGCCAAAAGTATATATACACCTGACCATCACACCCATATGTTGTTCTTCTCCAAATTGTTGCCTCAAAGTTGGAAGCACATGATTGTTTGAATGTCTCTGTGTGCTGTAGCTTTACAATTTCCAGTATGACAATGCCCCTGTGCACAAAGCATGGCCTATGAAGACATTTACATTTATGGCATTTGCCACTAGTCCTTACCAGAGCAACTTACAATTATCTCATTTATACAACTGAACAGTTGAGGATTAAGTTGACGTCTCAAGGTCCCAGCAGTGGCAGCACTGGGATTTGAACTTTGCTCAGAAGTCCAACATCTTAACCACTGAGCTACCACTACCCATGGTTTGCCAAGACATGATATGCCAAGATTGGAGTGGATAAGCTCGAGTGTCCTGCACAGAGCCCTGACCTCAACTCCACTGAACACCTTTGGGATTAACTGGAACACTGACTGCACCCCAGGCCTCTTCACCTTGCATCAGTGCCTGACCTCATTAATGCTGTTGTGGCTGAATGGACACAAATTCCCACACGCACGCTCCAAAATCTAGTGGAAAGTCTTCCCAGAAGACTGGAGGTTATTATAACAGTAAAGAGTGGGTATGTGGATGTGGGCTTTTGGCCATGTACGTAGTGCAGTTACCCTGTAGACTTCCTGTCGGTGGGTGATGAAGGTCACATTTTAAGGTCACATTCACATTAAGATTAGATCATTTAAAAGATTGATAAAACTTGCTTCTCTAATTGCTCCACATGTATGCCCTGAAGTCATTTGAGGTAAAAACATCTGACACTTGATTAAAAATCATCTCTGTGTGCGAGCTTTTTTTTTTTTTTTGCTTCCTTTTCTCTTCTCAACATAAACTCTGCTGCACCTTGTGTAAACCATAGATACTAACAGGTCTGTCAGTTGCACCACGCAGTATGCATCAGCTCATAATAGATCTAGAAATGTGTTATGTCTTCATGTAGATTTCCTGTGCTTGGATGATTAAGATCTAATGGATTCACATTCGTATCAGATCATTTAAAAGACCATGCTCGTTTCACTATTTGATCCACATGTATGCTTTAAAAAAAAACAAAAACGTTAAAATAGTAAATCCAGATGAGTGTGGGACTGACACAACCAACCATCTGATCGACATCGTATAATAGAGCTGTGATTTTATTGGACCAGTTGGTTCCAGAGGTTTCTTCCACGTCCCAGGACCGCGTTTGTTTTCATCAGTTATTCGAACACAATTTAGTCAAATCATACTTCTCATTGGGACGGCATTACCTTTCAGAGTGTGTTCTTTCTGAGGGAAAGCAGTATGAGCCATTGCTCGAATGAAATACATAACTCCAGAACATTTGAAAACAAAGTAAACAGCATGTGATTTGTAGATAGAGTTCATTTTGATATAATCTATTCGCAAAAAGCCTATTATCACAAAGGAATCGACACACTAGCTACATTTTGTCAAATCTCACAGTGGTATGTTCATGGAAGAACTAATCTCAAGAAGAAGAAAAAAATCATACAAACTATTACAGGTTTCTGCTGTTTCCTGGCAGAGGGTCCATTTTCATGAAAACATTTTGTTAATACCTCTTTATCTGTAACAAAATAATAATTATCCGTTATATTAAAAATACGTGATGAACTGTAAAGCTATTTTTTGAAATTCTCAGTGAATAAAAATGAGACGGAATGCTTGACTGGACAGAGGCGAGGTCTTTTCGCCTCATCTTTGTGCAGTTACAAGGGAATTCATTGATTAAGCTTAAGAAGCAAGCTCTGCTAGATAGACTCCTGTCTCCTTCTAGGATGAGAAACTGAAGTCATTGTGGTTCCAGAAGCTGACAGACTCCTAAATGGTCTGGGTAACGTTAATATTTTGACCACGTTTGCCTTGCCTAAAAGGAAAAACCTCATAGTGTCTGTCTTGTTAGTCTAATATACTGCTAGCTAGGTAGAACAAATGACGCGTTAATTTGTGAATAATTTACTTTTATTAAATATATGCAGCATAACAAATGACTAAATTAACATTAAATGGGCTTTGTTTCCAGTGAACGAGTTACAATCACATGATTGTATCTCAGTTTTATTCCCTTCAGGACATTCATTTAGCCAACTCACGTGAAAGAAGGCTTTATTCTGCTCTTAAGGCAATGTGCATCAGTAAAAAAGACCTGGCGTTCCATTTCAGAAGGACATAAAATGATTATTGCATTCGTATTTTGGGAAGTATGAATTAAAATATAGGTGAAATTTGAGGAAAAATGCCAGGGACTGTTCCGTTTTATTTGACTTAAATTGCTGTATATTTTCATCACTACAACAAAGAAAAAACAAATGACTAGAACGTGACTAAACTATCATGTATTTTCATCCAAAGACTAAAACTAAATTTCGATCTAGCTGTTAACAAGGATTCCTTGCTTGTGTAATGCTGCGTAATGATATATTTAGTGTATTCCGTGTAATGTTGACAGCGTGTTCAAGGTCCTGGAGGTTCATCAGGTGATCAGTGAGCGTTTCACTGTTATATGTGTTTGTGATGGCCAACTTATTCGTTTATTAATTGGAATTTAATGGCCCTAATGTACTTCTGACATTTTTGCTGCAATCTATAATGATCCTGTACGTCTTTAAAGATCCTTTATAGATCACTACAGGAAATCACTAACATAGTATTCAAGATACTCTACATTCTAGGTAGAATCTTACTAAATTTCATTAAATTAGATCATATATATATATATCCTGGCTCTGTAATTAAATAAAAAATGCCTGGAGTCTTGCAAATCATTAAACCCATTGGATCATGACTGGAAACCATTAGATCATGACTGGGTCAAATCCCATTAGGAACTATGAAAACAGTACTGGAATGCAGTAGAAAGTTATCCCTCTAGCTACTTAACAACCTGACAAGGAAATAAAACAGTACAAATCAGCGAAGAAATTCACTGAGCTACATTGTTCTCTGCCGAGATCTACCTCCTGTAACTCACTCATAAGGAAAGACATTTGTGCAATTGCTGTTTGAAAAAAAAAAAAAAAGAATTGTAAACTTTTCAGGAAGGATCTCCTAAGTCCTGTATTCTAGCGCAGCGAGTCCTGATTTTCTTAAGCAGATTGCGCACTGGCTCTGTGTACTGCCTGTTGGCGAGACTGAGTATGATGGGAATGACGGCCATGCTGCCGACTCCCGTGCATGAGAGGATGATGTTGAGGGAGGAGCTCCTCTTCTCACCTCCTTGAAGCAACACGACGGAAACATGCAGGTAGACGATGTAGGGCACCCAGCAGACCAGGAAGGTGAGCGAGACGAGAGCGACACACTTTGCGTAGCGCAGATTGAGGTGATGTTCATGTTCTGAGGTCTCGCTGCTCATCACAGAGCGATTAAGCTTACAGATATCACTCAGTTGCTTTCGTGTAATCCAGAGAACTCGGCCTGTCATGGCCAGGATGGAGAAGATGGCAGGCAGGAGCAGCCCATAGACTTCCAAATAGATGAATGGTTTGGGAAAAATCTGTTTGTAGGAGCAGTAATCCTGCTCATCGTTTGAACAGTTATGTTCACTTACTGCTGGTTCACCTTTTCTTAAAATGTAGGATGTATTAGCATCCAAGCTGAGGTTAAGTTGTTTCTCTGTCCAGTTATTCCATCCGAAGGCAGGTAAACTAGCATAGAGGAGAGGAGGAATCCATACAGCTAAAAGTGCAACCGGAAAGCAGCGGTGCACCCAAAACTGGCTGTAGTGCAGCGGATGGACGATGCACAGGTACCGCTCATAGTGCACCATGACCAGGTTGAAGAGGAAGGACAGGAAGAGGAAATTGGGGAAGATGTGTACGAGCAGGCAAGACGGAAAGTTCAGCGATCGAACGAGACCCATGCGAGGGATGAAGGGCAGAGCGAGGCCCGTACAGAGATCTGCCACCAGCAGGCTCAGGAAGAAGTAATTGGGCGTGTCATGGAGCTGTCTGTTGCAGGCGATACCGATGATGATGAGCAAGTTGGTGAGGATGATGATGGAGGACAGCGGCAGGGTGATGAAGATGATAAGCTTCTCCTGCTCACTCTGGTCCACGCAGTCCATCGTGGTGCTCAGTACGTCTCACCCTCGCTCCATGTATCCTAAAAAATTCAGAGATGCATATGGAAAGGGAAAGTTAAGAGAGTGAATGTATTTCATGTATGAGTTTGTATAGGAGTTTATGAACATGTCGAATGGATATAAACAGGATCAATCAGGAGAGGGGTAGGAAAGTTTTCCAGAAGGTCATCTTCAACATCCGGAGAAAATGGAGCACAACAGTGACATTACCAAGAGCAGGATGTCTTTCCAAAACTGACAAAAAGGCTAAAACTTCTCAGGGAGGCTGCCAAAGAGACATATGATATCATTAAATGAGCTGCAGGAATATCTGGCAAATACTGGTCAATCCTGCATGTAACAACAATCTCACCTATTCTTCACATCTCTGGGCTATGGGGTAGGGTGGCTGAATGAAAGCCCTTTCTCACAAAAAACAAACACACACACACAAAAAAAACCATCCAAACAAGGTACCAAGAGACCAAGGTAGAACTTTTTGGGCATAATTTAAAAAATATATGTTTGGCACAAAAACAAGACATCTTATCACCCAAAGAACACCATACCCACAGTGAAACATGGTGGTGGCAGCATGATGCTATGGAGCTGCTTTTCTTCAACTGGGACTGGGGCTCTAGTCAGGATAGAGGGAATCATGGACAGCTCCAAATACCAATCTATTTTGGCACAACACCTGCAGACCTTTGTTAGACAGCTGGAGGTGAAGAAAAACATCACTTTCCAGCACGATAATGACCCAATCCCATTCAATAAAGGAAGAAAGAAAGAAAGAAAGAAAGAAAAAGTTCAACATTTTGGATGGCCCAGATCCTATCTTACCAAAACCTGTGCACAGGAGATCCCTTTGCAATTTGGTAGATCTGGAGTATTTTTTTTTTTTACAAGAAAGTGGAATAAAATTGCCAAATCAGTAGACCCCTAGCCAAAAAGACTAGCGAGCTGTATTACGAGTAAAAAGTGCTTTAACACAGAATTAGTTAAGCCATGCGCATACTTAGGCAACCAGGTTACTGTAAGTTTATTCTCTTTCTGTTTTCCCCCTAAAATGTTTTTTTTTTTTTTTTTCCACTTGTATTTTGAACATCACATTAAAGGTGGAGAAAGATCAGACACGATTTACGTTGGTGTCGCTTCTTACATCACAAAACCTGCAAATTGAACAGAGTTGTGTAGACTTTATATATCCACTGTACTGTAACTTCCGTTAAAAGTTAAAAGTCATGTTCGAGTATGCAAGTCATGTTCGATCTTGACACACAATGTGTCTCATGCATAGTCCAAGGACGAAAGTTAATCAGTCATGGGGAAAACAGTCCCACCTTAAATGTCAAATACTTGTGAAGTGACACATAAATTTCACGCGCAACAAATAATGTAATTACTGCAGATGTTATTAATCCTACACATGAATTACAGAAGAACAGCTTATAATAATATAATAATGTATCAGACGCAGTTTTGGCATGTGTACATACGCGAGTATATCCTGGCATTGTAAAATCTAACTTTTATAGAGTTCTTTGACCATATTTCTGGCATAAAATGCTAACCCAAGGAAGCCAGATGTTTTCATATTAATATGTAACGAACCTGAAAACTTTAGGTGGACAGTTCCCGTGCTGTGAGAAAAATACAAATGGTATTCCACCTGAGACCGAATGTCCTGTTAAAACTGGGTAACTTAGTAACCCAAGCCGAAACTGAATTTAATATACACATGTTTATATAAGATATACATCTGTAATCCATCAGTAAGCGTGTGTTTATCCTCTGTATCTACTATATAGTTGCCTATTTAATGTATGTGTTGAGACTCTCTCCTAGGGCAGCGTAAATCGAAATTTCATCCTACATCATACACAAACAAGCATATGCCCTACATTTCACTGATGCCAGCGGTAAATTTGTATTATTTTCTGTTTAAAATGTGAATTCAACAACAGGTAGGTGTGTCACAAAGTTCAAATTTGTTTATAAGAGTGTGTGTGTGTATATATATATATATATATATATATATATATATATATATATATATATATATATATATATATTATATGATAAATTGTCCTGCTAAGTAACAAATAACAAATGGTTACTGGACTAAACAATGCCTTTCCAGGTGCTACCATGATGCTACGCTAGTGGATATACACCTTCTGTACTAGTTATTTCCATTAACCTTGAAGTCCCATCTAGTCTCAAAAAATCAAGAACTAATTTTCATGAATAAATATCTATGTCTATATGTTCAACGGTTTAGAAAGAGAGACAAAAACAAAAAGAAGGAGAATATTTAACTCAAACGCACCTAGTAGCAGACTTTTTAATAAGAATCTATCTGCTAGTTGCTCAGATACACACGTTCACATGTTTGATTAATTAAAGGAGATGTGTGATTGATCGGTCATTTGAAATCAGATTAACTCATGATTTATTATCACTCAACGAGCAACTTTAATGTCAAAAAGGATGTATTATTGTGTTCTTGTTTGCGTTTGACCCAGTGGTAGATGATTACATTGCCGTGGGATAAAGGTCACACGCAGAGCCTCTGGGGCCTCTAGATGTGAGTAGATGTTTAGTCTTTTATTTATGTATTTATTTATTTATTTATTCATTCATTTATTTATTGTGCGTATGTAACTTTCGATGTAACAAATTTACCAAATACATCATGAAATGCAGAAGTTTACAGCTATACAGCTACTCAAAAGCCTCGAACCCTTACGTACTAATTTTGAAAAAAAAAAAAAAAAAAAAAACACGGTTCTCAGGTTTTTTTTTTTTTAAAATTAATATTTGTTCACGCCAAAATGGAAATAAAAAATTTTATTCTGGAGATAGAATAAAATCTCAACTTTACTTTCACACCATACAACATTACAGAAATATCTCACATTGATTTAGATTTTTTGCAACTCCCTTCGACAAGCCTGCATTAAGAAGTTCTTTTAAAACCAAAAGTATTAAACAGTACTGCAAGATATTTAAAATGTTCATGTATTATGCATATTGCCTCTTTAAATACTTTTGAAATGTTAAAATGTGCAACGCAGGTGCCTTATGTTACAAATAAATAAATAAATAAATAAATACATAAATAAAAATCAAAAGATTCACAAGCAACAATAAATGTTGCACGTACAAGTAATAATTAACAATACGTCATACAATTGATTGATTAACCGATTTTGATTGAACTCATTATTAGTATCTAGCAGCATCTAGTTTCAGATTGTAATGCTTTAAATCCTTTTCGTAGGTCTTTATAAGTTTGCTCAACTTTCAGCACGGACTTAGCCTTTCTCTGCATCACCACCATGTTAATATTTACTTTTACTCATTTCAGATGATTAAAGTACTCCTAAACAAAAATATAATGTCTTTTGTCTATCATGTGAGCATTTATCTAATGTTAGTGCTGTTAGGCTGCACAAACGAGTACTAAAAAAGACAGCAATGGAAAAAGAAGAAAAAGAAACCCTACCTTCATAATCACATAAAGAGTAAACTGTTAATAAGATTGTTAACAGTCACATGTGTCTTTGTCCTCCTCGTCTAATCCCATGTCCGCACGGTTTTGATGTTGGACTGGGCACTGAGAGCTGAAAAGCTCCACTCAGCATCATATAACAGGGTCTAATGGCTGTTAAAGGAACAGTACACTTATTTCCGGTGTCTCAATGAAGGAAGTGAAAGTTTTAGAAATGTCTGCTGTAAACAGGATGCCTCTATTTATTTTACAACCAGCTGCTAACACTATGTAGAGGGTATGAGAGAGACAGAGGGAGAGAGAGAGAGAGAGAGATCTGTGGAGGTATATGGAGTTTTACTTGACATGACTGTGGATGCAAGGGAATCGTTCTAATAGATTATCATTCCTATAGTACACAGCTCACACTGGGACCAAAGATTCACAAACAGTGTGTAATTGTAGATATGCTGAAGTTTTCTGTGAAGAGACTTTATTTGGAAGGAGTCTCCAGTGTCAGAGTCAGAGTTAGAAGTAAACCTATCACTTTAAGACCCAGAAAAGTCTTTAAGATGGAACACTTGTGCTTTACATTTTCTCGATACTGCGTTTTGTGTTTGTTTTTATCTTACTGACTTCAAGAAAGTCGAAAAGAAAAAAGAAAAAAAAAAGAAGTTGATGATGACAGGAACCGACATGTTTCGTGGACGTTCCACACCATTAAATGTAACCATAACTGGATAAAAAGTAGAAGTTGTTCTCTTGTAATTGTTTTGAAGATTAGCACTGAAAAACTGCTTTTACTTGTATGTCACATTAATTATGCTACACTATACAACCATCCATCCATCCATCTTCTATTCCACTTATCCAGGGAAACCTGGAGCCTGTCCCAGGGAGCATGGGGCACGAGGCGGGGTACACCCTGGACAGGGTGCCAATCCATCTCAGGGCACAATCACATACACACTCACACACCCGTTCATACACTACGGACACTTTAGACACGCCAATCAGCCTACCATGCATGTCTTTGGACTGGGGGAGGAAACCGGAGTACCCGGAGGAAACCCCCGCAGCACGGGGAGAACATGCAAACTCCGCACACTCAGGGCCATGGTAGGAATCGAACCCCTGACGCTGGAGGGCTACACTATACAGTATATCAGATATCTATCTAGCTAACTCAATTATATGTTGCTTTTTTCTGAGTCCCTGGAGTTTCTGTGTCCATCAGCATTAAACCAGCGGGAACCCTCTCGTCTGATCCCACCGTCCCTCCTTAAAACCTTTTAATAATTTTACCACTGTATATAAAATATCAAATATTCCTAGCAGATATGACATGTCAATATCTGCCTCTGTATACAGTATATGATACTCTCTTTGTGCCATTGGTGAAGAAAAGTTTCTTTTGAATAGTTTGCTTGATATGTACTCCTATTGGATTCTCCGAGACTCTGATGATTTCTTTGTCGTTGGCCCATAAATGATTGAAGAGCTCGTTCTGTACAAGCCTAAGCAAGCGAAGAAGATAGCTGCAAAAATTACAGGCTGTTACTCAATATAGATGCCCATGGAATCACTGTAGATATCTCTATTAAATATTTAGGCGGACAACTATACTGCCTACTATATATCTATACACAGTTACATATATATATATATATATATATATATATATATATATATATATATATATATATATATATATATATATATATAGAGAGAGAGAGAGAGAGAGAGAGAGAGAGAGAGAGAGTTTAGGGTGTCCCAAAACTCATACATTAACACTTTTTTATCAAAATGCATAAATATACATATTATAGACTAACCATGAAAAATTTTGGAAGACATTTTGACTTTTGGGACCCCCTGTACTGTGTGTATATATATATATATATATATATATATATATATGTATATATATATATATATATATATATATATATATATATATATATATATATATATATATATATATATGTATATACCACAAACCTTTAGTCACCGTTATTGCTGCACAAGGAGGTCACACCAGATACTGAAAACAGAGGTTCACATCCTTTTGCCACTCACAGATATGTCAGATTAGATCATTTTCCTCAATAAATAAATGACCAAGTAGAATATTTTTGTCTCATTTGTTTAATTGTGTTCTCTTTATCTACTTTTAATGCTTGTGTGATGATGTTTTAGTTCATATTGATGCAGAAATATAGACATTTCTAAAGGGTTCACAAACTTTCAAGCACCACTGTAGTAACTCCCCTATGTATGGAGACTTTTGGGACCCCCTGTATAATCATGCTCCGAAACAGCACGAATATCCCAAAAATGATCTCAATTTGAAGAAATCCTCCAGTGTTTTCCAATCCAATAACAAAAGTCTAAGAGTAGTTGTTGAATTACATTTTTAAAAAAAACAACAACAACAAAAAAAACAAGGTCAAATGTGTCTATGTTTGTAAAACACTAATAATCTCTACAGTTGTA
This sequence comes from Ictalurus punctatus, assembly GCF_001660625.3. NCBI lineage: Eukaryota > Metazoa > Chordata > Actinopteri > Siluriformes > Ictaluridae > Ictalurus > Ictalurus punctatus. The sequence continues at coordinate 3,692,779 of NC_030421.2, read as the reverse complement.
TTTTATATATATATATATATATATATATATATATATATATATATATATATATATATATATATATATATATATATAATTGTCCTGTGGATGCAAAAAAAAGGCAAAAATTTGGAGGAAAGTATGCATATCTGATACAAAGACTTTCTCTAGTGACTCTTTCATCTGAAAAACTTTATAGTCAGAGTAAACTAGTTATAATATTGAATTTGTGTTCATATCACCATGTATTTGAAATATTTATTGGTGGAATCAGGTAGCTTCCCTTGAGACTATGAGTTTAGCAGCAAGATGTTTTCTCAGTGAAAGGAAATGATATGTCGAAATTCTTATCTGTAGTAATCATGCTACACATTTTGTAAGTAGAGATTAAGCTGATAAAAAAAAAAAACCAGAAGTATTGAACATGGAGAACTGTAATTCTGATACTGTGTAATCTGATACGGTATAATCTGATACTGTATAATCTGATACTGTATAATCGAACACAAAATCAGACATTTCTTAGAAAGCGTGCAAAGCTCAGCCTTGGCTACTGTTTGTTATTCGATATACAAATCCACCTTTCACATTAATGTTTGTGACTGCCCAGGTTTCTCAGTGACAGATGAAATGGAGGTGGTTTCCACGTTCCGGACAAACATATCCATCATCCTGGATGTCACTGGCACACTGTAGAACCCTGTATAATTCTCACCATCCCAACACATTTTAATATATTAAATTCAAATTCGAGTTTTATTGGTAACACACGCAACCGTACACAGTACGACATGCGGTGAAGTGCTTTTTACGACTGTCCAGTAACATAAAGATAGAATTTACATAAAACAGTATTTACTTCCATAGAAGTAGAAAATCTAAAGTATAAAAATGTCATATAAAGGATATAAAATATAGATGGCAGAAAAAGTATGGAGTATATGTGGAATAAAGTAAAGATATGTACAGTATATGCAATACAATGCTGTGCAACATCAAGCTGAGGTATATTTTATATATATATATATATATATATATATATATATATATATATATATATATATATATATATATATATATATATATATATATATTTGTAATATGGTGTGGGTGGGGAAATATATCCAAGTTTTAGTCGTAGTTGTTCAGGGCACAAATAGCCTGTGGGAAGGATGTCCTCCTCATTTTCTCCGTGTTGGTCTTCTCCCTGAAGAGCCCATTGTTTGGATGGCTGAGGTCCTTCAGTCCTTCACTGTCTTCCTGGCCTTAGTCCAGCACCACTTGCTGTAGATAGACTGCAGGTCAGGGAGCTCAGTGCGAATCGTGCACTCAGCTGATCGCTCCACTGTCTGGAGATCAAACCTATCCTGCTTGGTGCTGTTCCCAACACCAGGCTGTGATGCTTTCTGTCAAGATGCTCTCAATGGTGCAGGTGAAGAAGTTCCTTAGCACCTTAGATGGCAGTTTGAAGTCCCTGTCCACTGTCCACTCTCTCCACAGGGGCACGTTACACACACGCACGGTGTGTCCATGTGCGTGGACATCCACGGTGTGTACATTATACACACACGCAGGTTAGAAAATACGCACAGGATATTGTATAATGCCCTGAAATTGGGTTTGATGTCATGAGAATGAGATTCACCGTGTTTACTGTAAGCTGGAAGTGGACACTCGGAAGTGTCGCTGTTTCTTCCTTTCGAAGCTGTGAACCATGTCGAGAAGACAAAATGGCTTCCAACGACAACGAATCAGCTCATACATGAATACAACATCTTAGCTGGATAACTGAGCAGGATAGGTATTAACTGAATATGTTTGACTGTGCTTCTTTAACTCTCAGAGATCTAAATCTACATTCATCCAGTTATTATCAGCCAACCATGTGTCTGGAGCACAATGCCTAAAACGGGGCAGATTCAAGTCAAGATCTTCAGTTAATGTCATTTCAGTGACTTTGACTATGGCATGTTTATTGGTGCCAAATGGGCTGGTTTGAGTATTTCAGAAACCCCCTGGGATTTTCGTTCCTAACCGTAAACAATAAAGAATCCAGTGAGCGGCAGTTCTTCAGACAGAAACACCTTGTCGATGAGAGAGGTCAAAGGAGAATGGCCAGACTAGTTCAAGCTAACAGGAAGGCTACAGTAATTCAAATAATCACTACTTACAACCCCGGTGAGAAGAAAAACAGCTCCGAATGCACAAGACGTCAAACCTTGAGATGGATGAGCTTCAAAAGCTCTGTCAGCCAAGAACAGGCTGTAGTGTTATTAATAGCTGTTATTCAACTAATGACCATTCTGTGCAAACTCTAGAGAGTGGTGTGTGTGAAAATCCCAAGAGATTAGCAGTTTCTAAAACACTTAAACCAGAAAGTGTAGGTGTACAGGTGTTCCTAATAAAGTGGACGGTGAGTGTAAGGTCTTGAATGCTGTAGGACTGCCGTTCGGGGTATTCATTATGTCTGGAAAATCAAATAAATACAAACACTGGTTTATATTCCCAGGCAGGTCGCTCATTTGGAAATGCCAATCATCCTACAGCGTATGCTTTTGGATTGGAGGAGGAAACCAGAGTACCTGGAGGAAACCCAAAATGCACCTGGAGGTACGGGGCAAACGCACTAACCACTAAGCCACTGAGATTAGCAATCAATTTAAAGTAAGTAAGGCCAAATAATTCCTAAACTATAACACAACGTGTAAGATGTTATATTTCATATTGCTTTTCATGCTCCTGAAGTAATAAAGCAACTACTATTATTGAGTTATTAGAATTTGAGTGTGTGTGTGTGTGATCTGAACGCCATATATCTGTACCTCCACCAACACGTCATGCCAGTTGCTTTCACAGAGCTTCTAGAAACTTCGGAAGTGTTTTTGCTACTCGCGTGTACGTTTCATACGCATCAAAACTCTTAACTGATACTCGCTCTATTGTCTTTCATAGACTCATAAACACAGTGTGATGTACGTGGAGGAAAATGTGTCCGTGTCACAGTTGGCTTGTAAACACAACAGTAAGCCTCACACTGCATAATCGGAAAACACAGCCTCGCTTCTGAAAAACTATAAAACATGTTAATGTTCGCTGAGGTAAAACGCTGTAGAGATTAGACAGTGGGATACAGCTTGTTAGCCTTAGCAACCGAGTGGCTTTATCTTGGTGATGAAATTGACTGCCCATGACTATAAAAAAAAAAGGCAAATGAAATAAGGAAGGCCACGCTAACAACATGTGGACGGACGTGTGAATAACGCTCAAGAGAAAAAGGAAAAAAAAAAAAAAAAAACAACAACAGGAATGACATCATATATAATGGTGAACTCGAAGGCTGGATAAACTCTTGAAGATCTGATTCTGATAATACAGGCTGGTGCTTGGGTTCCTCTTAGTGTTCATCTCCAGACGATACTGAGATGTCTACAGTAAGAAGGAATTAGCTTCAGGTTTGGTCCATTAATCTTGACAAATTGTCTTCAGTTTCACAATTTCCAAGGATCCCGCTGACAGACTCGCTATTTCAAAATCCGCCGTACATTTTCAACGGAACTCGAGTCAGGAGATGTACGGCCTTCTTGAGGTATTTTGGCTATGTTTGCGGTCATTGTCTTGTCCGTCCATCATCTTTCCAGATTCAATTTATTGGCTGATCAGATTAAATTCCACTCTAATATATCCCATTACATACTCCATTCACGTTTCCTTTTTTCGTGACATTTAATGGCCCAGTTTGCAGAGAAGCATCTCCATATCATACTTTCTCCAAACATTATGAGCTGAATTATTGCCAGAGACATTTATTTTTGTTTCATCTTCCCAAAGTACAGTATATTGTTCCAAAAGTATTCTGATTTGTCTAAAAAAAAATTGTATGTGTGTGTGAGGTATAAGCATGGAGATGATTGCTGTGCAGTTGATTGCTAATTGTTATTCCTGCTGCTTTCAGGTCATCCTGCAACTCTTTTCAACTGATTGCTAGCTTCTCTCTTGCCTTCCTATTCATTATCATCGAGTCTGGTTCCTCCCTAGATTTCTTCCTCGTGTCATCTCAGGGATGTTTTTTCCCCCGTCAACTCTATCATCGTTATGCCACCATCATCTCTGGCTTGCTCATTAGGGATACATTTAAAATGTATTTTATATATATATATATATATATATATATATATATATATATATATATATATATATATATATATATATATATATATATATATATATGAATACATACTTTGTTGTTCATATTTATAAGTGCAAAGCCTAAAGACATTATGTGTGTAAATCTGAAGTGGATATATGCACTGGAAGTACACTATATGGCCAAAGGTATGTGGACAACTGAGTATTGAACAACCTAATCCAAAACCATGGGCGTTAACATGGTGTTGCTGTTATAATAACCTCCAATCTTCTGGGAAGGCTTTCCACTAGATTTTGGGGCGTGGCTGTGGGGATTTGTGCTCATTCAGATATAAGAGCGTTAGTGAGGTCAGGCACTGATGTTGGGTGAGGAGGCCTGGCATGAAATTGGCATTCCAGTTCATCCTAAAGGTGTTCAGTGGGGTTGAGGTCAGGCCAAACCATGTCTTCATGGAGCTCGCTTCGTGCACGGCGGCATCGTCATGCTGGAACAGGTTTGGGCCTCTTAGTTCAAGTGAATGCAAACTGTAATGCTACAGCGTACAAAGACATTCTACACGGTTGTGTTTTTCCAACTTTGTGGCAACACTTTAGAGAAGAACCACATATGCGTGTGATGGTCAGGTGTCTACATACTTTTGGCCATGTATTGTATATTAAGTAACAAAAGGCAAGTGTCTGAATAATTATTCCTCTTAATATGACGTCCACCTGCCAGTCAAGATTATAAAAATGAAAATTGTATTATTTGTACAAATAGGTTTTCAAATATGTTAACCCATTTCAGGCAACAATATGTCATCTTTATGTTACAAAATGTCTTTGCTGAAATTGACTGGGTTTTATTGTTTATTGTAAGCATCGAATTAGCAAATACACAACGTGTGGTTATCTACAATTCATGCCAGTGGTATGAGGATATTAAGGACATTCTAAGGATTTCCGCATTTTACAAAAATAATTACAGACTAAACAGTTAGTGTATAATTTGGGTAACAGGGTTATATGAGGGGTTAAATAGTGTTATGGGATTAAGATATACATATATATAACCTATAATAAATGAAAAGTGAAGTGTATTCATAATGGACTGGGACAGACAAAAAATACTGTATACTGAGGTTTTTATTTATTTATTTATTTATTGTCTATGTTTGAAGTTGTGTATCAGAAACATACATGTCTTATGAATCCTATAGTTAAAGCCTACATTAAGACGACTTAAAATTAATTAAGATAAATTTAAGAAAAATCTATTTATTAGTTTAATTAAAAAAATAAATAAAAAATTGAAGAAAGCACGGTTTGGTTAAATAAACTTAGGTGTTGGCTTTGTTTAGATAGAATGACACTAAACACTAAGTATAAGGAAAGGTTTTTATTTTAAATAAATAAAATGTATCATGAATATTTTATTTTTGATTTACTGACTGTTTCAAATACTTTTTGTGGATTTTTGGGACGTTCCGGCGTTTCTATAGCAACAACTAAGAATCAAGCGACTCCCTTCCGGGTCGCTCATAAGTAAACTATTTCAAAATAAATGTAAACAAAAAAAAACCCGACACATTTAAAACATAATAGTATTTTATTGTATAATTATTTAACTCTTTATAGTAATACTATTATTTATCTATTTATTTACTTATAATACCATTTAACAAAGTAGTATTCAGTAGAATCTTTAGAAATTCACTTCCTGTCGTTGCGGATTTCAAAATAATAATAATAATAATAATAACAATAATAAAAAGTTCCCAAATAAATGTTTAAAACATGCCAAAACATACACGCGTATATAATTACATCCTAAATAAAATTTTGTGCATTATATTAATCATATCAGTTGTACATTATGTTAATATATTTTCATAAAACCGGAAGCAGCTACTCTGTGGTTAGGGTCTGAACCGGAAGTGAATTCTGATTTCTCTTAAGGTTGCTGGATTTGTTTCTCTACTCGGTTGTTGGAGGTCATAGAGAGGTTTGTATTTTATTATTTTGGCCATGTCAGCATTTCTCATGCAGATAAATATTCTTGTGCGTGTTTATAGTGAAATATCATCGTCACCGTGTTAATGTGGGTGGTTTTTCTCTTTTTTTTGTCACGTATTGTTATGTCTGTTAGCTACTTTGCTAAGCTAACTGTACCTAGCTTTAGAGCTGTATTGCGAGCATCTGGATTAGTTGATTAGATAGATTTGGGGTTAGTTTAATTAGTTAGCAGCATTTCTAGGTAGTTGTTTTGGTTTAGAAGGATAACTAGTTCTGTTTTGGTCATGCACAGAGACGGTGTAGAAGAAGGAAAAACACCAGCATTTGATCAAACTAGGGTTAGGGTTAGGGTTAGTGCACTGTACACTAATACTGCTGAGTTTAAACTTCGAGGTTCTGAGCTCTCCAGGGGTTTGTTTTTATTCCAGATGTTCAACCAAATCCCTTTGCATGATTTACTAACTGATGACATTTTGGGTTCAACCTCAGTGTTACTAAATCAACAAAAAGTAGCTCACAGCTCCTGGATCAATCCTGACCTCGGGCCAGTACCCGTGTCCGTCTGGGTTTCCTCTGGGGTCTCCGGTTTCCTCCTATTTCCTAAAAACGTGTGTGTGGTGTCCCCATCCAGGGTGTATTCCCGCCGCGTTCCCAGGATAAGCTCAGGATCCACCGCTGATGCAGTAATGACGCCGATCCTGCACATGAACACAGGAAACATCTCGCTAGGATAATTTAATTAAAAAATATATATATGTATATTGATATCTCAATACACATTTCCGATCATCTCGGGTATTACCGAGTGACTTCTCTTCTCCTTCTCGTCTCTAAACTCACACTTCCTTAATGATCGCAAGTAACCGATTGGACGCTGAGATCCGATTTTGTACCAGTGGAAGTAATGTATAAACGTATAATCTGTAATTATTTGTGAATATTATACAACATCTTGTTCCCAAGAGTAAAGGAAATACTGTAAACAGATGTGCTGTATCCTGAAGGTGCTTTCCGTGGTCATTTTTTTTTAGGAACGTCAGGCCTTGTATCTGCTCGGCAGCAGACGTTGACGGAGCGTTTGCTCGGTCGTTTGGAGGATGTTTTGTATATCAGGGTCGTTTCAGGTGTCAGTCCGGACCCAGAACTGTAAAGTTGGTATTATATTGGAAAAGAATAGTGAAAGTTGTATCGATGACCGGTTTTCCCGCAGTAAACAGCCATGGGCGGGGATCACGGCCACAGCAAGCTGCCCATGCCGGACCTCAAGACGTGGAAATGGGAAGGGACTCCTTTGGAGTTCACGCAGCAGCGGCTCGCTCGGAGAGGACTGAAGGACCCCTGGGCAAGGTGAGACGCTCTGTTTGAGTAGGAGTGTAAACCTCAGGCTTCAGATAACACCGAATGTACGATTTGATTCGATACGATACAATTTATTGTCCTCCATAGGACTACTGTTGATTCTTGAATGACGTTGACATAAGGATTATTTTTAGTATTGGCGTTACCTCGGGTATTTACGCTACGGTTGAAATAATTTGCATTATTGTTCACACACTGGTAGTCACTTATTTATTTATTTATTTATTTATTTATTTATTTATTTATTTACAATCGAACATTTATGATTGTTTCCTTGCTTTGTTTCAGCGTTTTAAATTGTCTGATCATTCCACCCCTACTGTTGAGCGTATCATCTGTCAGTATGGAGATATAGATATATATGTATATTACATTACATTTAGATTACATACATTACATGTATTACATTTAGAGTAATTTCCAGAACTGCACAGTATCGTGTCTGAGTGCTTTCCCCTCCACCAGTAATACATGAATTATTTACTATAAGAATATTACATACTAATTACTATAATAATAATACATTATATATTATTGTTGTCTTCTGGGAAACATGTTAAATATCTTGTGTAGATTCTGAAGATCAATACTTAATAAATTCAATGAAAAAAGAGTTTACACCGATCTTCCTGTTCAAAAGTTTTTTGTTTTTTTCAGGAACGAAGCGTGGAGGTACTCCTTCCGTCCGCCGGTCACGTTCAGCGAAGTTCTGCTGCGTGGATTCAGAACAGGATTCATCGCGTTCGCGGTGGCCCTGGCTGTCGAGTACACGTTCTTCCCTCCGAAGAAGTCAGACCACTGAGTCTCGCCTGCACGAGACACTCTGAAGCCCCGAAGAGACCCTCAATCATCAGACTCTAATGTTCACTGCAGGTTAATAAGCCAGCTGTAATGTTCCTCTGTGTCCCACACGCTGTATCCGTGTTCCGCTGAATGAGAAATAAACATATGATGTGTAATAACCGCCTGATCGTCGACGGTTTCTACGTATCCGGAATGTGCGTGGAGTCTAAAAACACGCAGCTGAAATACAAACCTCTTCACGTACAGGTCCACAAGTTAGCGTCCCCCATGTCAGGAAAACCTGAGCGTGTCTGAGGATGAGAGCGTGAAGGATAATAAGACCAAACAAGATAGGAGGGTGCCTTCTTAGCACTTCTTCACATGACAAGGTCATAATACATCGAATCATGGGGAAAAGAAAGTACGCCCTCCTTCAATTCTGGGCATTTATTCAATCAGGGCCTAAATAACAATCGTGAGGTCTGTACTAACTTCTAGAAACTCAGGTGACAGCTAAAACGAATAAATAAATAAACACACACAAGAGATTTCAATATGTAGTCGTGTTAATATTTTTTTTTCTTTTTTTTCAATATTTTTATTGAAAGATATGGCACATTGGGGGGGAAAAAACCCACAGTTATAAAAGGAGAAAAAAAAATGTTAGACATTATTTCGTATGTCTCAGTGAATCAACAAAATGGGAGCCATACTTGTTTTGTGTACAGATTAGAACACACATTCATACATTCATACATACTCAATAAAAAATATCAATAGCTAAAAAAAGTAAAATAAATAATAATAATAATAATAATAATTAGAAAAAGAAATAAATAAAAAAAATTAAAATAAATGAATAAACTAAATAACATTTTAATAAATAAAATAAGGGGGTTCCCTCAATCAGAAGACAAAAATATATCTTTTTTTTTTTTCTTTCTAAAAAGAGTTTTTCAGGAACCGGGTGGGGAAAAAATAAGTACACCCCATAATTCAGCAACGTGTAGAAGCACCTTTATCAACAATAAAGTGACGTAAATGTTGTTTTCTGCGGTCTCTCATGTCATTTTTTTAGCAAATTTTGGCCCACATCCGGCTCCTAATTGCACCCGTAATGACTGTGGAAGTAGGAAGGGTGTACTTATTTTTGTTTTACTTTATGCCGGGGGATGACTACATATTGAAATCTGCTGTGGGTTTCACAGTGAGAAGCTCGTAGTGAGGACCGCACAGTAGTTATTATTTAGATGAATAAGATCATAGAATCCGGTGTACTCTCTTTTTCACATGACTGTGTTCTCAGAGTAAGGTTTATGTGTCAGAGTTACAATACGCAAGCGTTCGTGATCAGGACGATCTGGATCAAACGAATAAACCAGGAAAACAGCCTACAGTTGTCATGAGTGGCCTCGGATGATCAGGACGCTGTAACGGGATATATTTATCACCACGGCTTTTCCACTGAACATTTAAAAGTAAATGGTCTGCTCTTATATAGCGCGTTTTTAACCTTAGTGGTTCCAAAGTGCTTTACACTGGTTGTCATTCACCCATTCACACACCAGTGGTAGCAGAGCTGCCATGCAAGGCGCTAACTTGTCATCGGGAGCAACTTGGGGTTCAGTGTCTCGCCCAAGGACACTTCGGTATGTGGAGTCACGTGGGCCGGGAATCGAACCGCCGACCCTACGATTAGTGGACGACCCGCTCTACCACCTGATCCACAGCCGCCCAGCAAATGGAGAAGTTAAAGTTGTGTTTGTTTTTCCACCCAGTTGAAAGATGACTGAAGCGTCATTACCGTATATAACTTGATCCAACACAGAGGAAGTGCTCGGATTAATGTCCGTTTTTTCTGATCCGCTTTTCAGCTTATCAACTGAGGAGCTGACTACACACACACACACACTGCATTTCTTTGTCTTTTCCTTGGTTCACAGGTTGGAGTTGGGGTATTTTGCATACATTTGATTAATTATACCTGCTTATACCACAGCACTCCTGAATCCTCGATTCTGATTGGTTATAATCTGATTGTAATTCAGATTACAGGTTTATATTAATGCTCTCGTTCTAATACGTTATCGTTTCTACAAGCCACGTAATCCAAGCCGAATAATAAACAGATCTCTGTGGATATATTTATTTAGCATTTACGGAAGGAGTCTCCAGTGTTAGTGCTTGGAGTAAAAGTCGGGAGGTTTTCCTCCCATGGCCATCTCTTTAGGACAGAGGGGATTCTGGGTTTCTTGGTAACATGATAAGCTCTTTTGTTTTGTTTTTGTTTTTGTTTGTCTGTCTGTCTTATAAATTTAAAGTCAATATAATAGCTGAGGTATAATAGAAGTGTAATAGAACGCTTGTGGATGCTGTTATAGGAAATTAATCAATATACTTGTTTTTATTCCTTGCATATTCTGTTGGATATTATTCTTTAAATACTTGCGTACGTCCGTATGCAAACAAGCTCTTGGACAGTGTGTTTACATCCTGTATGAATGTATTCATTAGCTGGTATACCGTGAATGAAGTATTAAACGTGTCTGTTAGTGGCTAATCTTACTTAGAAGTTTATTATTTTTCTAATAACAGCTGAGTGTTTTAATATAAATTCCTCTTCTATACCACTTATCCTTCAGGGTCACCCTGGACGGGGTACCAATCCATTGCAGGGAACGTGCACACACCCATTCATACACTACGGACACTTTGGACATGCCAATCAGACTACCGTGCATGTCTTTGGACTGAGTAAAACAGTAATATTTACAGACTAACATCATACAATAGCTACATGTGAACAAATTGGAGACAAAACAGTTTCCAGATCAGTTCCTGGTTACACAGTTGCACTTTTTGAATCTGTAGTAGGGGTCCAGGTTCCTCCCCCATTGATTGGCATGTCTAAAGTGTCCGTAGTGTATGAATGGGTGTGTGAATGTGTATGTGATTGTACCCTGTATTGGATTGGCACCCTGTCCAGGGTGTACCCCACCTTGTGCCTGATGCTCCCTGGGATAGGTTCCCCGTGATCCTGAAAAGGATAAAGCGGTATGGATGGATGGCTGGATGGATGGATGGATTGGCATCTCTAAATTGTCCGCGGTGTGTGAGTGTGTGTGTGATTGTGTCCTGAGATGGGTTTGGCACCCCGTCTAGGGTGTCCCTAGCTTTGTGCCCCAAGCTCCTTGGTGTCACCCTTTTGATTCTGGTTCCTCTTTAGGTTTCTTCTTCACATCGTCTCAGGGAGTTTGTTCCTCACCGCCGTCGCCTCTGGCTGCTCATTGGGGATAAATTTATACATTTAAAATGTATATCTGGAATTTCTATATTTCTGTAAAGCTGCTTTGTTAATAGTGCTGTACAAAAAAACTATTGAATTGAATCGAATCATTAAAGGAGACCCATCATGCCCCTTTTTAGAAGATGTAATAGAAGTCTCAGGTGTCCCAGAACGTGTCGGTGAAGTTTCAGCTCAGAATACCCCACGGATCCTTTATTACACCATGCTGTAAATGCCCCTTTTTGGGTGGAAGCAAAAACACGCTGTTTTCGTGTGTGTCTCTTTAAATGCAAATGATCTGCTGTGCCCCGCCCCCTTTGTGGAAGAGGGCTGTACCTTTACAGCTCGTGCTTCGGATACTACGGATACAACAAATCAGGAGAACCGGTATGTCTGACACCGTAAATACCGCCGTTCAGCCCTGTATGTATGAATTCTACAGACAGTAAGTGTTTTCGGGTTAAAAATAAAAATGACCGCCTAGCTCTGGTCTCCGCGAATACAGTCAGAGACAACGGTAACTTTACCCGCATTCCTCGTGGAATCTGCTAACGAGCACGTTCAGAAAGGCGATTTGCAAACGTTCACGACTTATAAAGTGCGATATGTATGACTTCTGGATATGAAGCTGGATCGTAAACAGGTGGTACTGATCCATGCATGAGAATCAAGTTTCTAGCAAATCCTGCTTTGTACTGACTCACGTTCACAAAGCAGTCTGGTGTAAAATAACTAATTTTTTACGGAGCATTTCCTTAAAAAAACAAACAAACAAACAAAAAAAAACTCTGACACCGGGACTCTTACAAGCGGCTCTGACGCCGGGAGAACACGAAGACTCTTACGTTCGTTCTGACGGCCAACAACCGAACACTTACAACGCTTACGAACCTGAGACGTTCTTCTCATCACTGCATCTGCTCCAGCGCGGAACACACGCCCGACTGTATGCGACTCACTCGGGGGAGGAGCTATGCTAATAGATCAGAGTCTGTCACCAATCATGTGCGAGGCCTAGGTTCTAACGTGACGTCACATTGTATCGAAAACGCTAACGACTCAATTTTGAGATTTGATAATATTAAAAAAAAAAAAAACAACGAATGGGTGGAGCCCTGCGATGGATTGACAACCTGTCCAGGGTGTACCCCGTTTTGTGCCCCATGCTTCCTGGCATAGTCTCCAGGTTCACCGTGACCCTGAAGAAAGATAAGCGGTACAGAAGACAGATAGATGGACGGACGACTGGGTGGAATTTTATCATTATAGGCTGGTACAACACAAATTTCTCTTTAAACTCTACGTAAAAGTGAATTTTGCACAATATTCCCCCTTTAAAATGATAGAACTGAAGACTCTCCAGTGGTGGAAAGGGTACTGAAGGAGACTTTTATTACTCATTTATTCAAATCGACCTATGGTTTGATTACACTTCTTTTTTTTTTCTTCTGGACTTTAGCAACAGGAAGTTGCGGTTGTATGTGTGTTACCCACGGATCTGGCACCCTGAATATACGGAAATGACGTTTGTGAACGAGAAGGCGGAGAAGGGGGAGGGGGGAAGTCTCCGCGACTTTTAGTTTCCATTGTACGCAGTGGATAAATGAATCAATCATCTGGAGGTAAGACATGCATTAATAACACTGCGAGGTTTTCAATATAATAATAATAATAATAATAATAATAATAATAATAATAATAATAATAATAATAATAATGTTGTATACGCATTTGTTACTTGAAAGATGATAGTTATCGCTTGTTTGTTTTGCCTAAAGTGAAACGGTTTTAAAATAGAAGTCTCACTTTATTTTACTTTTTTAAAAAAAATATGAAACACACCGTTTTTTCTAGCGTTTCTTACCTACAACACGACCAACACACCTCCACCTGTCTGTAGAATGACTAGAATGATACTTTATTCTAAATAAACTTGCCTTAAGTGACTAAAAACACATCAGCCTTGCAAACTGACAAGCTTCTTTACTAAGAATGAGCAACAGAATACAATGAGAAAATGTCCAGTTCAGTTATTATTATTATTATTATTATTATTATTATTATTATTATTATTATAATAAATGGTTTTATATATATATAGAGAGAGATTCTTCTCCATGCCATTGCTGCTAGTACTTACCTGCAGGTGTATCTCCGGCACATGGAGTTTTCAGGTACTTTTTACACTCATGTTTTCATTCATCATCAGTCACCGCTCTTGTCGTGGTCACGGTCGTGTGTAGATGCAGAGACTCTACAGGGGACCTTGAGAAGAAACTGGAGAACCCGGAGGAAACCCACGTGAAACTTGTTGTTGTTGTTGTTGTTGTTGTTGGTAAATAAAACAGTAATCAGGATTGACCAGGTGTTGAGGGATGCATCACCCACAGCACACTCGGTGATCATTAGGATGATGCCGACAGCCGGTAGGCTCGGACGCTGGTCATCCGAAAAGGATCGTTTAACCGCAAATCAGGTTTAGGAAAAAGAAAGAAAGAAAGGAAGTCTTATTTGGAAACTTGTTGGACGTGAGGCCACAAGATCTCTGAAGGTGTCCTGTGGTTATCTGGAACAGAGACGTTAGAAGCAGATCCTGTAATTGCGCAAGGGGACCTACACGACATTAGGCAGGTGGGTTTAACGTTATGGCTGATCGGTGTATGGTGTATATTAACGTATAATTACGCGTGGTAGTAGATCACGATGCGTACGATATGGTGTATCGTAGAAATGTCTTCGGGTCACACAGGAGTCAACTTCTCACGCTTCTCACGTTTCGCATCATTTACTGACGAAAACTGTCAGAGAGAACGAGGATGTCAGTACCCGTGATTGATATCAGTATCAGGTTTCAGTCGATACTCGGAGCTTTCAGATCAGCATCATATGAACAATGGGAACTGATATTAAACATTGATATTAAAATGAAGCATTAGCAGGTGTCGTGCTGTTTAAATGGACCCTTTAAACGTATTTACACCACAGCGCTATTGAATCCTCGATTCTGATTGGTCAGAAGGTGCATCCCAGGTTCACACTGATCTTACTATAGAAATGTTTCTTAATTAAATTGCAATCGTTTCTATAGCAACGACAGGGACTTACATGGCAAATGTTTATCAGAAATGGATTTTAAAATGTATATATGGTGTAAGTTTCCCGCGAGGAGATGTTTAAGTGTCCAGTGTCAGCGCGTTGGGTAACAGTCAGAGATCTTTGATGATTAACATGACACGCTGCATTTTTGTCTTATTACCTTTCAAGGAGAAGAAAGGAAAAAAACGGTGATACGAAAAGGAGGAAATAACTAGTTTCCTGGACGTTCCGCAACACAGAAATAGAACGACGACCTGGTGTTTTTGTTCAAAACGAGCACAAACTTGTTATTATCGGCAAATTGCTGTGGTGTAAGAGGAATAAAACAATTCACGACGTGCTGTATTAGGAAAACAATCGACTTCTCGCGCTTTGTGAGGGACCACGTTGATTATTTTCCTATAACGCCACACCCCGAAGTGGTTTGTTTTTATACCCACAGCAATTTGCAGCGGTGTTTTATTTATTAGTAAACAAATTTTAAATACGTACATCTGAACGGGATTGGTGTCACTAGTTTAGCGATGAGGAAAACAACAGGAGCATATTAATTGCAGTTTATCTAGATTTCCCAGGTAGTCTTGATGGCGTGTTGGGAAAAGACGCAGCTGTTGTGTGGTAATGAACTCTTTCCCCGAGGGGAGTTTTTTGGGTGCGTGGGATCGGTAGTGATCTTTTCATATCTCTTCCTGGCCCTGGACCTTTTTTAAAAAAGCCTTTTTTTTTTTAAAGATATGCTGATACGCTCGAATTCCTTTGAAATGCGTTGCTGAATAAGCGGAAATTTGTGGCTTTGCAGGAATATGAGGATATGACGTGAAGTTCTCAGATGTCAGAGGAAGAGTAATGACGGTGGTTCCCAGGAGTTTGAGCGTCCTTGAAGACACACGAGACACATTTGACGGTTACGAAAATGTTCAAGTTCTACCGAGCACTTTGAGTTCACTTTATAGTAAAGAACGGTACATTCCGATTTGTCAGTTTGTATACTGTTAAATTATGACTCGTTTGACTGTGTAGATCCTTTCACATCAACTGGCGGACCAAACCCTCCAAACATACTGAAGCAGAACTAAAATAATCATTTTTAAAAAAAAAAAAAACCCCAATAACTGTAGCTTTTTAACAGGAAGAATTTCAGCTTTTTAGAGTCCGTAATTGCTTTTGCCATCGAAGTCGTATCAGCGGCTAATCCGGACTTTTCTAAGTGAGGAACTAGATTTTAACAGATAGTATTTGAACCCTGATTTACACACTACTGATGACCCAGTATTGCCTGTCCAATGCTAGTTTAATGCTAGCTACTTCCAGCGTACGGTTTAGGATCGGCGGATCCAACTCGGATGTTGGGAACTGTTGCGATTGACCTTCTACTGAAAGACCTGCTTTTCACATTGGACTTGGAGAATGGAGATCGGGAATCCTAAAAAGCGTCGCACCTTGGATTTACCTCAGATTACAATGAGTTTGGTGGATGTTGGGACGATTGTATTTGTTTTTCTCGAAGCTAAAATGCTGAATAGATTTCTATCCTTCTGTGTTTTAGAAGGATGTCTTTGTCGACGTACCTCTTGAACACCATTAACCGGATAGTGGAGGAGCTCAGTCTGGAGGAGCGTAAGCGTTTGTCGTACCTGTGTGGACAGCTTCACACCGGGCGATGCACCACCAACATCAAGGAAATCCTGCAGTCTTGCATGGGCCAAGTGCACACAGATGAGGCTTTTCTGATGGAGCTGATGCTGAGGATGAGGCGCTATGATATACTCTCTGAGGTCTTGGGCATCAGTAAGACCGAGGCTGAACGGCTTTTGAAAAACGGCCACGCGCTTTCAGATTACAGGTAAGTTTAACCGTCTTCATTATCATCGAACTCATTTCAAAACACAAATCTACTATATAACGTACTGCAAATGTGCTGAAATAAAACCTTATAGCGATGGATTTTTAATGGGTTCCTCGAGAATATATTCTTGGGTATTTAATAGATGAATCTCGGGGGATCCTTGTGTTTCACAGAAAATGTGTAAAATTACTTAACAGCAAACAACTGAACCGATCTGAAGGAAACCATGATGTGTGCCCTTGACTGTTGAACTGTTTAAATGGAAATGCCCCTGCACTGTTCAGTCCAGTCGATCAGACAGGTGTTTTTCTGTCTTTAAGGGTACTAATGGCCGAACTGAGCGAGGACGTCGGATCGGACGATTTGGAGTCGTTAGTTTTCTTGCTCAGAGGCACGCTGCCCAAAGAGAAGGTGGAAAATTTTGAGGTAAACGTGAAAAGAATCAAAACAGAACGTGACCCCGATGCGTGTTATTTATCTGGTGTTTAGCGTGTAGCATTTCTCCGAGTGGGTACTGTTCTGGGGCGAGCACCCTGCTGCTCAGGAAGTCTGATGAAATATATAACTCAAAAAGAAAAAAAAGACTTAACGTGTCATTGCCTTGTTTTGGAAATATCACAAAATTCCCCAGGGTAGTGACGGTTAGGTTCTTGTTTAATGTCAATCTAACCTGTGGTAATTTTATGGCCACATTTTGTTTTAGCATTCTCAGGAGCTGTCTAAAACAGAACCCCCGACAAAAATTCTGAGTAAAAAAACAATCTTGGGTTGTAATGGTACACAGTATAATCCCTACAGTGTTGAATTAACACCCAGAGTGTTCATGTGTGTCCAGCTGGACTATATAAAACACTGTAGGGTGTAAATTCAGCTCTCTGGGTGTTAAATCAACACGGGGGATTTTACTGTGTGAGTCCTGAGTCCTTCTGTGTGTGTGTGTGTGTGTGTGTGTGTGTGTGTGTGTGTTTATTACGTTATACGTACGCGTCCCAATTCGCCTATTACCCATCATAAACAGCATCCGAGATTAGAACGAGTGTGTCCCGAATGTTAGTATGATGAAATGAGTATCGCAAAGGATGGTCCCCGATGGTGTACGATTTCCCGTAGACTTTCAAAGTGAGGGAACATTTTTTCAGCTAATGTCGCCCAAAACTCCTCGTCTGAGGAAGGAAGAGTTTTAGAGCGGTTTAGCATTTGAAGTGCGGAAAAATAAAAGAAGGGAAATGAAATGATATAAGGAGTAACGAATGAAGAAAAGCTGAAATGCAATGAGGAGTGTGTTTACGGCGATGGCGTGCGTAAATGGAAGCAAATAACCAAAGAGATCGTCATTTTAGTGCGAAGTGTAAGTAGGTGTATTGGGACGCAGCATTATCCGGAAAGGTGCGGGGTTTTATTCCAATCGAGCCGGAGCCACAGGAAGCGGAATCAGGTGTGACTCCGGCTTGGTTGGAATGAAAACCTGCACC
The DNA here is from genome assembly GCF_001660625.3 of Ictalurus punctatus. Taxonomy (NCBI): domain Eukaryota; kingdom Metazoa; phylum Chordata; class Actinopteri; order Siluriformes; family Ictaluridae; genus Ictalurus; species Ictalurus punctatus. Next base: position 3,674,817 of record NC_030421.2, on the reverse strand, counting down.
CACACCGGCCCTTTCCGGATACGATCGGACTCTGCAGATCTAGACCGTGCACTACACATAAACCGTGTTTCAAATTATGTTCTCTGTGTACGTGCGACGCGAATGGATTCTTTACACTGATGTGCTCTTACTACCTAGATGATGTACTTGGACTGCCAAAAAGTGCACCATGGGACATGTTCTTCAATAAAACATTGTAGCCTACTCTATTGTATGTAAAGGAATGGGCGGGGCCAGCGAGTTAAATGGGTGTGTAGGTAAATTTAGCTGAACGGCGAGAGAGGATGCGAAGGAGAAGCACAGTATCTACCGCGATACTTTTTCATTTCTGCATAGAGACTTGTTCTGAGAGGTTTTTACACGACAAGTATTAGACGCTACATGCTCAAGGACATCGTGTATTATAGGATATAGTGCACCATTTAAGACGCTGCTCTGGTGCCGGTAATAACGAGCGTTTATCACCTGACCTTCTCCGTAGTGCTTCCTGGACGTGGTCGTGGAACTGGAGAAGTTGGATCAGATCTCCAGCACCAGGATGGACGTGATGGAGAAATACCTGAGAGCCATCCACCGTGTCGACCTGGCCAAGAGACTCAGCCAGTACCAGAGCAGAGGTGGGAAATACCACAGCGCATCATCATGGCACCACTGTAACTGTCATTAGTCCGTCATTAACTACACATTGTGTGGTTTACTGTGGAACGTGGGGGGGCGGTGACACCTGTACTGAGCGTTCTCACTTCCCTTTTCTCTGGTTTGAGTTCCTCATTCCCGGTTTAATGAGAACGTGCATGACATAAGTAAATGGAGTTTTCTTGTGAATCGAGACTTTTTTTACATACTTCAAACAAGTTATGCATGTTTATAGACTTTCGGATTGCCGCTGTAACGGTGTATTACCCGAAGCAGCTGATCATATAAACATAATGAGAGATAAATGGTAAATGGTCTGTACTTATATAGCGCTTTTATCCAAAGCGCTTTACACTGGTTCTCATTCACCCATTCAAACACACACACACACCAATGGTAGCAGAGCTGCCATGCAAGGCGCTAACTTGCCATCGGGAGCAACTCGGGGTTCAGTGTCTCGCCCAAGGACACTCCGGTATGTGGAGTCACGAGGGCCGGGAATCGAACCGCCAACCCTATGATTAGCGGACGACCCGCTCTACCACCTGATCCACAATCACCCTGATATACGATCTAATAATGCGATCGATTAGTGGTGGGTTACGGTAGTATTAGTACAATAGAATAATAGAAAAGCATGCACTCATCGCCCACACACCTATTAAATCTTCACCTACGAAAGACCAGACGACGTTTTTCTATTCTTCAACTGTCCAGTTTCGCTGAGCCCTTCCCCTGTTTCCTGTTCTTGCCAGGCAGAAGTGCAACCCGATGTGTTCTTCCGCTGTTGTCGCACGTTCGCCTCAAGGTTTGACGTGTTGTGCGTTCCGAGATGCTTTTTTTCCCCCTCACCACGGTTGGAAAGAGTGCTCACTATCACCAAGTGATCTCATTACCAAGGCGCTTCCGCCCACATGACTCACGCTCACTGGATGTGTTCGGGGGTTTTTTTTGCACCATTTTACGTAAATCCTACTGACTGTGTAATTGTGGGAGATCAGCTGTCTCTGAAATACTCAAACTGCCACCAGCATCCATGCCACGGTCAAAGTCACCGAGACGGTGAAGTGAACATTAACCGAAGCGCTTGACCTGCAGGATTTTATGCCCTGCACTGCTCTCACGTGATTGGCTGAATAACAATGTCAGATTCTATCAGTTCGAACGACTGCTTTGCAGTTCACATAAACACTCTGAGCATTAAGTTTAGTCGAGGGTTGCGTTTTTTTGGCTTTAGTTAAGTTTTAGTAAGATTCGTTCTCAGGACAAACATAGTCCTTTTTTTTTTTTTTTTTTTTTTGGTATTGAGATCCCATCTTTACAGGAATGTATGAATGAGTACACACTCACTTCCTCAGCTCCCTTGGAATGTCTTGGCTTTATTCGTGTAAGACAAACAATATGATTTTTCTATGACATTTACAAAGTCATAGTCTAGTTAGACTTTATATATATAAATATATATATATATATATATATATATATATATATATATATATATATATATATATATATATATAAGGAAGTAAACTTTTGGTATAATGATAAGACTTCCCACTTACAGGGTACGAGTACAGGATGTTCACAGTTAGTATTTTACTCACATTATACTGCCAGGTAGAGGTAGATTTACAGCTTGGTTTAGTTACAGTTACAGTAGATTCATTCAGACTGAATCAGGCAAGGGTTGAAAAAAAACGATCTGGCAACCCTGCATGAAACAGTACAGTGGAACATGCTGTAGTAAATTCATTCACCAGTTTTGGTTCCCTTTAAACCATGTGACAAATGAAGAAAGGTAATTTCTCCATGACTCACGCCTTTCTCTTGCATTCCCCACTCAAGCACTGTGACGATCTGATTCATGTGGCAGCAGCACAACGCACAAAATTCATACAGATACATTACATTTACATTTATTCACTTAGCAGACGCTTTTATCCAAAGCGACTTACAAATGAGAAAAATACGAGGAAAGCGATATATCAAGCAGAGAACAATACAAGTAGTGCTACCATATCCATTAATTGAGTTCCAGAAGAAGCAAAGTGCGCAGAGTCGAGGTGTAAGTGCAATATTTTAATTATTTTAAATTATTATTGTTATGGGTTGGTTAGGTGTTGACGGAAGAGGTGGGTCTTTAGCTGTTTTTTGAAGATGTTGAGAGATTCTGCGGTCCGGATTGAGATTGGAAGTGCATTCCACCACTGAGGAACAGTTAGTGTGAAGGTTCTGGAAAGGCACCTCGCGCCACGCTGAGTTGGAACTGCTAAACGTCGGTCGCTAATCGATCGCAGATTGCGAGAGGGAACGTAGGCCTTCAGCAGAGAGTTGAGGTAGGAGGGCGCTGTTCCTGACAAGGTCTTGTAGGTGAGCATCAAGGCCTTGAACTTGATGCGGGTAGCTACAGGAAGCCAGTGGAGGGAGATGAAGAGGGGGGAAGATACAGGTCAAGCGCTTCAGGTAATGTTCACATCAGACATGGGAATGGGGGAAAAGTGTGATCTTTGTGGCTTGTGATCATGGCATGGATGTTGGGTTGAGTATTTCAGAAACTGCTGATCTCCTGGGATTTTCACACACACACACACACACGCACGGCAGTCTCTAGAGTTTACATGGGAAAAAAACATCGTGCGAGTGACAGGATTGTTGATAAGAGTTCAGAGTTAAATGGCCAGATGTGTTCACGCTGCCAGGAAGGATATAGTAACTCATATATAATCACTGTGATATATATACACACAGGATCTCACAAAAGTGAGTACACCCCTGACATTTTTGTAAATATTTGATTATATCTTTTCATGTGACAACACTGAAGAAATGACACTTTGCTACAATGTAAAGTAGTGAGTGTACAGCTTGTGTAACAGTGTAAATTTGCTGTCCATCAAAATAACTCAACACACAGCCATTGATATCTAAACCCCTGGCAACAAAAGTGAGTACACCCCTAAGTGAAAATGTTCAAAATTGGGCCCAATTAGCCATTATCCCTCCCCGGTGTCATGTGACTTGTTAGTGTTACAAGGTCTCAGGTGTGAATGGGGAGCAGGTGTGTTATACACACACGTATATGGTGAGCAGAAACGCATCTCAGCATGCACAAGACATCGAACCTATCGATGGATGGGCTACAACTCCAGAAGATCACATCAGGTTCTACTCCTCTCAGCCAAGAACAGGAAACTGAGACTATCATGGGCACAGACTTACAGAAAGTGGAAAAAGTCTTCAGCTGTCCAGTTTGAGTGAGGCTGTGTCCACGAGCGCCTCAGATTCCGGTTCTTGGCTGACGGGAGTGGAACCTGATATGCCACAGGTGTTCCTAATGAAGCGGACAGTGAGTGTACATTAAGGTGATATGCTTGTAAAACATTATTATTATTATTATTATTATTACAGCTGAAAAACAAAGACCCGCCCCAGTAAAGTCGAGAGACGAGCGCCGGGCTTGTTGCGTTGCAGCGGTGAGTAAAACAACATCCCTGTGATTTCCCCCTGAGCTCATATTACCCCTAAACATAAAAGTGCCTGCCTCTGATATGACGTTATGATTTGACCGTGTTTTGGTGTTTATATATATATATATATATATATATATAGGCCGTATTATGAGTTTAATCTCAGACAGCACATACAGTTGTGTTTAATCCCTACACCCTTTCCTTCCTCTGTCCTTCAGCCTCACACATCATCTGCATTTCCTCCCACATCCTGCAGTGTGAGCAAACACACCACGCCCTGCGGTGAGTTCAGTCAACAAACAGCAAGTTTTATGCAGAAAATAAATGGAATGATGCCATAATAATCTGTTGAATCTATTATTTCTTGTATAATTTTGAAAGGTCGGATTGTTTTTGAATAGTTTAATAGGTTCAGAGTAATTACAGTAATAATCGAGTGTAAAGAAAATAATCATTTATATACTATATATACACATACATACAGTATACTAGCCCTATACGGTATCATTTATAAAGTGTTCACTACAGTAATATTGATTTTTTTTTTTTTTTTTATACCACGTCACTGTTTAATACTTGATTCTGATTGGTTGACAGACGTTGTAAGGTGTGCACCTTACAGTTCCGTATCACTTCCCCACGCTCCATCCGCCGTTTTCACTGTCAGACTTTACAGCGAAGGGGAACGTGCAGTTTAATTACGATACATAA